>NC_140486.1:38231099-38831099 GCF_964271855.1 Acomys minous
GAGGGTTAATATCTTCCCAGCTCCAGTGTGTTAAGGCTTATTAAAACTCTAACAAGCTTCAGTGTCTTTTATTTATAAAATAGCAGGTTAAATAATAACTGCCGCCTTAATCATTATATGAATCAATATTAAATATGAATAATCTTTCAACACTACCTTTTCCTGGCTCCTTAGAAAAGAAGCAGACTTCTAAGTGACAATGATATAGCATATTATCTTATATAAAACAAAAACTAACACATCAGAACTAACACATTAGAATAAAACACTAACAGAAGGAGAGCACTCCAAGAGAAGACACAAAAACAGAGACCCATTTCTCCATACACTGAGGAACCCCACAAAAATACCTAACTAAAACACCTAAGTTGAAGCACAGGACCTGTAAGGCGAAAAGAGAGAAGAAAAAAATTTTAAAGCCTCAACACAACATTGTGAGACAAAAGCCTCCAAAATTACCATGGGGTTTGCTTTCTGTTGTTCATCTACTGATGGGCAGGCAGCCTGCACTTAAGAGTCCTCTGTTTTGAAATATCAAATGGCTGAGAAACACTTAAAGAAACGCTCAACCTCCTTAGTCATCAGGGAAATGCAAATCAAAACAACTCTGAGATTCCATCTTACACCCATCAGAATGGCTAAAATCAAAAATTCAAGCGACACCACAGGCTGGTGCGGATGTGGAAAGAGAGGAACACTCCTTCATTGCTGGTGGGAATGCAAACTAGTACAGCCACTTTGGAAATCTATCTGGTGCTATCTCAGAAAACTGGGAATAGGGCTTCTTCAAGACCCAGCTATTCCACTCCTTGGAAAATACCCAGAAGATGCTCCAGCACACAACAAGAAAATTTGCTCAACCATGTTCATAGCAGCCTTATTCATAATAGCCAGATCATGGAAACAACCTAAGTGTCCCTCAGTAGAAGAATGGATAAAGAAACTGTGGTATATTTACACTATGGAATACTACTCAGCTATTAAAAACAAGGAATTCCCAAAATTTGTGGACAAACGGATTGAACTAGAAATGATCATAATGAGGGAGTTAACCCAGAAGCAGAAAGACTCAAATGGTACTCACTTATATCTGCATACTAGCCCAAGAGGCATGTCCCATGAAAGTCTTCACTTACCAGGAAACTGGGACAGAGGGGAGGACATCCTATTGGGACTCTAGATGAGAGAAGCATGGGAGAATAGCAAAGTACAAGGATCCAGAAGGTCCTAGAAGCCTACAAGACGAACATTATGACAGGCAGATTTGGACCCAGGGGTCCCACTCAAGCTATGGCACCAGCCAAGGACAATACAGGCAGTAAACTTTAAACCCCTACCCAGATCTAGCCAATGGACAGAACATTCTCCACAGTTGAGTGGAGAGTGGGGTATGACTTTCACATGTACTCTGGTGCCTCATATTTGACCATGTCCCCTAGATGGGGAGACCTGGTGGCACTCAGAGGAAGGATAGCAGGCTACCAAGAAGAGACTTGATACCCTATGATCATATAGAGGGTAATCCCCCTCAGGAACAGTCATAGGGGAGGGGAATAAGGGGAAAATGGGAGGGAGGGAAGAATGGGAGGATACAAGGGATGGGATAACCATTGAGATGTAACAAGAATAAATCAATAATAAAAAAATTAAAAAGAGAGTCCTCTGTTTCCTCAATAATACACCTTTACAGGAAACTAAACTTTTATTTGTAAGAGGTTCTATTTGGGCATTGTTTCTAGATTAAGGGTGGGGGCATGAATCCAGTTCTCCTTTCATGTCTAGGATCCCATCATGTGTAGACCTGGGCAGACACTGTGCATGTTACCACAGTCTCTGTGAGTTCATATGTGCATTGGTTCTGTTGATCCTGGTGGCCTGGTTTTCTTAGCATCCTCTTTCCCCATTGGCTCTTACACTACTTCTGTCGCCTCTTCTGCAGGGTTCTCTGAATCCTGAGGGGAGGGATTTGATAGAAATCTCTCATTTAGGGTTGAATGTTCCATGCTCTCTCACTTTCTATATAATATCTGGATGTAAGTCCCTGTATTTGAAGAACTTCTTCTTTAAATCAGCATTTAGGAAGGCTTTTCAGAGATGCTGCATATTGCATTGGCATCTTTTATAAGATAACAGAAATCTATAAAAGATACTTATTGGAAAATTTAACAAATGACTTTTAAAATAATTTTAAATGTAACAGAATTGGCATATAATATAGAGAGTTAACTTGTGAGTGTGTGTGATTTATAATAAAGTATATGCAAAGCTAGTTGTACTTTAAATAAATATAAAAGTAAAAAATTACAAGTATTCAATTTTCCATACAAATCTTTTCATATGGTTTCTAGTTATATGTTTTGAAGTGTTCTGTTTGTTTTAGCTAGTCAGGATGGTTTCCTTAAGTCTTCCTTGAAGGACTCTTGCATGCATTTGATGTGAATGTTAAAGAATTATTATTAATATTTTTATCTCTGCTGCATGTGAATTCTTATTAAGTTCAAAGGAAGCTGCTTTACATTTGGAAAAGTAATTACATAAAGGAAAGTGGAAAGCAGTCCCTTGGTACTCACATAAATGTTAACTTTCAAAATTAATTCTGAACCACCAAAGTTAGCTTTGTGTGCTGTGCTAGATAAAAATGGGAAAGAATCTATAACACACAAATGCTGTTATCTATCTATCATCTATCTGTCTGCCTATCATTTATCTATCTGTCTATCTATCAATCATCTATCTATCTATCTATCTATCTATCTATCTATCTATCTACAAACTATCTATTTATTTCCTTTCTGGCAATAGTTGCCTTATCCGCTAGAACTTGTTACAATAGCATCTCACATGGGATTCATCCAAAATTATTACTAAACTGCACTGAATTCTAATAAAGAAGACGGTTGTATGTTTTGTGAAGTCATTTCAGCCTCCAGGTCAGTGGTTCTCAACATTCCTACTGCTGCTGCCCTTTAATACAGTTCCTCAGGTTATGGTGAACTCTAACCCTAAAATTATTTTTTGGTATTACATCATAACTGTAATTTTGCCACAGCTATGAATTATAATGTGAATATCTGTGTTTTTCAACCCTTGCGAAAACATTGAGAAATGCTTTTCTAGATCTTTTCATGACAGTTAGTTTTAGAAAATCTTTTCATTTAGAAACCAGTTACTAGAATCCTACTTGCGTATATAAGAAAGCATAACACATAGAGGACAGCAAGCCAGTCTTAGCTGAATGTCTGAATGAACGGGTACTAAGAGAGTTGCTGAGGAAAACCAAATCAGTCAGACGTCTCTCACACACGAGTTTATAGTGTGGACTACAGAAGTTATAAGAAAGGGTAACCTCTAGGCAGGGGTCCCGGGAGCTTCAGAGAAGGGGAGATTATTATAGCACTGAGTACAGAGGAGACCTCACTAAAGACTGGAAATCTGAGCTTAGTCTCAAACGTGTGCCTTGTCAACCATGAAGCAAGGAGACGAAGACAGAGCTTAAAAATTAAGTCAATAGTAAAGAATTGCACACAGGAAATTGGGGGGGGGGGTTCTGACTTGACATTTGTTCTTATTTCAGTGACACTGGGTAAGCCATTCTGGGATCTTTGAGATAGAGGGGATCAGGCAGAAGGGATCAGACTTAGACGATATCTTTCAATAAAAATATATTCATTTTCTAAAATTTATCATTTTCTAAAATGTATCTTGTTACTTTCAGTCTACTATTTTCCAAACAATATTTTTTGCTCGGGTCTCACCTTTGCCAGATGTGAGTGAAAATCTTCAGAAAGTAGTCCCAAGATATCCTAGTTGAACTAGTAACTTTAAGTTCTTTTACTTTGAATTTTGTTACTTAAGATTATGGAATTTCTGATGTGCTATGCTTTATATCTCAACTTGTGACCAAAAATTTTACACAGTGTCCTTATTTAATAGTTGGTATTCAAAATCTCAGTATTTTGTTATATACTATCAGGTTAATAATTGAATCATATATGTAGGCATATATTCTTTAAATTAAAAATGCATGCTATGCATAATGCACATTCCAATTCTCTGTACGAATTCACTATGAGGATAAATTTGTTCATGGCACTGTAAGATTCTTTAAAATGACCATGTTTATAATATTTTTAGTTTTGGCTAAAAATGTGGCCCTCAAGTCAACTAAAATATTTCTTTCAATGATACTTTAAAAATATTAATGTATATTAATTGGTTTAAATGATTGATTTTTATTATGGTATCATGATGTAATTGCTCATTTTTCCTATTCCATTCTCCTATTGGACTCCTACTTAAGAGATAGCAATCCTCCTATTTGAAAATACATTTGAAATGTCTGCTGGTTGAATACTAAAATAAAGTTATTTGGTAATAACCTTGGTTTCTCACTTAGTTTTCAGTATTAGGAGTTGTTTTAAACTGGCCTGATTGCCTGGCTTTCTTAAAATCTTTCAGCTTTGAATTTTTCATAGCAAGTTACAACGTGTTTTAAGATTAGGTTGAAGACAAAAGGAACAATGATAAGATTCTTAATAATGTGCCCCGTAGGAAGCCCACATGAGGTGCTTATACATGAGTTTATACAAGCCTCATGACCTGAATATCAAGGGAAACTGACCAAAAGCTACCATTGCTCATCTCTCCTTTCATTGTCAACTTCTATTCAATCTTACCATTAAAGCGTTTTGGAAGATTAAGGAGCCAGTGCTGTTTCCATCTTCAGTGGGAAGTTATATGCATGACGCTTGGATACTTGAGCCTTGGTGGGAATCTTTAAGCCAGCCTTAAGCTTTATAGTTTTTTCCCCCTTTCCAACAGACTGGGTTGGTGTCTTCCTGTTGCATAAGCCAAGTAGAGTCTACAGTGCTGTTATCACATCTGTGGAGCTCTGTTAATAATCCCAAGTTCCCAGGTCTTCTGCTTGCTAAACTGCCGAGTGGACACTGTGAGCTTGACTACTCTTCATGCCTTGTGTGGCTCCTTACTTCACTAAAACACAATAGCTTGCTGTGAAAGTACATGCCATAAATTTTTTTGTGTTTTTAAATATTCAGAGTGAATATTTCTGAATTTATTATCATGTTACTCAATTGAATACTAATAATATGAACTCTGTGGGATATGACCTAAATTATTCATGGAAGTGGCATCTATAATGTATTGCTGGTGAATGTGCTAGCAGTGTGTTTCCACCTATCAGTATGATAGCTTCTGACAAATTCTCCTCCCGGTAACTTGAAATGAGATGCTCTAGGCACCTAGTTCTTTTAACAACTCCTCTTCTGATATACACCTTTATAGCCAAGTTTCTAAAATCTATGTCAGACTCCTTGTCTTCAGGGAGGCCAATTCTCCTGCATCAGACCTTCATAGCTTCAAATGAATTAGAAAGGCTGGCAGGCAAGAGGGCTCTGCAGAGAGGGGAAAAGTGGGAGACATAAATCAACAGAGATAAGGCAAACATATCCTCACAGGGGTGAACACAGCCACTCCATAGCAAGAAATTAAATGAGTGTACTAAGAGTATACTTCATTTTCTTAGGGTAAAATGCTCTGTTTTGTATGAGATGAAACTTTGCATAAAAACCTATCACTAGGAAGATGCTAAACCTTTTAAATAAAAATATAGGTGTTAACAGTAATCAAGATGGGATTCATAATTTGCACATGAAGATATTTTTTCTACCCTTGGAAGGCAGCTGTTAAGAAATATCCTAGGTGAACATTATCAATAATGTCTGTAAGCGTTGTTATTTATGCTGGATTTAAAAACGTATTGCTGAATTCATATATATTCACTATGGAAAATGGTATGTTGCATTTCAACATTTTTATGCATGTATGTCATCTATGTTGCCCAGTTCCAGACCTCTGCTCCTTGTTTCTCTTTTGGTACCTCCATGCTTCTCTAGAGGTATAGTTTTGTCAGGTGCCTCCCACTGTGTATAGAGATCCCGTACTTGAACAGCAATCTCATATTTGTTCCATAAATTATAAGCAAGTTCATAGTAAAACTAGCAAACTCATTCTTGGGGTGATGAATCAAGAAGTGGAAGGCTTTGACTTCTTTCTTTAAGATGTTCCTCTAAGGCCTGACAATAGAAAGGCATTTCAATAGAATTGCATATTTTAATGTATACAGTGACTTGCCTTCATGTATATATGTACACCATAATATGTGGCAGATGCCAGCAGGGATCGTAAGAAGTGTCAGGTCCCCAGGAATTGGAGTTACAGGTGACTGTTGATTTGCCATGTCAGTTCTGATTGGCACATGATCTTAATCTCTGAGCCATCTTCCCCAGCCTCTTGAAATCCAGTTTTGACACCATTCCTATGAGTAAAGGCAGAGGTTTTATCTCAGAATCCACTGCGATTTCACACATTACCATTTGAAGAGAGCGATTACCCATGTAGCATCAGTCATGTCACTTCTTATAGCTCCTAGATATGGCTTAATAAACCAAGTGTTTCATAGCACCATTATTTACTGTTGTAATTTTAGAAAGTGCTCAATTTTCACTAGTAGTAAATGAGGGGTTGAACAACCCCAAATAAAACAGCTAAGCAACTATGAAAACTTACTGAAAGTAGCAATTTAAAAAATTGAAAATAATCATGTACAAATATGTATATACATGTATCAAGTATATAAGTATGCTAACTTTATATGGAAAATGAAAAAGTAAGGCTAACTTGTGCTTAAAATGTAGAAAATGTTAGGTATTTTATCTTCTATGGTATGTCACTTTCATGTTTCTTAGGGGAATATGAAGGCACTGAGCTCTCAGTACAACTCTTTGTTAGTACAATGACACACTTGCAATTATATTATATGATACATGTGTGCTTGATTAGGGAGGAAAAAATATTAATTCTGATTGAATATCTACATAAGCCAGATAGCAAAATGGCTTAAGTATTTATTTCATTTAAAAATTTCTTTGGGCTGCAGAGATGGCTCAGTGGTTAATGAGCGCCGCCTGCTGTTCCAAAGGTCCTGAGTTCAATTCCCAGCAACCACGTGGTGGCTCACAGCCATCTATAATGTGATCTGATGCCCTCTTCTGGCCTGCAGGTGTATACATAGGCAGAACGCTATATATAATAATAAATAAATCTTTTAAAAATTATTTAATATTTTAACAGTCTTTCTATTTATTACTTAAGAATTTTATATAATATATTTGATCATATTTATTATACTTTTTAATCCTTCTGTAACCTCCCCCTTCCTTCTACTCATCTACTTTATGTTCTCATGAAAGAATGAAGGACACAAAAAAACAATACATGGTTCAGTCTGTGTTGAATGACTGACACAGGGCCTTCTCTGATGTGTAGTACAAATACCCAGAGTTAATTCATTGAAGAAAACTGATATTCCCTCTCCTGAAAGTTATCAATTATGAGAAGTTCCTTGTCTATGGATTGGATTCCATGGCCACCTCCCTTCCTCTAGATTTTGTTTGTCTTGGGCTTGTGAACTCAGTTACATTCTCTGTGATTTCTTATGAACATCTTCCCTGTTGTGTCTGGAAAATAGTTTCCTTGAAATCACCTATCACCTCTGATTTTCACAACTTTTTGTCTTATCTTCCACATGGATCACTAACTCTTGAGGAGAAAGAAATGACACAGACATCTGTGGGATCCTACTATTAAGGTTGAAGTCTGGCATTTCCAGATAGCCCCTGAGCTCCCTAGAAGATGACTAGCTCCCTTTCTCAGCCAGGTACCCTCCCAGCCTGATCTTGGGAACTCCAGATCTTATAAAGAAAAGTCACGTATATCTCAGGGAGATTACAAGACCAACACTTTCCTGATAAGAAATCCATTCAGCATGCACCTGGGGATTGCTTGAAACACCCATCCTATGCTAATGAGAAGTCTTGGTGTCTTGGATTTCAATCCATGAATGACCTTTACTCATATATGGAGTTCTGCCCCGACCCATAGGGTAGTTAAATACTGCTTCTCCCCTCTTATGATAGGGCTGTTTTGTTGCAAATAGATAAGTATCTCTGGCATCTCCTGTACCAGGAAATCAAACACATTCACCCTCAAAATCTCTCCCACTACCCAAGGTTTATATGTCCCAGACTCACAAAATGAATTCTCTCTTACCCCATTCCTCTACCACAACTATCTGAGATTCATTATTTATTCTTGGAAGGAAGGGATCCCCAAGATCCCTTCTGAAGGCTGCCAAGAGCTTCTGGACACCATGCCACCCAGAGCTTGGCTGCCCATTAGGCAGCCTCCTGCATGGCTCCAGGGAGCTTCCACTGTTCGCCAGCATGCCATGATCAGGCAGCAATGGCCCATCTCAACACTGTGAGCTCAGTGCTTACTGGACCTCCCGTGTCCTGCCAGAACTGCCTCTCACTGGACCTACCTTCCTGGTCAGTTTCAGGCTTTCACCGGCACCCCTGTCATTAATACAGTGGTTTAACTGAAGGGCTGTAACACTGAGGTATCATCACAGGCTTCTGGATTGCTCATTTCCATTGCTGTCTGGTACCAACAATCTCATTTTAATTGAATGACTTGTACCACCCAGTAGAAAACTCATTCCCTGGTGTAAAGGGAAGCCTCGCCTTGTCCATGAGCTTCATCCTGAGCACTCTAGCCATTCCTGAGTGGAAGGGAACCTTTGATCCTGGGTGTTCCTCTGTTCCCATCCAGAAGCAAACAGTGCCTGGACTGGCCTGAGGGAGAACATGTCTGCTTCCTGCCCTGTAGCCCAGTATCCCAGCAAAAGGAAACACAGTATGACAGCTGTGTCCCAGGATAGCCCAGGCTGCTGCCCAGTGCTGAACAACAGACAGCAGAGTTAGAGATGAATATTTCAAAGTCTTTTGTTTGCTACACATTGACTAACTGTAGGTTTCTGTGTTAACTATCATCTACTGCAAGAAGAACTTTCTTTGATGAATCTTACGTGATAAAGTGATCAATGGCATAGCAATATGTCATAAGGATGCATGTTTCTTTAGTTGTAGTTTACTTTTGTTTTATGGTTTGGGAGTTATTTTTGCACTATCCATTTGGTAGAATAATAGCAGTGTATTTCCCCCTAGGGTCCATGACCTAACTAGCCTCAAGTTCTTGGCCTCATTGATTGTGTTACATATTGGCTCCATCTCATGGAGTGGGCCTTAAATCCAATAACATTCAGTCCACTATTACAGTAATGGACACAACATGCAGGCACGTCCTTATTATAGCTCACAGTATTCATAGCAGGATGAGAAGGATAATTACTTTTCTCCCTGAGTAGAGTGGTAGTCTACATAGCACCTTCCAGCACAAGGAATGCTTTAGCCAATAGGGATGAAGTTTCCAGTTGAGTACCAGCTAGATTTCTCCATATTCTGTGACATAAATATGTATCTCCAGCAATAGAGTCTTACTGTCTAGTTATCGAGGAAACAAACATTATCAATAGCTATCTTGTGCTTTAAGGAAACCCATTAGCCAGCGACTCAACATGTGTACTCTATTACTGGTTCTGAGACTTTTACTAGGTGGTTTTTTTTTTTTACTAGGTATCACATGATATCTAGTCTTAATGAAGTTTAAAACAGAATCACACTATTTCACTTGTAGGTAGTAAACCTCATACTAGAAGGTCAAAATGGCTGATTTAATATTTCAAAGGCAGAATCATAGATTGACACTGGGAGCTATGTCATTCAGACATTCCACTCTACCATACCTTTTCTTTCTCACAAAGTACAATTTTCAAGATAGCTGCACATGGGTTTGTATAGGGATCAATTGAGACTATAGTCATCAGATCTTAAAGACAGCAGTGATGGGGCACAGAAATGGCATCAATGGACAATTTTTACTGACTCATAATAATATAGTGTTATAATTATACATTTTCATCTGATGATATGTGATTAAAAAAAATCAGTCATTTTACAAATCAAACCAGATATGTTAATCACAAACACCCAATTCTGCTGAGACTTCAAAAACAAACTTATCCTCTTGTCTTGAACAGAAAAGTGCATAAAGTTCAGATTCACTATGCTAGCTGGTACCTGGAAGGAAAATTCTTGATCTAATATCAGGAAAGATTTCTATTATAATGGAACCCTGCCTTTCAGGATTGATTTCTTGGCCATAACAAAGGGTAGAAAAATCACCAATATGCTAAAATAAAAAAAATGTTGCACAAAGCTGGGCTATATTCTTTTAAAATGTGTATTTGCAGATAGTTAGGATTTCACAGTGGAACAATTGATAATATTCATTAGAGGGGTAGATAGGATCTAGCTCAAATGTCCTTGGTGAGGAGGAGCAGATATTATCTTTAAGAAGACAAGCACGAGAGGTGGCCCTTCTAGAAGTTAACTCCCACCATGCTGACTCAGATGTCTGGGAGAGCTCCTCTAATTGCTGTGATCCCAAGAACTGTCAATTTTTGGAGACATGGGTACAGGGATGCCAGTCCCAAGAGTTAAATTTCTCCAGCTCTATTGAACACCAATTGTTTTTTTTTTCTTATCAATAGTCTAAATGGTACTCAGAGACCTTTATTTAACACACGTTTTGTGGGTATTTCTCCTTGCCCTTGAAATTACTGCCCTTCCCAAAAGGCTCCCTGGAAGCAACACGTTGGAATAAGATTGGATGTGTGAAATCTGAGCTCATTGTATCACCAGTGAAGGAACCTTAGATATGTATGTGTGAGTACAGTAACAGAAATGATTCTAAAGTGATGTCATTCTACAGTGAATTAGTAGGGGGAAATAAAACAATGCTGCATTTAAGAAGTTATTTTTATTTCTCAATGTGAAGATAATAGCTAAAATCTTGTAAAAGTTTTCAGTATGGATTATAAATAGTTTAATACATTATCCAGTTTTGTTGCCCAGAAAGAAAATTTGAAAAAAAAATTGTAAAATTCATTTTCTACACAGCTTTCTTAGAGTGTTAATTTCACAGGTGATCATGGATAACATGAGTGTTTAATTATAGCAGAAGAATAATCAATTTATTAGGATTACTTTTACCACTTTCACCACCCACATAGTCTTTAAGCAAAATGTATTTATGTAGTTAGCTAACGGTGTATTTTAGTGTTTAAAATTATATTCTATAACTATAAATTTCTAATTTGAGCTTACATGTTTCAACCATTAACTAAAATGATTTAATGTGAAAATCCTGATTGAGGAGGCCTTTATCACATATCTAACATGAAAAAAATTTTTGCAAGGAAAAGACTTTTGGATGAATTCAACACAATGTCTAGTCTCCTTACCAACTGTTTTTAAATTTTATCCTTTTTCTTGTATCTAGATTATTTGTATAGCCCACTTCGGGAAATATAATTTTGAATGATTTCCTCCTGATTCTTTTCAGTGGCTTAATCCAATTTATTGACCTAATTATAACCAGAGATTCACATGATTTGGTTTCAATTCTGTATGAAATGCTAACTACAATGTTGAACATGGTATTTGATACACAAAAATTCAAATCGTGGGTTAAGTGCTCCATTAAAAAAGGAAAGGGGAAAGTAAACCATAATTAAAGAAACTATTGCTTAATATAAAAAAGTGCTAAGTGCTCAAGCAAGATTATTGAAATTGAATTAATTCAAAAGCCTTTTCTTTGCAAATATTATTTCCAGTTAGATGCTGTGATGAGGACCTGCTCTGCCAGAATTCATCATATTAAGTTAATTCCATTTAGCTGAAGTTTGAATTTCTATACTCACTATAGTTATTTCTAAGCTCAATAGCTATTCCTGGTCTTTATAAATTTAGGCTTGAGTTAACATTTTCTATAAATGTGTTTTCTCTCTTTTTACGTGGAGATTTTAGAGTAAGTAAAAAAAAATATATATCTACTGACTCTCTTAAAATAGTTGCATTGCTGTAGAGTTGAAAAATACTAGTGGGTCACCTTATTTTGATACAGTTACTGGTAAGTACATTTAAGGAAATGCCTAAGTACATTTGTGTATGTGAGTGTGGGTAACACATGCCATAATGCTCCCCTGATTTTACTGATTGGAGGATTCTGTAAAAGACCAGATCAGACTAATCATACTGTAGGAGACACTAAAGCCATAGCATCTTCAACCGTAAATATTTTTAAATAAAAGTTGCAAATCTAAGTTTATAAAGATAGGTATGGTAAACCTAGAGAGACAAGTTGTCTTTCAGCTTAACTAGGGACAGGAAGAGATGCAAGAGCAAAAGCAAGCATCACAAACAATACCACAAAGTAATTGGCATAAGGCAGAAGGATCTAGAAAATAATGACCTGTGGCTGTTCCACCACAAATCATAACTCTTGCCATCTAACCTACAACCTACCCTCCCAGAGATGTCTTTTTCATAGCCATCTTCTTCCTTTCTGTGCTTATGAAATTGTCCAATTTGAAATTCTAGCTGACTTTGTGTTTTCTTCAGGACAACCAGCCAATATAACCCCTGGATTTATATGCACTGGCTCTGAGCTCACAGGTGTCTCGTTGGTGATAATCAGAACTATTTATAACCTTTTCTGTCAGATGTGGCACATTATTACCTGCAAACTGCCAGGTGCATTGTTTAAAGTTTCCAGATGGATCTATGCTCAGCTGCTGTTAGTATAATTTTGTGGTACGTGCTATCCCATCACTGTTCAGAAATATTATCTCCAGGTGGCAATTCCTTTTTTATCCCTAAACTATAGAAGCAGTTCAAGAAAGCTAATAAATACCTTACTGGAAATGCATTGCTATGGTGCTAAGGGATCATTGGGTAACGACAATTCCACCTGTTCCTTGGCCCGTATTTACCCAGGGTACAGAATGAGCTGGGTCAAGGCTGAGGTCAAAACTGCCATATTAATTCTCACCACAGTGGGGAAAAATAGAACTGTACACTACAGATGGACAGTCTTACTTCTGGGGAATTCCTTCTCCTTCCCTTTTCTCAAAGCAACTTTCATCACATCAGAGTTAGCGTTCCTCAACATACTTGCTAATGTAGCCTCATTCACTTAATATCTAAGAATAGACAGCACCATTTAATGTCCAATATAAATTCATTTTTAGTTCTGTGATCATTTTAAAATTAATTTTAACTTACTTAATCCCCATAAAAATAAGGTCCAGGGGCAAAGTATGGGCTGGGGACCTATTTGACAAGCTGTGAAATATAGAGTATTGATAATATATTTATATGTTCATCAATAATATATTAAAATGTCCAGGGATTTGTTTCCTTGATATTTCATCTTTGAGTGGGATGAGGTTGCCATAAGAAATTCTTACAGTCTTTTATTCTTTATAGAGTCTTTAATTTCCAATGAATGTAGTGCTTAGATTTTAAGACTCTGAAAGGTGGGCATAAGAAGAGTTATAATTTAAATCCCTTTTCAAAAATGTGACCAGTGAAAAAGCTAACTAGTATATTAACAACCACGACCATGGTACTCATGGAAAAGCATCTGCTGCTCTCATTATTTGAACCTCCTTCCCTAGCTTACTGGCATTTATGGTTAGCCTTATAGGAAGACTCAAGAATAGTTGATGGATGCTCTGTGCCAAATTCTTTCTAAAATCATGAAAATGGACATTCACTGGAAAAACAGGTCATGGAAACAGATACCTGGGCTTAAGTGGACTTTTGGAGAGGTCCAGTCGATTGGTGGTAGAGAAACAGGTGGCGAGCCATGAAATTGTGCTGGCGAAGAGTTGAGAAAAAACAACCTGTTCAGCTGAGTGTCTCATACTCTGGGGTCTATTATACAGCCTCATTATCCCCAGTCCAGGCTTTTAGTCTGCTTCTCTGAGAGTTGGCCCACGTATCCCCGATTTTCCACACGACGTATTTCCTGTTGTTGGGATGGCCTGAATCAACCTCAGAGAGAAGCATCGTATAAGCCTATGTAATGTAACCGTCCCATTGTACCTCACTTACCATCAATCTGGGTGCATGCATGTCGAAAGCGATGTGTTAGAAACAATGAAAACCATAACATTTTAAGCTAAGTGTCCACATCTTACTTTCAGCATAGTTGGAATGTTCACCGTGGGAAGGATTAGAGTCAGTGCTGCATCCCAGGTTCAGCCAAGGAGCCAAGGAAAACAGAACCCAGTGCCCGTTTGATCCTGTCCTCTGTTCCTTTGTTCCTGTTCCTTCTCCTTCCTTCCTCTTTCCTGTGTGCCGTTTGCTCCTGTTGTAGTTGCTTTCTCCTCTTCCTCCTCTAATCTCTCCCTCTTTGTTCCTCTCCTGTTCTCTCTCTCTCTTCTTCCTCCTATTCAGACTTTACCTTGTCTGATCCTGTCCATATAGTTGCAGTCAATGGTGTAAGCATTAAAGTGGTGTCTACTTCTAGCTACTATTTCTAGTAATAGTTTTTCTAGAAGGTGATAATGCAATAAATAGTTAGCTGTAAGTTACTATTACATGATGGACAACAGTGGAAAAATGACAGACAAACATCACCAAAGTAACACACATACACACATGCCCACACACACACACACACACACACAAGTGCGCGTGCGAGCGCGTGCATACCCATGCATGCACACACACATACAAATGCAAAAAAATTTGCACACATACATAGATATATATATGAATGACATAATTAAACCTCTGATATTTTACAATATTCTCTAATTTGAAAATGCTTACCCTTCTGAAAATAATATAAAGATGCTGGTTTTTATTTACATTTTTGATTTTAGGCCAGCCTGGTCTGGTCAATAAAACAAGTCCAGGACAGCCAAGGCCACACAGAAAAACCCTATCTCAAAAAAAAAAAAGTATTTTACTAAACCATATTATGAACACCACACCCACAGCCATTTTTAGTACTTAACAACTGTGTCCTGTAGCAATGGTTCTCAGCCTTCCTAATGCTGTGGACCCTTGATACCGTTCCTAATGTTGTGTTTGACCCTAACCATAACATTATTTTCATTGCTACTTCATAACTGTAACTTTGCTAAATTTCTGATATGCAAGGTCATCTGCTATGCAAGCCCCTTCTAAGAGTTGTTCCATCCTGTAAGGGGTCGTGACCCAGAGGTTGAGAACCTCTGTTAGAAAGCCTTTCAGATAATTAGACTCAAGCAAACTGTGAAGAGCTGGAGAGATAGCTTGTGGTTCTTTTGGAGGACTCAGGTTTGATCCTGTCCTCTGTTCCTTTGTTCCATCTGGTGTTTCACAGCTCACTGTGACCCCAGTCACAGGGAATCTGGCACCCTCTTTTACCTTTCAAGGGCACTGAATGCTCATGGTGCACAGACATACATGCAGGCAAAACATCCATATACATAAAATAAAAATGAAGATAAAACCCTTTCTAAAGACAATTCACAAGCTGCAAACACACGGAGCTCCACCCACCTGCCTTTGAGTCCTTCAGACACCACCTGCTGGTAAGCAGGCGAGCATTGGAAATTCCATGAGATGCATCCTCTTGCACTTTAGGAGTTAAGAACAGCTTGTCATCTGCTCTTTGCAGATATTGTCAGTGAAATTTTGATTTTACTGCCATAGATTCTTTATCATTTTATGGAATACTTTGAGGATTTAAAGGGAGATTAATTAAAAATTTCAGCTAGAGTACAAAGTGATAGATTTCATAACACACCCAAATATACATGTGTGTGTTAGTTATTATACTTTATATTAATGTATACATCCTCTTCCCTAGTCTTTTTCCTACCATTCAGTCTGTTTTCCTGTCACACATATTTCATTGCTCCCTCTTATTCTCCTCATCCCATTTAGATACCCCGATGATCTTTCTTAGCCCATTTTCAACCGTCATGTCTCCATATGTAATATTTTAGGATATATCATATTTTTAAAATAGCCTATATATTCCCATATTTCACAAGTTAATTTGATAATATTTCTAACAACTAATCATTGCATATTAGAATTGTGAATATAATGTAGTTAATTATCATTCTTTTTTTTATTTACCATTCTTGATTTGTGCGCCTCTGACGTTTGGTAGTATATTTGAAACTTGCAAAGCAAATTAACATATATCTAATTTCTTGATGTGTGTAAAAATCATTTAGTAAAAAAAATTCTTAAAAATCATAAGATAGTGTCTGTATTTTAGCATCATTATATTAAAATTATAGTGACAGGGTCAAAAACTCAACGAAGGCAAATTATCTTGCATGAACAGCTCATCATTGCAGGTTATATTAATTAATTTGGAGGCACATTAGTATGTAACTCATCCCAGAATTTCTAATTTAAAACTTTGAGTAATTAAAACAAAATAATTCATAAGGTATAGTTTTAAACTTTAATAGAGAAATGAATCTCTGTAAGGTTTTAAGTTTAGATGAATAAAAATGATTTCTTTCATTCCTCAGAGAATCGACAGACACGTAATGGAGACACTACATTTACTGTAAGTCAGAGTAACTGAGTGGTTAATTCATAAAATGCCCATTAGTCGATTTGATGTTTCTCTGGTTTACTTTCTGGCCAATTGACAGGATCCTGGGAGAAAGGAACTTCATTTGACGAACTGTCCCCATCGGGTTGGTGCATGTGCATCTCTGCGGGGCGTTTTCTGGGCACTGGAAGCGTGGGCAAGAGCCCACGCCACTGTGGGCAGTGCTGGCCCTCAGAGTGTGGTCCTGGGTTGTATGAGCAATCGGGCGGAGCTAGCTGTGGAAAGCAGCCAATAAGCAACGTTCCTGCATGTCCTCTGCTTTAGTCCCTGCCTCCAGTTTTCCTGCTTAAGTTGCTGCCCTAATGATGGATTGCGATGGGACAGTGTAAGCCTAATAAACTCCTTCCCCCACGTAGTTTTGACAATGATGTTTATTACAGCAACAGAGTAGCAAAACAGGACAGAAATATAATTGAAGTTACCTTATAAATTGAACTCTGTCCCACCAATTTAGTTAATCTTCTGTTACTTAAATAGCTATTTCGGATTGATGTGTGTGTGTGTGTGTGTGTGTGTGTGTGTGTGTGTGTGTGTGTGTGTGTGTGCGCGCGCGCACGCGTTTAGACAATGGTTAACCTATACCCACAACAATACATAGGCTCTAAGTAGCAAAACTGACATTGAATGAAAAAATAAATTCTAAGAGTTTTGGGTGGTTATTGTTTTTAACAAATCGTTATTTCCTCTTGCTTCAACACTATCATCACCGCCTCTGTTTTGGCAGCTCACGTTTGGCTTGATCTCTGTGTATCTGACCTCAGCATTGTTTCAGTTCATAAGGTCAAATCTATGGTTCCTCATAGTGGTATTCTTGTGGTTTGCTTTAGTGGCATGACAACTAAACAGATGGGTGCAATTCCACCATAGTTTCTACTCAAAGAAGGAAATTGATCTCTTAGTAATTAGGCTCACTTCATCTCAATAGATAAATGAGGTAATACTGAGGTCAGCTTCCTCCCCTCCTGGGAAGTAGACAGTTTTAAACTCGCTGCTAACAGTTAGATTTGAGAGTCTGCAGGAGTGCATTGTTAAGCGTTTGGGACTATTGAGCACCATGTATCAACCGTGCATGGTAGATATATTTACAACATGAAAATTGACAAACGCTACAGATAAAACCTTTGTAACTCAATACAATGGTTTATTAGCCCACCACAGAGCTTATTTTCCTTTTTGTTACTATCTTCAGGTGACTTTTATACTGGTGTGAGAGGGCTCATGAAATGTCTGTTAGGACCAGCTTGTCGAAGATATTGTGGACCCTGAATCCCTAACTATTACCTTCATGGTTCAGATTATCCCCAGGGCACATTCTATAAAATATCTAAATACTCCTATCATCGTAACCTAGGGAAGGAAGCAAAATAAGGGTCTGAGATGTGGGCAGCAATGAAGAGCACTGGCTGTTTTTCTAGAGAAGCCAGGCGTGGTTCTTGGCACCCACATGGCAGCTGACAAATTCTGTAACCCCAGTCTAAGGGTACCTGACACTTTTTCCTTGCCTTCTCGGGCACTGCATACATACGTGATACACAGACATATACACATAAAAACCACCCTTGCACATAAAATAACAATAAGTAAACATCTCAAAAAGAAAGCCAAGGAAGGAAAGCAAACTTTGACATTAAGTAAATGGAACTGTAAATTAGCATTTGACATACATGACTTCAACATGAAAGACTGGAGTGAGACATTAGTCACATAAGGACAGGATGCATGTAGCTTTTACCTCCAGATATTATTGCTAAGGCATGGCATCAATGGTGATGTTAATCTCCCACAAGCAACAGCCTCTTTGACAATTTCATGAATCTTGTAAATTACCATGTCTAAGGAATAAAATTGTTATTCTGTCCATGTCCATCCCTAGTTGTGGCTGGGGACGTTATGGTACTTGACCATGAAAGGGTCTAGACTCACATATTTGCTACAGAGACAGGATGAATGTTGAGGGAATATTCAAGCCTGTGACTTTGCAGTATACAGTAAATCAAGGCCATTAGACTTGCTGTTTTCAACATTTACAGTTTTTCAAAATCCAAGGCTAGGGGAAAAGTGAAAAGACAAAGATAGTTATAGGATTTGTTAATAACAAAGCTAGTACAGACAAATATATATGCCTGGATGGAAACAAAGAATGAAGAGGGAAGAAAAGAAAAGGGAAACTAAAAGCAAATAGTCCAAGAGCACAAATACAAAATTCCTCAATCAAATACTTGTAAACTGAACCCATTTCCTTTCTCTATTTCCTGGTCATAACACTTTAATTATATTCTAAGTAGATGTGGTAGCTTCCTGCTGTGGTCTCTGCATTTGGGAAGCTGAGCCAGAAAAAGCAATGCAAGTATGCAAGTTCAAGGTTAGTCTGTGCTACACAGAGAGTCCTGGGCCACATAGTGAGAACCTATCTCAAAGTTGTTTAAGAGTTAAGATGTTTTTAGGTCTAGATAGATGTTTAGATATGATAGAAAATGATTTACATCCAAAATTTTAGATGCACCAAGATAGAAAATATGTGTTCTTCAAGGCTGCCAAATACAAATAGCCAAAAAACTAAAAATGTAACATGCATATAATTCCTGATTGTCTCATGGTTCTTGCTATAGGTAGTTTATTGTGTACATGTGTAATAATATAAATGTATATGTAAAAAACAAAAATATTTAATAAAAAAATAAATTAAAAATATTAGTTGGCTATAGATGTGAGGGTAACTTTCTGGGTCTATGTTTTCTTCTACTGTTCTATATTTTTTATTTTCTATACCATTACTGTATTGCTTTGGCTTCTGTAATATTGTAGTGTATTTTAAGGCCAGGTAATACAATAACTGCTGTTTTAATGTATTGACAAAGATAACATTGGCTACCAAGGCCCTATATAAATTTTATAGTTATTTCCCTACTTCTGTGAACTGTATCATTGGTATATTAATAATGTTTCCACTGGATCCATAAATCAGTTTTTGTAGTAAAGTCATTTGAAGAATATCGAGTCCTCCAGTCATGAGAAAATTTGGGTCCTTTTCAATTTCCTTTACCAGTGTTTCAAAACACTAGTTTTAGAACTCTCTCACTTCCAATTTAGAATTAGTTCAAAGATACTTTATAGCGATGGTGGATTTGGTGACCTTTGGCCTTGATTTCTACTTCAAAGAATCTGCTATTTGATGCACCAGTGATGCTGAATTTTTGTATCTCATTTCTGTTTTCTGCAAACTTACTGAACTCAAATTAAGTATATTTTTAGTAGAAACCTTTGGAGTTCTTTTTCCAAGTAAGAACATCTTCTGCAGGTATTGATGGTTGACCTTCATTTTTAACCTGCTATTTTCTCTTTTTTTAGGTCCACAAGCACTGCAGTCAATAAAAGTGGCGAAAGTAAGCATCTTTACCTCGCTCTAGATCTCAGGGGAGAACCATTTAACCTTTTCCCGTTGAGGGTTACGGTTGCTGTTGGCTGACTTCAAGGAGCATTTATTATACTGTAGTTTATTCATTTTGTGCCTAATTTTTTCAGTGTTTTGATTGTGGCAGAATGTTAGATTCTATGATGCTCCCTTGCTTCATCTATATTGCAGATCATTGTCCTTCATACTGTTGACTACAATGTACCATTCATCAATTTATAAACCTTAAAACATCCTTGTATCAATGGGATGAATCCTGCTTGGTCACAGAGAATAATCTATGTAGTGTCTATAGGGTTCAGTAGCTCATGTTTGGTTGAGGGATTTTGTGTTTGCTTTGCTTGAGGATATTGACTTGTAGTTATTTCTTTTCTCCTCTCCCTTAACCATCTTTTTCTTTCTTCCTTTTCTATGTGTCTGCATACTCATTTATATCACAGTAACAACAGCAACCTCATCGTTTGTTTAGAGGAATTCCTTCTTGTTTATATTTTAGTGACTTAAGAGACATGCTTTTGCTTTTTAACCTTTGGTAGCATTCAGCTATGAAGGCACCTGGTCTTAGAGTGTTCTTTGACAGTGAGCTTTTTGTTGGTGATGTTGAATTTTGTTCTTATGATTAATTTTTTCAGACATTTTCCTTCATCATAGAATCTTGCCAAGGTTTGTGTGTCCAGAACCTTATTCATTTTCTAGGTTATCAAATTTGTTAATGTATAATTACTTTAAATAATTTCTAATGGTCTCATTGTATTTCTAAGATGTCAGCTACAATTTTTCACTTTTATCTCTAATTTTACCTACTTGAGTCTTTTTTATTGTTTCTTTGATTATCATCATTAAGGACTTGCTGTTTTACTATGTCTTCCAATTTCTTTTCCTTGTTGAGGATATTATTAGCATTGACTCAAACATGAATGGAAGTTAATCTTATTAAGGGAATGATAATATAGAGATGCATGTGTCTCATAACCTAGTAGTCTCTGTCTTATAATAAGAATAGATGCAATAAATGTGCTCACCACCTTGTACTATGCTCAAATTAAGTGTAGACTTGTTCCTCCAGCCTGCAGACCTCTCTGCTCACAAAGACATTTTGAGAGGACTTGAGTCAAACTTACATAGGAAATAAATATAAAATTAAAAGTATAAAACAGTACACATGTAACACATGGGTTAGGCTCTTAGCACTGCTCAGGGAAGGTCAATTTTTCCATATGACACAAAGGCAGGATAGCTAAATTTAATTAGCATTACTATTCCTGACTATAGTTTACTAAGGCTTTTGAGATCAAGTTGGTCATAAATTTTCAGACTGTATCTTCCTCTATAGGGTAGAGATTTAATACCTATTAAAAAGACAAAAGAGAGATGTATATAAAAATAATCACTGTAATTTTATATTTACTCATTTACTCAGTAACTTTTGAGTAGTTGATTTTATAATATATTTGCAAATCCTATTATTATATATAATACTATATTTGCATTTACTATGCCATTGCATAATTATGCTATTATTACTGTTGTTACAACCAAATACAAAGAAACATGTCAGGTCAGCAGTGACCTTTCCATTTAGAACCCTGACTTTCAGTAGCAAGCTATCAAATGCCTCCAGCTGATTCCTGCCTGGACAAGAAAAGCATTATAAGACTAAATGGTATAAATCATTGCTTATTTTTCAAATATATTCTATTTATTGAGCTCAGAGCTGTTAAAAATACTAAGAATAACATGCATGCCAAAATTGAACAAAGATTCTTGTATTTCAATTAAAGTGTGTATCAAAAAATGAGTCACATTTTATTGTTGTTTTTTAGCTAACATAGAAGACAAATAATCAATCCCTCTGATACAGTGAGAGGATATCTTTTAACAATATATTTATAGACTCTAACAGAAAATGAAATAAGAAAGTGGTAACAAGGTGATACCAAATTCTTTACCAAACTAATCTCACAATTCCCTGGACTTTCTCTACTCTACAGAAATCACTTTCTGCTAGTCAGTAGTTTGATCACATTTCTATATGGCTTGAAAGTAAAACCCGTAAGCTTAGTATTTCGATGACACAAAGAACTTTCACCAAGATCTGTCTTCGTATATAAAAACAGTCCTTTGCACGTGGACATTTTGTTTTTAAATCTGAGTTATAGCTCTAAGGGGTTGTCAAGCTTTACAATGACAAATATGAATTTTAAGTACTTTAGTTGAATTCTGTGTGCTTGGTTTCATGTCTTGCACCCTTGTTTTTGTATGTTTGGAATAAATTTAGAAAGAAAAATCTCTTAAACAGTTCTGCCATCATTTTATATCAAGAGGTTTTCAACTGATTTCCCCTAGGGAAAATATAATATAAATGGTTTACTTGCTGTGATGTAAGCTAGAAGGAGTCAGTCAAGGTCTTAAATTATTAAATATCTTTTCTAGAAATGGGTAGTATGCTTAAACTTGTATACATATCTGATCTTAGTATGATAACAACATCTCACTCCATGTCAGCCCATGCCTGCCTGTCTCATGGCAATAAGTCCTGTTTCTTTCCAGGCTATCCACACTGCACGTACTACACACACACTCACTGTGCTGTTACTGTACCTAACTTTAAGTCAATCTTTTTATGGGTGCGCATATGTAAGAAAACCCACATCACTGAGCCTGACTTTATCCTCACTCATTTACTATGATCTCTGCTGATACTGAGCAGGGGTACCATGGTGAAGGCTAATGTGTCTCAGTTGTGAGGCATCGCTCTATGTTGGTAAACAGTCTTCCAATGGGTTCCTCAGACTAAGATTCCTCTAATTCTTTAGATACATCTCAAGCATGTTGAAAGACACAGGCATGCTTACCTTGCTACTTTGTCAACATCCCCTTATTAGAGAGCCCTAATATTTTGACACTTGTTCCCAGGGCCAGAAACAATTCCAGGTAGGTCAGAAGTTAATTCTTCCAAATGTGACCACACCTTATTTTTATATGTGCTACATAATTTCAAATATAGTTTAACCTGAATATGATTCAAAATCATCTGAATACATCAATTTTAGAGATAAAATTGAATAACCTTGCTTCCTGAGTGAGTTTCAATGAAGTCAAAAGAGAAATCATCATAAATGTGTGTAGTTAGGGTGCAGAAAAACATACTGTAAAAGTGGGAGGACTCTGCAGGAGTCTTTAGTCAGCACAACACTTTCTCTTTCCTGGTCTCCTCTTTACACCTTCTTCTCGCTTTAGCGTCGATTTGTTTAAGTTCTTAGGAAAATCAGACAACACAAAGCATGACAGGA
This sequence comes from Acomys minous, assembly GCF_964271855.1. Classification (NCBI taxonomy): domain Eukaryota; kingdom Metazoa; phylum Chordata; class Mammalia; order Rodentia; family Muridae; genus Acomys; species Acomys minous. Next base: position 38,254,263 of record NC_140486.1, read on the forward strand.
AACCAGTCTATAAATGGAGCTTGAAATTTGGTATCAGGTAGACCTGTAAACCCTACACTCAGAACGCTACAGAGGTTGATAACTCTGTGTTACATCATGGACTGACGAAATTCTCAGCCGAGGAATAATTTTAATCTTTTTGCTTTGCACTTCATGCTCATTTTCTGGCCTTTTCATACATTTCATTTTGTACTTGTTCTTCCTTCTCTCCCTGGAGCCTCTCATGTCTGTTCTGTCCTTTGTTCTCTTATCCTAACTCCCATTTCCTTTATTCAGTGGCCCTTCTTAATTAGCAGCCTGACCTACCAAGTTAATAAGCCACAAGAAGAGGGAGAAAAACTGAACCAATCCATAAATGGAACATTTTATGTTTTACTCCAAGAACTCTTCAACATTGCATAATCTCCAAGTATTATCTTTAAAAGAGAGGATTCTTAATAAAGTCACTTGAGAGTCCAAAGGATTCGTGGAAAGCAGGAGTAGTTTCTCAAATTCATGATGCACATCTTATTCACCTCTACAATTTGATGTACTTCATAAAAATAAAAACTTAAAACATGAATTATGAACAACATAAGAATGAAAGGCATCAACTGGCAAGTAACCATAGATTTACATTGTAGGGTTCTGTTTAACTATTGTCTAAATGTTTCTTATGAAACAGCCTTTTAAATGTGTACTGTAGATCATAACACTTCATAGCCTGACTCAGAGCGTGGGCTCATGTGGAACCATGACCTGTCAGTGGTCATCCAAAGAATCTGAGCAATAGACAATCCTAATCCACATATTGATCACACCAATCTGTAAATCAGAACACTGAAAAACAAAACAACCAGACAAACATCCCACCCTGAAGTACTTACTTCCCTACAGTGGAGGAATAATTTACCATTCTGTGGATGGGACACAGCTTCTTATTTTTGACAACAGGAATAGAGAATATGAGAGCTCTTGCTTCTCCTGTGCTTGGGACCCTTGGTGTGACCTGAGCCCCATGAGTTACATCAAGTGACATCACTACAACTTTTTGTTTTTAATATTGTGAAGTTTTCAAAAGAAGGGAGATGTGTGTCTTTAAAAAGCAGTCAGACTACTCAATATAGAATACAGGCTCATGCTTCAGTGTTAATTTAGAAGCCTTCACTATTCAGATTAAGGTGGCAGGATGTTTTTATGCTAAATTTTTTCTAATCATATGCACATAACCAAAACCATGGAGCAAGATTAGACTATTTTGCATGTCTCCTTAAATGCTTCCTCTTCATGTTTCTAATTAAATAATTTTAAAGGGACTAAGGAACAGTTTTATTAAAGTTTGAGAGTAAACAGCACAGGCAAGATGGAAACCTCAATATATAACAAGAGTGAGATGGGGAAAAAAATCATGCCTCTTAAGTTAGACATCATGGGAGTCAGAAAAACAGTGAGAAAGCCCACAGTATTAGGAAAAGTTTCCACGGACTTTAGCAAACTTTCTGTGAAAGTGATAAAGAAAAGGAAAAGAAGAAATAAAATGTGTTCTGTGCCAAGTCATGGATCTGAGTTCAGTGTCCACCCAATGCCAGGCTTTTGTATCTCATTGTAACGAAATTGCAGGAGGTTAGACAGAGAAGTAGGCACAGGTCATCATGAAAGGAAAGGCACTCCTGAGACTAGGAAAGGGCTAGTGAGCTAGGAAAGAAGCCACCAAAATGCTGGGCCTTCTTGCTTGACTCTTCAAAGGACATTTATTTATAATCTCCTCTCCCAGGTTCGTATAGCACTTAGGCTCTCCTTGCATAGCCTAGGTGAGAGAGTTTCCAGACATCCTTTGCAGGTTGGTCTGAGGCTGCTCCATATGCTGTGATATCTGTCACCTGGTTTCCTTCATATGCTAACCTTGAAGTAGCTTTCTCTAGTCTCCGTTCTCCACCCGTAACTGACTTCGGGTTTGCAAAAGCCAAGCCACCATCCAGCAAGAGGCTCAGTGGAATGCTCCTTCCTGTCTTTGTTCACAAGGAACAATCTTTGCTTCCCTAGATGGCCTTTCTCAGGATTCCCAAATTTTGGGGCAAGGATATCTTTGACTTCCTTGTAATCTGTAAATGGGGCAACCAAGACTTCTATCAGCCAGAAAAGCAAGCCCAGGTTTTTATTAGGTCCAGACTCATGGCAGTCAAGGCGCAGGAAGACATCATTTTTTACTAAACCGAGGTGAAATGTTTAGACTAAAAAGTCTTTTAAACTAAGACAGACACATCACTGCACTCTCCAGCAGACAGCAGAGTGATAACCTGGCTGAATCTGAAATGAATGTCGCATGCCTCCAGCAAACCATTGCCCACTGCTTTGTAGCAGCAGTCCCCTGACCTCTCTTGCCTGCACTTCTTTTGATGTTAGTCTTGCTCTGTAGGCTTTCAAGAATGAAATCTTACTTCCTAGTTTATACAAGGAAACAAGGGCAATTGAAAAAAATGAAAGAGTTTCATTGTGTGCTAAGTGTCTCTTTACTCTCCCACACTTCCGTTCAGCTCCTGCTTCTCTGTCTTTTTTTTTTTAATTAATTTATTCACATTGCAACTCAATTGTTATCCTATCACTTGTATCCTCCCATTCCTCTCTCCCTCCACTTTCACACTATTCCCCTCACCTATGTCTAAGACCGAGAGGGACCTCCTTCCCCAGTATATGGTCATAGGCTATCAAGTCTCATCTTGGTAGACTGCTTATTCTTTCTCTGAGTGCCACCAGGCCTCCCCACCAAGGGGAAATGGTCAAATATGGGACACCAGAGTTCATGTCAGAGTTAGTCCCCACTATCCACACAATGGTGGAGAACGTCCTGTCTATTGGGTAGATCAGAGTAGGGGCTCGGTGTTTACTGCATGCATTGTTCTTGGTAGGTGCAGTAGTTTGAGCAGACCCCCCCGGGCCCAGATCCACCCATCATGATGTTCTTCTTGTAGGTTCTAGGCTCCTCTGAAAGACATCAGAGAAAAACTTCTCTGTCTTTTATTGATCCCAAATACAGATCTATGTGGACCAAGACAACATCCTAGGACTTCTACAAATGTTAAGGAAATTTCCTAGAATGTATTCTCACAAATTTTATCTTTTTCCAAGCATTGATCTAAAATATCCAGAAAGAAATGAAATCACTAGTTGCTACTTTATTATTTTTAGCACTCTATTGTTGACAGCTCCTCTGTCTATCCAGGTGAGGGCTTTTGGAATTATTAGGGCATGGTTTTTTTTTGTTTTAAGCATTATTCTTTCTGGTCATACTTTCACCCATTTTTTCTCTATACATGTGTGCTTTGACCCTCGTCTCCAATGTACATCTGTATGCAGGAACTGATGCGTTTATTTCTTCTGTTTTGTTTTGCTCAGGTGCCAGCCCGTGAGAAGAAAGTGAAAAGAGGAAAAGAACCTTTGGAAGTACTACAACCCAGAACAGAAATGGAGGCTAAGAAGGGACAATAGGTAGAAAGACTGAACAGATACTCAGGAGAGGATTAGGCAGTTGCTTTCACATAACTTTAATATTAATAAGTAAAGTTATAAAAATACAAACATAGGCTACTGTGGTTTGAACTCATGCTGTGAGTAAAAATATTTACACAGGGACATTGTTTAAGACTGGTCTTATTATCTATTATACCAAATATGTTTTAAAATGATATAACTCAGAAACCTAGAAATAAAATTCTATTAAAAATTCCATTGTCACATTCATATGCATTTTTATATTTCAAGCAGCATTTGGTTATATATTTTGCAGTATATTAGAATCATTGATTGTTCCATTGGAAAGAGAGTCAATATTTTATGGCTTCTTGAATATTATCAATTGTGTATATCCTAAATTTATACTTAAGTACAGATAAAAATTTAAAAATGATTTGACCATCTCTATTATTGTCATATAAATTAGGCAAAACTTGGCCTTTAAGAAATTTTTCTCTGTATGTCATATCAATACTTTATTCATTTAGATGTTTTTGTCACCCTCGTGTGTGTGTGTGTGTGTGTGTGTGTGTGTGTGTGTGTGTGTAGTTTTCTTTATACCTTGTGACATACTTCTGTTTTTAGTTTTACTCTGACCAGTTTGCTTTCCTCTGCTCAATCCCATCTTTATGTTGATTTCATTTTCCCAGAAATCACAGCCTCTGTGATGGACTCTGTACTCTAAAAGTTACAGATATAAAACACTGACAGTGCCTTCCTGCACCTTGCACGTGTTGTGTATGTTTTGGAGTTAAAAGCCACATGCCCTTGATAGTAGTTGTATGGAATTCATTAAGACACTATAGCAAAAATGGAAGTTGCAAAGGTAAAGTGATGCTGGATTCGGAAGGGCTTTTGGCATGAGGAGCTGCACACTTACTTGACAGGCTGTACTATTGACTGAGGTTGTTTCGCTGAATTTTTACTTTGCCTTTACGTCTTATGGAATATGGTATCTTCAACGTGCAGCCCCTAGAAAGACCATAACTGTCAATCACCATTAATCTAAGCCTCATTCTCAAAGGCCTGTGGGTGATCAACATCTCTATGGTGGGGCTGACCTGAAGGATAAGGAATGGACACAGGCCTGCCAGTTGGACTGCTGTACTCAATACATTTGAGTCCTATCTCGTTAAATAGTTGCAGAGGAGGTGAAGCCCTAATTTGTTAACTCACAGTGTTAATGCTGATTATCTGATGGGAAAGGAATCTTTGAGTGTATACCTGAAAAAAAACTTTCCTAAAAGACCTCTACTTGTTGTGTTAAAAGGAAAGTTTATCTATCTAGTGCTAAACATAAACAAAATGGATCAATAAGAAGATGAACACACATTCCTGGTGTGCCGCTGCACAGTGGCTGGTTATTCGGAATCATCACCCACTGTGCATGTCTCATAAAGAAATGAAAAATGCTGAGGAAGTGTGTGTGTTGAATATGACTGAAGCACTACACAGTATATGAATGTGTCAAAGCAATACATGGTGCCCTGTTTCAATATTTAACTTTTATCCTTTTGGTACATTAATTATAAAGGAAATTTGAAAAAGAATGGACATGAATAGGCTATTAACAATATGCACCAGACTTTAAAAGAATAGGTAAAGAATAGGAAAAATAGGACAAAAATATGGGTGATTTAGAGGATTTAAAAAAAAAAAACAGATGTTTCTACAACTGTTAAGATACAAATGGAACGCAGAATATGCCTATCTATGCCTATGCAGAATTGAATTGGTTTCTTAAAACATTCCCACCTGAATCTGCACATGATTTGTCCAGATGCAGACATGAACGTGAGAATGAATAAACAGTCGTGTAATAACCGTGTAACTTACTAGCACTTGTAAGGTAAAAATTGGAGACCCAGAGACACACACAGATAATACACTTATTTTTTTCAGAATAAGATTAGATAAGTGGCTCACAGTGTTGATGTTAAGATTTTGTTTCTGGCTTATCACTTATGTTTTCCATATTACTGATTTGTCTCTCCCTTTCCTTTCCCTTTCTTTCTGTTAATTTGGGTCCTCATGGCCCTCCTCTCCATCTCCTTCCTGTGCCCTCTTTCACCACCTCCTCCCTTTCTTCTTCCTCCTTCTTGTTCTCAAGCTTCTTAAGACAAAAAAAAAAAATCAGTGTTTGACAATATTTTCCCATAGAAGTTTTAAACCTATGAATTTTCCTCTAAGAAGCCTACTTTATCTCTGTTGCATATACTTAGATGTGTTGTGCTTTACGTAGCACACCACTGATAATATGGTCTTCTGTAAGCCCATAGACTGCTTAAAAGTATTTGCTTGTTTTCAAAGTATTAAGGGGTTTCCCCCCACATTGTTGTTTACACTGTAATTACATTCAAGCCAGAAAAATTTTGTCTGATGGTAGTGCTTTTCAGATTGTTAGCTTGCACTAAATATGCTTTCATGTTGCATTTTCAGAGTTGAAGTATAAGAAATTACATAAAGTACCCTCACTTATGACGATTAATTGCGATATGCTTTTGATATATGTTCATATTTTGTGTCTTTTACTAGTTTGTTTGATTTTATTTTTAAAAAGATAAAAGTAAATTCATGTTCAGTTCACTCATTAAGTGGACATAGGTTGTTTTGAATAAAGCAACTATAAAAACGTACATATGATTACCTTTGTAAATTCCCAGGAGAAAAAAAAATCAGTGGATTGGCCTACCAGTGAGAGTTCAGCAGAGAGAAAAAGAATATTCCCAAAGTGATAAGTCTTTTATATTTCCTCCAACTGCATTTTCAATGATACATCAATATTTTTCTCTAATCTTTGCTATTCTTGTGCCTATGAAACAGCATCTCATTACAGTTTTAATTTGCATTTTCCAAATGAACATGATCTGAAGGATTTCTCACGTGCTTGCTGGTCATTGTGACTGTCGACTCAAACACTGTCTATTCATTGTAATTGTATCATTTATTAATATTAATCTCTATACTAGATACAAATACATTGTGCATTATACACCTTTCAAATATATTACTTCCTTGATGTGTTTTACCATCTAGGTTTCTTTTTAATGCCCCTTGAAGTAGATTTTTTTTACTTTGGTGAGTTGAATCTGCTTCTACTTTTTCATGTTCCATGACTGTGTTTTCTGGAATATTCTTTGTTTCTCAAGGTCAGAAAGAGATCTCCTGTTTCTCTCATAAGGGTCATGCTTGTGGATTTGCATTTAGTCTGTGCTAAGTTTTGATTGACTCTTGTGTTTGGTTTTGCACCATTATCCAGCTTTGCTATCTCCATTTGTTTGTAATACCATTTTCCTCCATCATATTAGTGCCCCATTTGAAAACCAATAGGCCATAGGAGTACAAGCCTGTATTTCTGCCCTTCATTTCAAAGGACTATGGGTGGGGGATAGGGGGAGGAGGGAAGGAGGGTGAAACCAGAAGCAGATGAGGGAGGGCACTGTGATTGGAATGTAAAGTGAATAAATTTAAAAAATATATTTAAATTAAAACAAAAACACCCTGTAATCCTCCACTATGGTTTTCCCTGTGTATAGAAATAAGTTAGTATGTGTCCTTCAAGCGTATTCTTTATTTTATTTTATTTTATTTTATTTTATTTTATTAATTTATTCTTGTTACATCTCCATGGTTATCCCATCCCTTGTATCCTCCCATTCCTCCCTCCCTTTTTATTCTTTTTAATTTTTAGTTATTTGGGTTACCATATTATTTTTTCATTTCTATTTTGAGCCTTAGAATAATTTTACTAATTATACAAAAGAGTCAAATATCTGCTGTGAATTTCAGTAAAAGTAAAATTATAGTGGAGCTATCTGGTTTGGAAGAATGATCAGTGTGGTAAATTACAGATGGAAACAATTTATTCATCGATTTTAGTATGTTTTCAGTTGAAAGGCTAAGATATTTTCCCTTTACCTGATCTTGGTTGACACCATCTAGAAAAGGTGAGAAATGATGCTGGAAGTTGTAGTAATGCTTGTATGACTTTTATTGTCAAGACAAAAAAGCCTAAAAAGGTTCGTGGGAGACCTTGAGAGTAACTATAATATGTCTGACTGCCTTCATCCAAAACAGCACACGGCATTCTTCTACCCAGAATCTTAAGAGGAAAGCAATGGGTGTAATCTACAATGTAGGCCTTTTTGTTTGCGTTATTTCCTCATTCATTCATTCATTCATTCATTCATCCAATTACATTTTTGTCTATGTATATGTGCCTGAGTGTATAGATGTGTAACAGGTTCTTGGAGGTACCTGTAAAGGACTAAAGAGGGAAGTTTCCTTGAAAATGGAGGTACAGATAGTTATGAAATAACCAACATGGGTGCTGGGAACCAATCTTGGGTTTTTTGCAACAGCACTAAGCACTCTTTTTTTTTTTTTAAGTTTTACTTTTTTAAAAATTAATTTATTCATATTACATCTCAGTTGTTAGCCCATCCCATGTATCCTCCCATTCCTCCCTTCCTCCCACTTCCCCCCTACTCCCCTCCACTCCCCTAAGTCTGTGTCTGAGGGGGACCTCCTCCCCCTGAATATGCTCATACAGTATCAAGTCTCTCCTTGGTGACCTATTATCTTTCCTCTGAGTGCCGCCAGGCATCTCCATTCAAGGGACATGTTCAAATATGGGGCACCAGAGTTTGTGTGAAAGTTAGATCTCCTTCTCCACTCAACAGTGGAGAATGTCCTGTCCATCGGCTAGTCTGGGTAGGGGTTCGAAGTTTACTGCCTATTTTTTCCTTGGCTGTTGCCACAGTTTGCAGAGGACCCCAGGGCCCAGACTCGCCTGTAGTTTTCCAGGACCCGCTGGATCCCTCTATTTCCTCTTTCTCCCAGGCTTCTCACACCTAAATTCTCAACAGGATGTCCTCCCCTCTTACCCACTATCCTGGTAGGTACAGTTTTTCATGGGGATGTACACCTTGGACTAGTGTCTCGATATAAGTGAGTATATACCATTTAGCTCTTTTTGCTTCTGTGTGAACTCACTCATTATGACAATTTCTAGTTCAATCCATTTGTCCACAAATTTTGGAAATTCCTTGTTTTTAATAGCTGAGTAGTATTCCATAGTGTATATGTACCACAGTTTCTTTATCCATTCTTCTATAGAGGTACACGTAGGTTGTTTCCAAGTTCTGGCTATTATGAATAAGGCAGCTATGAACATGGTTGAGCATATGTCCCTGTTGTGTGGTAGTGCATCTTCTGGGTATATTCCAAGGAGTCGAATAGCTGGGTCTTGAGGAAGCCCTATTCTCATTTTTCTGAGATAGCACCAGATAGCTTTCCAAAGTGGTTGTACTAGTTTGCATTCCCACCAGCAATGCAGGAGTGTTCCTCTTTCTCCACACCCTCGCCAGCATGAGGTGTCAGTTGAGTTATTGATCTTAGCCATTCTGATGGGTGTAAGATGGAATCACAGTGTCGTTTTGATTTGCATTTCTCTGATGACTAAGGAGGTCGAGCATTTCTTTAAGTGTTTCTCAGCCATTTGATATTCCTCTGTTGAGAGTTCTCTGTTTAGCTCTGCGCCTCATTTCTCTATTGGGTTATTTGGTTTGGTGGTGTTTAATTTCTTGAGTTCTTTGTATATTTTGGATATTAGACCTTTGTCAGATGAAGAATTCGTGAAGATCTTTTCCCAGTCTGTAGGCTGTCACTTTGTTCTCTTGACAGTGTCACCTGCCTCACAGAAGCTTCTCAGCCTCATGAGGTCCCATTTATTAATTGTTGATGTTAAGGCCTGGGCTATTAGTGTTCTGTTCAGGAAGTTGTCTCCTGTGCCTATGAGTTCCAGACTCTTCCCCACTTTTTCCTCTAACTGGGTTAATGTCTGTGGTTTTAGGTTGAGGTCTTTAATCCACTTGGACTTGAGTTTTGTGCATGGTGACAAATAGGGGTCTAATTGCATTTTTCTACATGTAGACATCCAGTTAGACCAGCACGGTGCTGGTCTAAGTTTTACTTTTTGAAATTACTCACACTTTAAAAGAACAACAGCTTTTCTTTTCCCAATGGTTGTTATTACTACTTAGAACATTAGACAAATACAAAGATTGAAACCAAAACTTTCTGAGGCTACATCAATGTACTGTCCTCAGCAGGAGCTCAGATGCTGAGGATTGCATTTCCGATAATGCACTGTCTTCAGCAGGAGATGTAGTAAGCACCCTTAACCACTGCACTTTCTCTCCAGGACTCTGTTCATGGTATTTTATTAAATGGTTTCTCCCCAGTGATTTCTACATTTCAATTCCCGGCAACTATAAAGATATTTTCTTTAACATGGCAAAATCTATTTTGCAGATGTGAACAAATTAAGGATCTTGAGATGGGAAAATTATCCAGGTAGATCTGAGAGACCGAACTGTTTCCTTATAAAAGGAAGTTGAAGGAAAGACCAAGCTAGCGTAGGAATAGATGAGGATAGAATTTGAGGTTGGAGGGATATGCTTTCAAAATGGAGGAAACTTCCAGGCATGAAATATTTCAAAATCATCAGAACATAAAAGAGACAAGGTTGGAAAGGCTATTGTGAAAAATATATGTGAGGCAAATTTATAGTGTTGAGATTCTATCATGTTATGGGCATGCACACACACACACACACACACACACACACACACACACACACACACACTGCTGGCATAAGCTCTGATCATATTGCTTCAGTGAAAATGAGTGTGGAACATTTATGCTAAAATGCCTTCTAATCAAATAAGAGAGAAAATAATTTATTTTATCTAAATTCTCATGATTTTTTGGTCAAATAGGAACAATATCAAAATGAAATCTTTAATTTCTGTTTATATTTCATTCTTATGTCTAGCATATGTAGAGGAATTATTCTTTAGTTCTTATTGATGGTTATTTTGGATATTTTGACCAGTTTTGATTTCTGACCATGGTCTAACTCAAGGCCTTTAAAACAGTAGGCAATCTCTCTGACACTTTTATGTATGTTTTCAATCAACTTACTCTATAGATTCAGTGTTGTCCTCTGATGATTATGTGTTCTATTACATGAATTTTGCCACTACCTATACATTTGTTTGGTGGGAACACAGAGCATAGCTTGCATAAACTTTGTTAATTACTATTATGATTTTTTTATAGTCACATGATTGCTTCTTCATTTTATCAGGTTGTTGTTTCTTGAAGTCTTCCCCACAGAGTTGACTGATATATAATTATAAGCCCCATGCTTCACTAGAATCTTCTATTCCAAGTTAATGATGGTTATCAAATCCCATTACTGGTTAACATTAAGTAGTTTTGTTCTCATTATTATGCATTCAAAATTATAAATTTCTGTCACTGATTTAGGTATACCCACAGACTTTCATCTACTGTATTGCCGTTTTCAGTTTTAATTTATAGTATTCTTTAATTTCTTTAATCTCATTTGAATTAATACATAGTAAATTTGTCATATTTGAAGATTTTTCTTTTTCATTAAAATGATTTCCATAAAATATGTTTTGATCATCTTCCTCTCCTCTAGTTCACCCCAGATCCTCTTCACTCCCAATGTCATGGTCATGTGGTTTTTCTTCCTCCATCTTAAAAAAGAGACAAAAGTAAACAAAAAGTATTTATAAACCACAAAACATAAAAACAAAAATCAAAACAAACAATCAAAAAGATCAATAAAGCAAAACAAAAACAAATCAAAACAAAAAAAGCCAACACCAAGCAAATGCCACTGGGTGGCTTTGTGTTGATTATCTCCTCCTGGGTGTAGGTCTGCTCTGAAATGTGGTTGATATAATCATTGGGAAAAAAACTAATTTTCTCTTTACTTTAGCTGCTCTCAATTTTAGATAGCTTATTCATTAGAAGTAGAAGCCGGTATCTACTTCCTTCTCTCAGTGTTCTCTCAGCATAAGTGCAGGTGCTGAGTCTGGAAGACACAGTTTCCTTGGAATCATCCACTACTCTTCTGTTTCCATCTTTTTCCCTTTTTTGCATCCCTGAACATTGAGGGGAAGGTCTGATGAAGTCATATCATTTGGGAGTGAGAACTCCAAAATCTCTCACTCTTTTCACATTATCCATTTGTGGGTCTGCGTATTAATTCCTGTCTACGGCAAGAAGATTCTCTGATATGGGTTGGGCAAGGCAATGATATATGGGTATCAGGTAGATTTTTCCCATATGCCCATGACGTATCTATTCTCATGTTTTTGACCAGTTTAGCAGTGTCAAGTTCCTTTTCCTAAAATGAGCCTGACGTTCCATTAGAAAGTTGATGATTATCCCTGTAGAGCTTATGCCAACATTGAATCAGTATGTCTTACATGCAGCTCACTATTATAGGTCTCAGAGTCTTTCACTGGGTAATATTAATGAATACTTTTCATCTGGTAGCATGCAACGTATACTCCAGCACATGACCACTAATCAATAGAGATTAAGGTTCTGGTTGGGTACAAGCTCAATGTCTCCATGTTTGCTCACATATGTAAGTGTGTCTTCAGCAATATGGCCTTCCCATCAGGATAGAGAGATTAACTGACAGCCTTGGCAATCATTTGGCCAATGAATCAACAAAATGTAAGTCATTCCTGACACTGGATGTTTTCCTTATTGGTCTAAGATGTCTAGTTTTGGCATTTTCTCCTCCATTATATGGTGGCCCCATTTAAATTTTTTCCTCTGTGTTCATATTTTAAGAAGCTTCTACACTGGTTAGTTTCTATGTGTCTTTTCAAATGGCTGCTATTGTTAGATGTCCCGCTGCACATGCCCGCTCCCACTTTGCCTGCTCATCCACCATCCTCCTCATAGAAGAGGAGTTATCCTCAGAGAGTTTAGGAAACACTGTCCTGTGGGTGAACTTGGACACCAATGATTCCTAATGTTATTAATCATCATCTTGATTTGCTCTCAACTCTAATAAACCCTGGCTCCCTGGAAAACACCCTCTTCAATTCATAGCCAATCCTCTAGACAATGATTGAAAGTGAACTTCACATCATGTTCAAGGACCACACATACTTACTCATGTCCTCTCTCTTGTCTTTGGCTATATTTTCATTCAGTGAGATCAGCATGCACTGCTCGTGGTAAGACCCCCTTGCTACATTATTTGCGTGTTGCACCAAAGCAAAGGTCTGTAATAACTGCACATGGTTTCCAGTGCTCAGAGATTATACATTTTGACTTCCATTTTGTATTTTCTGAGAAACACCACCCTGAATATGTGTCAGGTTTTATTGTTTGCTCATTGGAAGAAAGTATGTTCAGACCCAGTTACTCCTTTGTGGCCAAAGTAAAAGTCTTTCAGTTGGATGCTGAAAATACTAAAATTAACATGTTATGTTAGCATGATATCCCCTCAGCTAAGATTTTAGTATTATAACCAATGTTTTAATGGTTTACTCTATTATGTGCCTCTTGAGTTAGCTAAACTTAAATTTCCACACAAATAAATAATTTATCCTCAACATTTCCCCTTTTATTCTTTGTATCCGTAAATAGTATCCTTTCTCCTGATATTAAGGCATGAAGGGCAGTTTTCTACTCAGCCTTATACTCATCACTGTGGTAGGCAGACTAATATCCTCCCTTGATGCCATATGCCGGTCCCTGGAACCTCAGAACACACACTGTCTTGTGGATAAAGAAGGATTTGAAGATGTCATTAAGTTAACCATTTTGAGATGGGAAGATTATTCTGAATTATCTACTTTGGTCCATTACAGTAAATAATACTGCTTATAGGAGGGAAGCAAGGTCATGAATCAGAGGTAAGGAGGAAAGGAAAACTGAGGATACTGTGTGGCTGGCTTAGGAAATAAAGAAAGGGGCTACAGGGCACTAAGTGCAGGTGTCTGCTATCAAGGTGGCAAGGCAGGAAAGTAAATTCTCTCTGGAGCCTGCAGGAGTACAGGCCTACAAACTCATCTCCTGAACTATAACCATGGAAATTTATATTATTTAAAGCCAGTACACATGTAGTAATTTATGAGAGCAGTGCTGGGAAATGAATGTGATCCTTACTCCAATTCCTGTGAAAACATGTCTCATCCTATTCATTCCTTTTCCTGTCATTGAATCTTACACACTTTGGCTCCAAGGCCACTCATTCACCTGCCTTGGCCCTCGGCTTAGTTTTCCTCGCAGCTGCCTCACATAGTGAGCCTCCTCCCATCCAAGCTACCACACTGGTGTCGCAATCACTGCCTGAAAATTGTACTCCATTCACAGCACTCTCTGTGTGAACCCCTCTAAATAATCCCAGGATTTTCAAAACAATGGTCAATCTTTCAGGGCTAACACACAGCACTTCTGCCCCTGGTGCTGTGAAGTCCCTGTTGTGTTCCTCATCTCTCTTCTCTTGGGCTTTCTAGACAAGTACAAGCCTGTCACATCTGGAGTGTGCCCATGTGTGCTTTTCTCTGCTCTCCTCCTACACCTGGGTGTTCATATCTCCAGGGAGAATGGCAGTGTGATTTTTACTATTAATAGGGAGAGCTAACTAATTTAATTACATGATATTCAGACAAAAATGCATATGCATTTGCTGTTTTAGAACTTAGCACAAAGAGTAAATATCATCCTTTTGAACATTTTAGCCAAAAGTTTCCTGCATGTTTTCAGATGTTAGAAAGAATTGATTTCAAAATGAAACAAATTAAAAGGGAAAATTCTCTCACAGCTGTTTATTTGGAACTCTGCTTAGGACACAGAAAATAAAGTCAAGTATCACAACAAAGCCATTTCCTATGATTATGTACACAGAGAGACAGAGAGAAAGAATGATGCAAGGGTTAGATGAATGAAGAAGACTTGCATCAAGCATCAGTATCGGAATAGAGCTTCCAATTTTACTAAAATTAGGACAGCAACAACCACAGGAAAACAAAATGGAAAACATATATGTGGAAACATTGATATGCATTTAGAGATATGGTCTACTTGTTATTTTATTGGTGTGAAGTGTGTGTGTTTGCATGCAGTGGAGGGATGGCAGGACCCTGCACAAATGAAAAACAATGACTATATATATATATATATATATATATATATATATATATATATATATACATGTATATATTCATTTTTATATATGTGTGTATGTATAAATGGGGGTCAAAAACGGGGTTGACAAATACGAACAAAGTTAGATAATATGTGTGTACAGAAATGTCATAGTGAATACATTATTCTATATACTAACAAAAAATTTTAAATGAAAAAGATGGGATTTGGCCAGTGATTAAACAATGCAAATTCTTTTTAAAATGTCCGACATGAAACGAATCTGGAATTTCTGGCTTTAATGCACAAAGTCTAGTTGTATTTACTAAACCAGGTAATAAGAAGTCAAAACTAAAACTCGAAATATTGCCGAGAAAGCAAAACTGCTGTAACGTAGTTCCAATTCCTTTATAAAAAACACTGGTGTGAAGTCAAAAGCACTCTTCTACAGCTTTTGGGGAGGAGTGGTAACCGCTCAGTACAACAATTAGAAATAGAGGCTGGAGTTGTGATGCCCGAATCTAGAGATCAGCTCCCAGCTTTGTGTTCTTGCACAAACTTAAGTTTCAGGGAGTGGCTGTGAGAATCGAATAACCCATGCAAAGCCTTCCTCACACTGACCCCTTCCAAGTCACACAAAGTGTAAGATGCTGTGTCTGTTTCTCAGGCTCACTTGCTCCCCCTGTAGGAAGTATTGCCTCAGCGCCCTCCTTCTCATCCTCACCCTCCTCCACCTCTTCTTCTTCCTCCTCCTCCATTCTGTAGCTCTTTGTGTGAAGAAAGCTTAGCTGCGGACTCAAGATGGCCCTGACATTCACTTACTGTGACAGGTTAAGAGATTTGATTATTTGTAAAATGAGCTAGACATGCTGTGTTCAGACCATCATGCAAAGCACTACAGTCGGGTATCCCAGCCTCTACACTTGACAAATGAAATTTCTTATGCACCAAAGATTTACATGGTAAATGCTGCTGAAATTTATGCCTCTTAGAAACCTAAAAATGAAACTTTTTTCTCTTTAAAAGTATCCAATTGCATGATGGGTGGTTCTGGGCCCAGGGGTCCTGTTCAAACTATGGCACCAGCCAAGGACAATATATGCAGTAAACATCGGACCCCAACCCAGATCTAGCCAATGGACAGGACATTCTCCACAATTGAGTGGAGAGTGGGCCTGACTTTCACACAAACTCTGGTGTCCCATATTTGACCATGTCCCCTTGATGGGGAGACCTGGTGGCACTCAGAGGAAGGATAGCAAGCTACCAAGAAGAGACTTGATACCCTATGAGCATATACAGGGGGAGGAGGCTCCCCCTAAGTCACAGTTATAGAGGACGAGAGTAGGGGGAAAGCAGGTGGGAGGAAGGAAAGGAAGGATACAAGAGATGAGATAACTACTGAGATGTAATATGAATTAATTGATTAAAAAAGTATCCAATGGTGGGAAATTCTTCTCTGTATAAACCAATTGCCAATAGTTTAGCCTGAGTCTGTGAGAAATGTGGTCTGTCGGTTCCATGGCATCTCTACAGTGTTTGACACCTAAGTAGATAATATTTTAACTTTGGGTGAGTATAGTTGCATTAATTAAGAGTTTTATGGTTTAAAAAAATTAGGCTGGTTAATAGTGTCTGGGAATCTTATATTTTACTGACTCATAGAATATAACTTTTAAAAAATCCACCTTGAAATTTGTAGGCAAATGGATGGAACGAGAAATGATCATCCTGACCCAGAAAGACACACTTGGTATGTACACACTTATAAGTTGGTATTAGCTCAACAAAGATGTCCTCTGAGAATCTCCACCCAGTAGAGGATCAGAACAGATGCTGGGACTTGGTGTTGGACTTCAGGTAGAGCACTGAGAGTGGTATGGAAAAATGGGGGAGGTGGGGGAAGAAATGACCCAAAAGGATCAGGAGCCCCACAAGGAGACCATCAAGGCTGGCAGATCTGGACCCAGGGGGTCAACACAAACTGTTGCACCAACCAATAACAGTGCATGCAGTAAACTTAGACCCCTGCTCAGATCTAGCCAGCGGACAACAACTCATTCTCCAAGGTTGTGGGGAGAGCAGGGACTGCCTCTGACATGAACTCTGGTGCCCCCGATTTGATCACTTCCCTTTTGTGGGGACAAAGAGGAAGAGGAAGCAGGCTATCCAGATGAGACTTGATAGCCTGTGGCCATATAGTAGGGGAGGAGGTCCCCTTCTGTCAGCAGTCTATGGGAGGGGAATAGGGTGGAAGAGGGAGGGAGGGTGGGAATTGGAAAATACAAGCGAGGGGATAACAATCAGGATGTACTCTGAATAAATTATAATAATTTTTTTAAAAAGTAAAAAATTAATTTCACCTATTGAAATTTACATAGAGAAATAACGTATCTTGAGGTCAGTACTCTAATTTGCTGTCAGGGTATGAATTACCAGCATGAAATTTCCTGCATTGAATTCTAAGTGTGCTCCATCCAGACAGCTGGGGAGAGCATCACAGGGAAGAGGGAGACAGAGAGGACTTCAGCTCTCCCTTCTGGTCTGTGGGCTGGTCTGTGTATGACAGAGTGACTCTTGGCTGTTTGCAGATCTCTAATTCTCGATAACAAATCTTTTCTATATATCTCCTATGTGACCCATTTTCTGTAAATGATACTGCCTAACTTTTTAACTCTGTACTAAAGGCATGGTTATTGAGCCACTTGGAATAAATTCTTATGCATTCCAATTTCTGTTTCTTAAATACTGAAAAGCAGATACCTAAAACATAAGATTATTACTAGGTTCTGTTACTGGGATGTGTATAGTGTGATTTGCAAAAGAAATAAAACATAATGGATCAGTTGGCAGATCCTCTGCCTTGTTCATGCCTTCTCTGAAAGGTAAGCAAAGTAGCGAGTAGTGGATGAAGTCTTCTAGGCCATGTTTGTGGCTATAATGAATGCTTACACACTTAATACAGTTTGATTGATTACTGCAGATTATCGGGTAACTCTAGTATTTTTGGCTATACTTTTCCATTGTGGGGGTTTTACAAATGTAGCAGTCTGCTTGTGAGAAACATTCAAACTACTATATTGATGTAATTAGTCTGCTCATTTAAACTGCATTGATGTTTAACAAAAAGTGCACGAATTGCCTATAAGGGATCAGTGATGGTGTTTTTTTTTTTTATGTTTAAAACTGGCGGTCCAGAGGATTCTAGGGGATGGGGAGGCAGCAGGATGTGGTACAGGAATTGTTAGCCATCATAGATAATGGCTGCTCTGACATTTCCATGTATGTTATATGTGAATACATTTTTGAATTCTCTGTATTGTTGACCTACTTTTCTTTTTCTCTTCAGTATAACACAATCTTAGCTACCTAGCTTTAAACATAATTGATACATGCAAATTAGTGTTCCTTTCTGGTTTTCATATATTCTTGCCTAAATGGGAATGCTTACACTTCCATACAGAGATCTGACAGGATCCATTCCTCAGCATGCTGGACACTGACATCCTGCATCCTTCATGCCCCAGCACCTAGTGCTTCAGTTTCTGTTCCTCATCAGAACAGGACAGCTCCCAGCACAACTTCAAAGAAAGCTCCTGAGCCCAACTGGTCCAGCATTTAAGACTGTCCCACACAGGACTTTAATTAAGCCTGGAATTTCTCAACATTTAGAAACTGGACCACAAATGATATGCCTAGCTTTGTATAACCATTTTCCCCAATTTTATCTGGGCCCCCACAAATGTATTAGTATATCCCAAATCAGCAGGAAGAAAGCTTTAAAAAATTATGCTCTATTTCTCTTAAGGGGATTGGGTCGGGTTTTTTGTTTGTTTGTTTGTTTGTGTTTGTTTTTGTTTTGTTTTGTTTTGCTTTCTTGGGCTATAGATGTTTATTTTCATTGGAGTTGGTTATAAGTTATTATTGGTCTTATTCAGAGAAAAAAATAAGGTTGAAATCAGGGATGTCTCTCTTTCTTTTATCTTTCTTTCTTAGGTTTGGAGATAGGAGTTGAAAAGAAAGAAGGGGAATATAGAAACATATAGGGATAATAGGAGAAAAGGAAGATTATTGAATCTACTCCTCAACCGAAGAGCTTAATTGTTACTCAAAAGGTTATTTTTAGTTCACTAGTATTGAATTATGTATGTTGATGCAAAATAAGTTTAAGTTTGATACATTGTTATAGAATTCAAATTTGATATTATTCTTCACACACACACTATACACACACACACACATATATATCCATATATATATGTATATATATATTTCTAGTCTAATATGAAATATTGTATCCACACAATTCAACTATAAATACAAGGTATACTTCCAAAACTTTGAAAGGGCTATTGCAGGCTGCTTAAGATAATTAGTAATACAAGTTAATTGTTGATCAAATCATTCACTAGTCTATTTTTATCACAAGAATATACATGCTAGGTTTAACAGATAGATATGATTCTATAGATAGATAAGATAAAACACGTAGATAAGGTCTTCGAAACCTCAGAGACATACAGAATATGGCATCTAAAGATGTTTTTGTTATTTCAAAGATACGTTTACAATGAGACAGGCTAACTCCTGGTAACACCCAGCCTACCTCAAAGAAGATGATGAGCATCAATGAACTTCCTTATGGAGATGGCTACAAATGTAACAAACAAGGCACTGGGCAAAATGTCCTTGTTTCTACCATAGACAGAATTCTGCCTAAAAATGGGCAAGCTTGGATGCAGGCAGAGTCAATGCCTAAACTCTGTCAAGACAGGGTAAACAAGTCCTCGATAGTTACTGCCTCACAATTATGTCTGTCAGATATACTGGGACAGAAGGCTGAAGATGAGGCTCCAACATTACAGAGAGTTTTGGGTGACTGCTCAGGAAGCAAACTGTGTCTGTCCTTTTCTCATTTTGGAAGCTGCTAACCTGTACTTCCCATATACTCAGGTAACTGATTTTATTCCTTCTCAAGTCTTTGATGGAGTTGAAGACCAGATGGTTTAGTATTACAATTAAGCTGAGTTGTGTAGGGCTTAGGATATTTATAGGTCTAGATAGATGTTTTAAGTTGATAAAGATGAGATAAGATAGCTATTGATTTACAGTCAGGAGATTAGATGCTACAAGATAGGAAAGATGTTTTCTTCAAGGCTGAAAAATACAAATATCCAAAACAATATGAATGTAACATTTATATAATTCCTGATTGTTTCATGGTTTTTCTTGTTGTAGGTAGTTTATTGTATATGTGTGTAATAATATAAATGTATATGTAAAAATAGGAAAACAATTAAAAATGCAAATAATAATAATTTCTTAACTTCTAAAGATGACTATTAGACCTTTTACTGAAATGGTAATATATTTTCCTCTATTAAAATTCCATAACTTTCATTTAATTTAAAAGACCCAGCTATTCCACTCCTTGGAATATACCCAGAAGATGCTCCAGCACACAACAAGAAAATTTGCTCAACCATGTTCATAGCAGCCTTATTCATAATAGCCAGATCATGGAAACAACCTAAGTGTCCATCAATAGAAGAATGGATAAAGAAACTGTGGTACATATACACTATGGAATACTATTCAGCTATTAATAACAAGGAATTCCCAAAATTTGTAGATAAATGGATTGAGCTAGAAATGATCATAATGAGTGAGTTTAGGAAGGCTACAGACTTTTTTGAGTTAATTTTGTATCCAGCCAATTTGCTGAAGGTGTTTATCAGCTGTAGGAGTTCTCTGGTGGAATTTTGAGGGTCACTTATGTACACTATCATATCGTCTGCAAATAGGGATAATTTGACTTCCTCTTTTCCCATTTGGATACCCTTGATCTCCTTTTGTTGTCTTATTGCTCTGGCTAGAACTTCGAGTACTATATTGGAGAGATATGGTGAGAGTGGGCATCCTTGCCTTGTTCCTGATTTTAGAGGAATTTCCTTGAGTATCTCACCATTTACTTTGATTTTGGCTATTGGCTTGCTGTATATAGCCTTTATTATGTTGAAGAAAGTGCCTTGTATCCCCGATCTCTCTAAAACTTTGAACATGAATGTGTGTTGGATTTTATCAAATGCTTTCTCTGCATCTAAAGAGATGATCATGTGGTCAGAACATTCTCCACAGTAGAGTGGAGAGTGGTATATTACTTTCTCACGTTCTCTGGTGCCTCAACTTTGACCATGTCCCCTGGAGGGGGAGACCTGGTGGCACTCAGAGGAAGGATAGTAGGTTACCAAGAAGAGACTTGATACCCTATGAGCATATACAGGGGGAGGAAACCCACCTCAGGAACAGTCATAGGGAGGGGAATATGGGGAAAATGGGAGGGAGGGAAGAGTAGGAGGATACAAGGGATGGGATAACCATTGAGATGTAACAAGAATAAATTAATAAAAAAAAGATAAAAAGGCAAGCTGTGACTGAAAGAAAGCATTTCCAAGAAGCATAATAACAAAGAACTTGTATATTAAAATGATAAAAGTCTGAAAACTGAGAAATTGTTTTACTCAAATAAAATTTTTTGCAAAAGAGAAAAAAAATGAGTGAGTTAACCCAGAAGCAGAAAGACTCAAATGGTATATACTCACTTATAACTGCATATTAGCCCAAGGGGCATGTCCCATGAGAGCCTTCAAGTACCAGGAAACTGGGACAGTGGGGAGGACATCCTACTGGGACTCTAGATGAGACAAGCATGGGAGAATGGCAAAGTAGAAGGATCTAGAGGGTCCTAGAAACCTACAAGTAGAACATTATGATAGGCAGAATTGGGCCCAGGGATCCTGCTCAAACTAAGGCACCAGCCAAGGACAAAACAGGTGGTAAACTTTAAACCCCTACCCAGATCTAGCCAATGGTCAGAACATTCTCCACAGTAGAGTGGAGAGTTGGATATGACTTTCTCATGTACTCTGGTGCCTCATATTTGACCATTTTCCCTGGAGGGGGAGACCTGGTGGCACTCAGAGGGAGGACAGCAGGTTACCAAGAAGAGACTTGATACCCTATGAGCATATACAGGGGGAGGAAATCCCCCTCAGGAACTGTCATAGGGGAGGGGAATAAGGGGAAAATGGGAGGGAGGGAAGAATGGGAGGAGACAAGGGATTGGATAACCACTGAGGTGTAACAAGAACAAATTAATAAAATAATATATATCTTGGAAAAAAAAGAAAAAAATATTTTATGTACATATCAATAGTAAAATTGTATATATCTTTATTCAAATTCATTTCTAAAATTGTTTTTCTATTGAGCCTCAAGGAGTAATTTATTTCTTTGGATGAGCAGCTCATACATAATGAATATAATTTTAATATTTTGAAATTAAGCATTTTATTCAAAATAAGCCCTAGAAACAAGAAAACTAAATCATTCACTGCTCTATCAGACAGACAGGATATTTGTTACAAATACACAAACAAAACTAAGAGCCTTGGGATTGCTGAGAGTAACTCCCTGTTACTGAGCATAATGCATTCATTAAAAATATTTATTTTGATATTACTAATTATGTAAACTTAGAAATATGTCCTCAAAATGTGCCCATATTGTACTTAATACATAATTAATGTATTTTATATGTAATATTTTATAAAATATAAGAAAATTATTTAAGTTAAAATAATCAAAGAAGTAAAAGTATAATTGGAAAGTTTCTGATCTGAATACTGGTAATGTTTAGACTCACAAGTGTTCTGGAACATACTGGTGACTTTGAATGTGTGTTCTTCACTCACATCTTTTGGGCCTGCATTGTACTAGCTAACCATGAGGAAGACCTAAGGTAAATGCTATAAATCACAAACAACATCACCATGTGGCAACAAATGAGATATCCTACCTTTTCTAAAGAGGAATATCAGTGGTCTTACCTAATCTTGATTCCTTAATTAATGATTAGAAAAATAAATTCTAAATATTATCTTCATGCTGGCTTTATTTGAAAGCAGCAGCTATCAGTAAAAGGATGTTTAAGAATTAATTTACAACACTGAAATAATGAGTGTAATTTTTGCAGGAGAGCTTGGATAGTTATCGTAGGGAAGTTTTGTGTCGTGTGTGTGTGTGTGTGTGTGTGTGTGTGTGTGTGTGTGTGTGTGTTGTGGTGTGTGCACATATATGTACACAGAGATCCATGACTTTATGAACATGCTTAAGGAGGACATAAGGTGCCCTGCTCTATCACCCTCTACTTATTTCTTTAAAACAGTGGTTCTAAACCTTCCTGATGCTGCAACTCTTTAATATAGTTCCTCACGTTGTGGTTACTCCCAAACATAGAGTTATTTTTGTTGCTACTTCATGTGATCTTGCTACTGTTGGGAATTGTAATGTCAGTTTCTGACATGCAACCTTTGTGAAAGGGTCAGGACCAACAGGGTGAGAACTGCTGCTTTAAAACAAGAACTGACACTAAACCCAGACCGAGGCTTTTGGACAGCACGTTCCAGCATACCTTCCATTAGGGCTATACGTGTGTGCACAGCTGTGCACAGCTTTCAACGTGGCTGTTGAGATCTGAACTCAAGGCCTTATGTATATGCTGCAGCGCTCTTACCCTCTGAGCCATCGCCCCAGCTCCAGCATTATTATTTAGAAAATATATCCCACAACAATATTCTGCAGATAGTGTGGACAAATGATAGTTACATAGTCTGGATGGTCTGCAAATTGCATTGGATGGAATTTTTAGTTAGTTTTACAAATTTTAAGAGCTAGACAATGAGCTCATATTTAGAAATTAGAGTAAGTGATAACAATTGAGATGTAATATGAATAAAGTAATAAAATATATTTAAAAAGGAATAAATAGAGTAAGCAAATTTGCTTCTATAACTATTCCTTTATGTATATTTTTATTAATTTATTCATATTACATCTCAATTGTTATCCCATCCCTTGTATCCTCCCATTCCTCCCTCCCTACTGCTTTCCCCCTACTCCCCTCCCCTATGTCTGTGAATGAGGGGGACCTCTTCCCCCTGTATATGCTCATAGGGTATCAAGTCTCTTCTTGGTAGCCTGCTATCCTTCCTCTGAGTGCCACCAGGCCTCCCTATCCAGAGGACGTGGTCAAACATGGTGCTCTAGAGTTCGTGTGAAAGTCAGGCCCCACTCTCCACTCAACTGTGGAGAATGTCCTATCCATTGGCTAGATCTGGGTAGGGGTTTGAAGTTTACTGCACCTATTGTCCTCGGCTGGTGCCATAGTTTGAGCAGGATCCCTGGGCCCAGATCTGCCCATCAAACAAAAGACGAGTGACTATATCGTTCCATGTTTTTCTGTATGGTTGCTGATACCAACATTGGACTTGAGCCTAATTTTCATGTATGGTTTCCCTTTGTTGCAATAGTCTTGGGAAATAGAGATGAAATAAATACGACTTGACGTAACTCAGAACTCAGGAAAAGGAATGAGGGTGGGAAGAAGCAATGACGATTAGCGAGCATCCATTCCAAACTCATTAACTACAACATGTAAAATATATATATATAAAGATAAATAAATAAGACCACACAGCATTGTTCCTTATTTTAGAAAAGACAACCAATGTCCTAAGTCACATTCCTAAGTCACACAACTAACAGAGGAGGGGAGAAGGAATGAAAACCAGGTGTTTTTAACTTAGCTATCAGTGATACAGTTACACGCTTGTTGCTTGGAGGTGTTCTGAGATCCTCTGGAGACATTGTTGGTTATCAAAAGTTTTGAGAGTCACTGTTAAGTTTAACCTTTTCACCCTGACTGGGGCCTGAGATAGGGTAGATACTCACAACACTAAGACAACAGAGCACATTGTGGAAACAGCCTGTATTCTGTGTGGTGATAATTTCGAGTTCTCCCTAGAAACCATCAGAGAAAATAGCCTATCTTTAATTTTGCAAACCTCAAAGCTTAACTCTGCTTTGCATATAAAAAGAAAGGGTTGGAAAGTTTTATTTCTTTCGGGGGGGGGTAAGTTTTACTATATATTGAATTTTGCAGACATGCAAGCTCTGTAAAAATCAGGAAATACTGTAACCTGTTTTGTTTGGAAAGCTCCCAGAAACGATCATGATTTTTAAAGACCTCTTTCCTCATGGCATGGCTAGTTGTGTTATTTAACTTTCCAGAATCACTTAAGTTGCCTATATCAGTCTGTTGTAGTCATGTGCTCATTTGGTGCTCATATTAAAATATTAAGTGTGAAAAATTCCAAGTATCACTGTTATTTTTTCTCTTAAATAAAACATTACAAAATGTTTGCCAGCGTCCAGTTACATTATTGTGTCAACTAGTATATTTATTTCTGAATATTTTAATCATTAAAAATATATAATATATTTTCTTTATTAAAATTACTTGAAAATTTTAAAATAGTATGGGAAGGTTTGGTAAAATGTTATGAAGTTCATTCATTGACATACATATCTATTATAAAATGATTCCTACCCTATAGCTGATTAACATTTCTATCAATTTTACACCTGACATATATGTGCTTAATGAGATTTAAAACTTATCCTCTTACCAAGTTTTCAGCATTTGCTACATCACTTTGCATTACTGTCACCATCCATGTGTATGATCTCCAGAACCTATTCGAGTATTATTACTATAAACTTCGTACTTTTGACTAACACCACACCACTTCTCACGTCTCCTGGTTCTGAAAATTCTCCATCCTACTTTATAGCCTATAAACTGTATTTGATTTCACAAACAATTAAGATTATGCAGCATTTCTCTGTCTCCGTCTTACTTCCTTGGGTTAGCACAATGTTGTCCATCTCAGACCATGCTGTAGCAATTTGTAGATTCCTTTTATTGTGGTGTCTTTAACCTTTTATCCATAAAATAGTTTACATTGTTTCAATATTTTTATTGCGCTATAGTGAAGGTGGGCATGGCAAGGCTATCTTGAGAAAATGCATTATTTCCTTAGAAGGTATACCCCACAGAGGATGATTAGATAACATGGTAGTTCTATTTTTCATCTTTGAGGAACCTCCCTACTGTTTTCATAATAGCTGTATTAATTGCTTTTCCATCCTATGTACAGTGGTTCTATTTTCTCTGCATTTCAAGACATGTTGCCTTTGTTGCTTTAACAGCCATTCTGACCCATGAGAAGTGACAACTATGATTTGATTTGCACCTCAGCAGTTACAAGTGGTACTTTCCTTATTTCAGTCTCAAATTATCTTCTGAGAAATATCTGTGTAGTTACATGTTGTTCATGACACAATGTAGATAGTAATTTGTTATTAGATAAATGGTTAGTAAATATTTTCCCATTATTTTTCTAGTAGTGTGTGTGTGTGTCTGTGTGTTTGTGGTGTGTGTGTGTGTGTGTGTGTGTGTGTGTGTATGTGTGTGTGGTGTATGTGTTATATGGTGTGTGTGTGTGTGTGTGTGTGGTATGTGTTATATGGTGTGTGTGTGTGTGTGTTATGTGTGCATTGTAAATAGTGTGTGTATGTGTGTGGTATGTATGTGTTATGTGTGTGTGGTGTGTATGTGATATGTGGTGTATGTGTGTGTGTGTGTGTGTGTGTGTGTGTGGTGTATGTGTTATATGGTGTGTGTGTGTGTGTGTTATGTGTGCATTGTGAATAGTGTGTGTATGTGTGTGGTATGTATGTGTTATGTGTGTGTGGTGTGTATGTGATATGTGGTGTGTGTGTGTGTGGTTGAGACACTGTCTCAGGTGGCCCAAGCTGGCTTCCTAGCTGTTTCTGGACCTCTCCAAATTCTGGGGTGATAGGTGTTCCCCACTACTTGAGGCTGTTTTTCTCCATAATGTATGTTGATTTTTCATTCTGCATTGCTCTGAGATGTGGAACCTTTTTGGCGTATTGAAATGCCATTTGCCTGCTTCTGCTTTTGCTGCCTGTACACTTGGTGTCAGCCCCAAATAATCAACTCCAAGGCAACGGTACAGTTTTCTTTTTTCTGAGAGTTATATAGTTTTTAAAATTGTCTGCTCTAACTTCAACTATTTTGAGTTAATTTTCACTTACTGGGGAACGATAGTCATTTTCTGTATGTATGTGCCTTAGTTTCTTGGCGCTTTCTATGAAAGAGACCACATTTTCTTCATTGTTTAAGATAGTGTGTCGAGAACAGCATTTTTTGACACTATTATTATTATTATTTTTCTCAATCTAATGAACATAGAACAAATTCTAATTGCTTTCTTTTGTTTTTAAATATCTTTTAAAGTGCTTTATAATTGTATTGTAAAATCTAATTCATTGAGGCTTTTTTGTAAATCATGAATTGAATTTTTAAAAAACGTTTAACTCCTTCATTGTATGATCATGTACCTAGCTGCCTTTCAGTCTGCTAATTTTGTATATCATAGTTACAGATTTTCATATGTCCAAACAGTCTTTGGTCTGAAATTCCATTCCCTCATTGTGTAGCATCCTTCTACCATGCTGCTGCGCACCGTTGGCCAGGATGCATATCCATTGGCCATCAGAGTTATTGCCGTGTAGTTGTCTTTTTCTGCATGGCCTTTAACTGGCTTTAGAAATAGGATGTGGCTAGAAACAATAATAAGCTTGAAGGTGGCCATCTTCTACATTGTTAGAAGAACGTAATGCAGGTTAATTTTTAATGTGTGATAAACTAAGTTACAAAATCTTGGTCATATTTTGCTGGAATAATGTGATTATTAATTTAATTAGTTTGTTCTCTATATTCTATCACAATTTGTTTTTAGCAATTGATTGGTATTGGTAGATAGTTGATTTCTAGAATTTGTTTATTTCTTCAATATTTGTGTCTATATGATGGTGCAAGGACTCTTTTATGATTCCTTTCACATCCGACACCCATTAGAAAACCTTCTCTTTTACTTTCATTTGTTTGAAAAACTTTTTAATTGTTTACTTATATAGAGAGTAGGGTGGTGTGTTTGCCAAGTCACGCCTGTAAAAGTCAAGGGGCTATTTGCAGAAATCAGTTCCCTTCTTTCTCCTTGGGGATCACAGGGGTTGTGCTCAAGTCCTCCAGCTTAGCGGCCTGCGCCTTTCCTCACTGTGACATTTCACCTGTCCACTCATAGCAAGTTCATATTGAAGAACAGGACTGCTCTTATTGCATCATTGAACTGATTTTGTCCTCCCTCACCTCTGGTTTATGAGTGACAGATTCACTGATGAATTATGCAGAGCAGGAGGGCTGACTTTAAGAGGTGCTTCTGTCTTGTGGTTCACGGTGCTTTCTCCAGCTAAAGAGCCATCCTGCTGCATGGGCAGCTCTCCATGGGAGAGGTAAGGCTGCTATTAATGAATATTTTCCTTTCAAGACTTCTTGTTTTCTTGCCCCTTAGTCTATCTAAGGTTTTGTAAATGTTGTTCTCTCAAGAAAAATCTTCCTTTAGTTCCATTGAGTACTTTATTGGCTGTGTTTTTTATTTTAATTCTAAATCTTTATATTTCCTTCTAAAAATATATTTCTTTTCTATTTATTTGACCTGAAAGTTAATTTTAATTACTTTCACTTTTCTGGATATACCTATATGTAGAAATGCCATAGAGTTGCCTTTATCTCTTCTATTATTTTGCATATTTTATTTAGACATTAATTGCTTACCAACTTAAAGATACTCTGTGTTTTAACTACTTATTTTTCAGTTATGTTTGTTGCAAATCCTTTGTCCTAATAGCTTGGCCAAAATACTGAGTTTACTTAAGCTTGCAATATGTATGCTTACCAATGGTCTTTTTAGAGTCTAGGATGGCTTTTAACTTTTAGAGTATATGCTGTTTTTCTGTGTATAAGTAATTCAACACTAATATATCAATAAAATGATAGAAGTTAAGAAATAGTTGAGAAAAAATAGTTGTTCAACATTAGCTAGGCTCTATGCTCTGGAATGCTTTTAAAACAGAATAGCTACAAGAGTATAGATGATGGCAAAATAAGTAGGAAACCATAGATTTATTGTTCTTTTTAAAGGTGTGCTATTTAATCTCAAGGTTAGATAATTGGACCAGCAGTGATTTATGCAAGAATCAGCTCTAGCTAGCTATTGGCCCTCACAAGCAAGTATGAGCCATCTCTGCACACGCTAGAGTCAAGTTATCACCAAGCCATTCTTCCTGCCAATAATGTATGGCACCTTTGTAAGCAATGTTATATCCCATGTTATTCTGCTGAAGCACACAACGGCACAGGGGCATGTGCATATTTTACATATGAAACCTGGTGTATTTTCAGAGTGAAAACACCCACATATCTAGCTACTAACATTATCAGGCCCCCCAGAAGCTTTTGAAAAGTCATACACACTTGTAACCTGTAATAATAAAACACTATTTGCCTCCTATCACAAAATATTAAAGTTTTACATTCTCAGAAATGGAATATTTGTGTGATTTTTTTACTGTTTAGCAACTTGTCGTAACATCGTAATGCATGATTTATGTAGAGTGTAACATTGCATATTAACAAAACAGCGTCCTCACATCATGTGTGACTGAACACGTTGGTGGTGCATAAGACTGTTTACTGAGATGATGCAATTTATTGTACTTTTAACTTATTCTCTGGTGCTTCACTTAAATGTTTATTCTAATAATGATTTATAAAAATGTCTAATTTTTATATTCATCCTGCTTATATCAGAGACAAGTCTCAGCTTGGTACATTTAAATACTTGGTATTGAATACATGTTTATTTACCTCAATAACAGATGGAAATCTGGAATTGCACTAGCTTCAAGTAGCAAATCTCCAAAGCCAAATTTAAATTGCATTATTTTATTTTTATTGATTTACCATTATATTTATCTCCTTTTATGAAAAGGCTAATTGTGAATCTGTAGTATTAATACAACACTTTTATCAAGTATCTTTTAATGTGAAAGTAAGTAATTTTTCAGAATTTTATAAATTGCCATACAGTTGGCATTTGTAGAGGGTGAGCCTTCTTCTATTGACAGTACACTACTGTATGAAGCTAGGGAAACTGGACTGAGAAACCTACTGACTCAAAAAGGAAGAGTAGTACAGAGTAAGTACTTTCAGGAGCCCTAGAGAATTGGCAGAAAACAGATGGAAATGTGGACCATAGATACGACCAAATACATGCACAGGACACGTGGGACTGAGGACTGGTGGAACTTCCTTGTGAGAAAGCTTCAGCACCTCTCTCTAATCAGTTAAGGAAAACATCACAGAAGTGGATTTGGCGACTGTTCTGAAGGATTTTGTTGCCCTGACAGGAAGTTCTACAAAGATTTGCAAGCAGAGTCACACCTGCTGGGCATTTTCTACCATCAGAAATGGTTAACTAGGCTGTATTTCCAGTACCGTAGTATAAAACTGCCTCATATTTTAAATCTATGTGCAGTGTGTTTTATTGAGCATATCTAACAAGTATGTAGACAATATATTGGATTCATTTCTACAAGGAACACATAGCACCATTTTCCCTGATCTCCACCATAATTGTAGCAAAGGGACACAGCTATGACTCGGGGGGTTAGGGGATGCTGTGTTAACTGTCTGAATTTATAAGTAAATTCCTCTTAGAATTAAATTTACTAGTACATCTGTTATGTATTTAGAGGTTTAAAAAATGTAGTTTCGTGTGAATCAAGCAGGTGTGTTTCCCTCTCCCATGAGATCATGAGATCCCACAAAATGAAAAGTTCATGACTGTCCACAGCTCACAACAAAGGATCAAGGAAGAGGTGTACCCCCATTCCCATGTTAGCCAACAGAGCTCTCTGGGGAATTCAAGAGAGTGTCGAGGAACTCAGACCAAGAATGCATGATTTGGCAATGATTCTCACATCTTGAGTTTCTGATGTGGAGGCAGAGCCACAGCAGTGATTTTAGATCCCAGTGTTGAAATTTGAGGAAAAAAAAATCCCTGACATTCATGAATTGGTATTGTGTCTCAATTTGAGTGTGTCCCTCACAGATGTGTAAGCCTGACCCAGCTTTGATTGATAGAATATTGGTAAGGTTTCATTTCCCCCAAATATTTTTATATCTTGCCACCTCCATTTATCTTTCTGTTCTAAAATCCACATGGTACAGTTTTATGAATACTTAAGATTTTTTCTATCCCTCCTCTCCTGGCCCTGTCTTTCTTTGATATTTTTAACTCAGCAAAAATGCTTATGAAGTTAGTTAAATCAGTAAATTAGCTGGACCCCCACCTTCCCCAAGAGAACCGCATTTCAAAATGCTTTAAAATGGGAGTAGTTATCTTTTTTTTTTCCTCCAAATTTCAGAAATTCATGTTGCTTTTATTTGTAGACTTTCCTTCTGGCATGTCCATCCTTGAAGTAGAAATTTGCAGAAAAATATAAGGCAAGAAGAAAACTTATGTGAATATTCAGAGCTGTGCATGCACAGGCAAAATGTGTCTCAAAATACAGGAGAGGAAAATATTCAGTCCCATTGTCCCTTGTTCTAGCTTGGTTTATGTCAACTTGGCTCAGTCTGCAGATATTTGGGAAGAGTAGATCTCAAGTGAAACAATACTCCCAGATGAGACTGGCCTGTAGCTAACTCTGTAGTACGTGTTCTTAATTTGTGATTGATGTGGGAAGTACCAGCTAGTTTTGGGTGATGCCATCTCTGGGCTTCTGCTCCTGGATGCTGTAAGAAAGCATTTTAAGGAAGCAACAAGGGAGCAGTATTGCTCTGTGGCCTCTGAAAAAATTCCTGCCTTCAGGTTCCTGTCCTGCTTGCGTTGCTGCCTGACTGCCTTAGATTATAAACTATGACCCTGAAGTGTACGGGAAAATAAACCTGTTTGTCACAAAGTTGCTTTTGGTCATGTTTTCATCAGAGCAGTAGGAGCCCTAAATAAGACATCCCTCATCTCTGGTATAATAATGGCCCATGTGACTACCAGAGAAGAGCCACTGTGGGTTCATAGGGCTACAGTGAACATCCCGGAAAAATCAAATGTCAGCCCTTTTTTGTGCCTTTGCATCCCTCTTCTTGATTTTCACTCTCTAAATTGTTATCTGTTAGATAAATTCTTTGCATGAGGCTGTCTTACTTTTGCTTATAAAGAAGAAGTGCCCGTTTAAATTACTAGGTGGCAGCTGTTAGCTACAGAATTGCTTCGTGACCTCGTAAGTGCTAAACTCAATTGTTAAAACAATGATGGAAAGGGATAAAATTGGCTGCTCCATTGCTCCCACTCAGCTGGATCGACAGCTGCTCTCTTTCCCTACAGACACACGTGGGGGCACACAGCACACAGTGTGCTTTCACCTAGCATTCAGCCTTGGCTCTTTGGTCTCTGGTACCTGAATCTGGAGTCTGATCTACAGAGCCAACATAGAAGGAAGGATCTTCTGTGCCAAATTCAAGGTAACTTTTCTCTCTACAGAAATTCTGAAGGCAGTGATTCATGCAGCCACACCCAGGGACAATCTTGGCCAGTACAAGGCAAAGTCACTTGAAAACCAAGATAGAAATTAGACAAAAGTGGTAAGTTTCTATTTTTAAAGACAATGCATAGAAATGAATGTGTGTTCTGTTTAAAACTGTGGTAGTAGGCATCCTCTTTTCCTAGCCATTGAGAAATTGATTGATTTCTTGTTGTCGTAAAGATCTGATGTGAGTCAGAGAAAGCAATGTTCCCTGGTGGCTCGGAGACCTGGGGCAGTGAACTCTCAGGACTTCCTGCTAATTCTATACTTGGAATCAGAAATTCCAACACAGAAATAGAGTCCTGCCTCACTGTAAGAGACACATCATCAGAGACTGAAGCAAGGCATTCTCTCCAGTTGCTGCTCACTCAGCTAATAATTCAAGTAAAATGAAAATAAAACTATTTAACATAGGATACTTTAATACTTGCAGAAACATATATCGACCATCTGGCACAGTGCTTTTTTTTTTTCTAAATATATAGAAACATTCCTCCGTCCTCTTAGAGAGTAACATCTAAGGAGTAGTAGATTATCGAAAAATAGGAAAATAATGGAAATCTAGAATAAAAAGTTTAGGTATGTTTCTCAGTTTTCAGTTGAGCATTTCAGTTTACATAATACTTTAGAAAGTCATCTCTGTGTTTGTTTTTAGCTGGGGTCTTGGTACGTTGCCTAAGCTTGTCTTGACTTCTGAAGTCAAGTGTCCCTACTGCTGCAACCACCTCATGTGTCTCTCAGTATAAAAGTAATTTAAACGTCAAGTAATTTAAACACCAAAGACTATGAGCTTTATGTGAATTTAAATACACGTTTCCTGTAGTTTCTTAATGTTACTATAGTTCTTTCTTAAGTTGAGAAAACTTATCTCTAAATAATTTAATTATGTATGCTTTTAAAGAGGCTTATGAGAGAGAGAGAGAGAAAGAGAGAGAGAGAGATACAGAAAGACAGACAGACAGACACAGATACACAGAGAAAAAAGAGGGCCTGGATGATGGCAGACTTTTGAACAAATGGACAAATGGACTTAGACAGAGAAGGATAGGAGGAAAGTTGAACATAGCATACCTTAACCCATACACAACTTTCCAGTATTGACGTTAGCTCCTAGGAAAGTGCTCAGAGAAAACGCCTAAAGACAGGAGACAAAGTAGCCCTTTCAAACATGCCTGGGTGCCATTACCATAGAGCACCAGCACTTTGAAAGAAAAACATTGTGTAAGTTCTAAATAAATAAAGCTTTGGCAATGTGTTTAAACAGTGTCGAAAACTGAAGCGATCCAGGATGCTGAGTCCTATTAAATCAATAAAGCAACTTTTCTACATATAAATACATTCTATTCACATCCCTCATTACCCATATTTCACAATGATATTCTGATTAATAGTGCATGGGGTAGATCTCCCAGATGCCAGCCAGATGTTTTTTAAAAAAGCTAATGTTGTTTGACTTAAGGAGAGAAGTATAAATCATACGTATTCTGACATGCACAATGGAGCAAAAGGGAAGTGATCCCATGAGAATTCTCTACGTATTCCATAATTATATTTAAATTAAGGATGAGAGAGAAAATAGATTATAACTTTGGCCCTAGATAGAAAATAAGGGAGAGGAAAAGATCACTGAAGTGAAAAAACATTAATGGTTAAATACACACACTAGGACCCTTTTAATAGTTAACATGCTATAACTTAGCTGTTTGGAGATAACTTTAAAAGAACTTTCCAGGTAGAAATAAGAGGAATAAAGAGTTAATCCCTAATGAACAAACCTATAGAGCATATAGGAAAAGAAATTGGATGAGTTATTAGCTGTTGCAGACACCGTCATACATTAAAGAAGGAGACAAAAACCGAAATAAATATTTGCAATGAATATTAAAAGTAATATCTTTTTCCTTGGTTTTTATACTTTCCTTTCATTCAGGACTAAAGCTCTAGAAATAGCGTTGTTTTTTTACCTAGAATAATTCTACATGTCTCTGTCTTGACCTGCTTATCTGACACTGAATATTTTTATGGTTATAAGGTTATAATAAATGTAGATAAAACATACCATGCCTTTCCCCAGTAACAAAAGGAACACCTAGGAGGACTCCTGGTTACACATCAAGAAAAGAGAAAGGAAACCCTGTGGTCAATTGATGTTACTTGTGAAAACTGGCCATCAACAACAAAAAGTTTAATTCATAGTGTTTATTCATTTCTATTGGTGTAAATATTTCTATTATGGTCTATTTAAAGTTGCCAGTAAGTATATTGCTGATATGAAGTAGAAAAATGTGCAAAAAATGCACTCTGTTCAGTACTGGATCCAACTCACTACTGATTAGTCACTTCATCTCCTTGCAGCATAGGTTTTGCAGTAAGTGTTGAAGGACAAAGGCTACTTCTAACCCAGAGAAGCATAGTTAGTAAGAATATACATCTATTGAAGTGTGTTTAGTTAAAAAGGTAGCTGAATGCTGTGTAGTCCTAGTATGGCAATGACAAAAATCATTTGCAGTATATTGAAAAAAAATGCAGCTGTTGAGTGGCTCAGTGATGATCTGGGTTCAGCACTTGGAAGCACAGAGGAAGGACAGTAACAACTGAGCAAGTTATCCTCTAAAATCACACTGATGCCTTGGCACATGTGTGCCCACACTCACACATGTCAGATACAACTCTCTCTCTCTCTCTCTCTCTCTCTCTCTCTCTCTCTCTCTCTCTCTCTCTCTGTCTCTCTCTCTCTCTCTCTCTCTCTCTCTGTCTTTCTCTCTCATATAATTATAATTATAATAATAATAATAATAATAATAATAATAATAAATGATGATAATAAAATATCTAAAAGGCTGGTTAAAGAGAGACTTTTACTGCTTTAACCAAAGAATAAAAATTACCAGGCTTGTATCTAAATTTACCAGGTTTCACTGTCCATCAAATTTGCAAATAATATTAAAGATCTTTCATTTTTCTACTATTATATGCAGACAGAGCTCACTGAAAAATTGGAGAAATAAGATAGCTCTTTCTGTTATGCTGTTTCATGCCACTCTGAGTATATTTGCAGTGAGATAATAAAAGTGCCAAAATTAAAATGCCTGCTATTTTTTCCCTAAAACCTACCAATTTCAAGGTCTGCTATAGTGGCACACATCTGTATTCACACCTCTTGGGAAGTGGTAAAAAGGACAACGGGTTTGAGATCATTGCTGGTTACATAGCAAGACCCCATTTAGAAACCTTACACAATATATGATGTGAACTATAAGCAGAGCAGGCATCTGAGAGGAGTCACCCTGCATTCTATGTAGCAATTTTTATTAAACTTGAAAAAGTCATTCATGTGAGGTTTAAACTGTGATGTCAACTTGATTTACTTGGAACGACCATGGAAACAAACTCTCAACTAGGTAAACTGAAATGAGAAAATGTAACCGTCCCAGGATCTGGGTTCCTTCATTGAATGAAAAGGAGAAAGTGCACCGAGCACCAGAAGTCATCTATCTTTGCTTAATGCCATTGGATGTGATGCAACCAGAGACATCACGCTGCAGCTGCCACGGCTTCCGTCTCACAGTGGACTGTGCTCTCTACATGTGAGTCCAAGTAAACCATTCCTTCCTTAAATTGTTTCGTCAGGTATTCTGTCACAGTAACAAGAGAGGTCACTAATGCAATGTGCATTAAATGACACTCCATTCATCTCATGATGCCCAGGACCCGGAATACAGGTATTAAGTTGAGATACAAAATGAAAGGTGTATTTAGCAGTCTCAAGGGTTTTTAAAAAAAAAAAAAAATTTATATTCTTTAATTGTTTTCAAATGCAAACATTTCTGAGTTCTATGTACCTTCTGAATTAGATTTTCCAGTACCTGAGTAATAAATATGGGATCACGATCAGTGATATTTTTTTGACAGACGTGGCTTTTTACCATGAAGTTAGAGTTACTAAGTAGAGGGAAAGAAAACAAGCGGAAAACCTGGTAGAGTCATCATTTTGCTGTGCATTTAGCTTCTTCTGCATGAACTTCTTGGGCTACGAACCCCTTCTGTTCCTTGAGATTTATAACATTTCATAACACCGTATGAATTACAAATCAAGATGTATTGTAGAGACAGCAGTGTATTGATTCCGTAGGACCATAAGCATCAATCATGCTCACAATGACTTTCAGAAATAACCTGATTCCTTTTCTTTCAGCCTGCTTAACAGTGAGGGAACTTGTGTCGTGACCTGTCTTTGTAACTGTGTTTTTCTTCACTACTGTTGCCTACTTTAACACCTCACCACAAAATATCTTATGAAGATATTTCTTTTAGCTACCTGACCTTCTCCTTACCTTCTGACCTGATATCTTCATCCAACGCATTTTGCAATACACACATCTAACCATGATACATATACTTCACACATTTCTGCCTTTTCCTTTCATGATAATAAACCAATTTGCAGTATTAAATCATGAAAATTCAGATAACAGTGAGTTAAAATGCTTGGTTCCAAGCTCCACTTGGGAGGACTTCGTTTACCTAGAACATAATGCTTCAGATCACAGACACTATACCTATCTATAGGTAAATCATGCATTGACATCTCTGGCAGAGACCTCAGGTACCAATTGTTTCAAAGCTATTATTTTTTTTATTGTTGTTATTTGTGTTAATGAGGTGAGAGCACAGCCCTCCAGTCAGACAGACAGACAAGCAGGGTGGGAGGGAGGGGTGACTGATGGATGGAGGGAAAGAGGGAGGGAGAGAGCAAGAGGGAGAGAGATGTTGGTCTCTGAATTATTTCAACTCTATATTTTCCACACATTCAGGACCATCTGTATGAAACTGTAACTTTGCACAAACACCCTGATGGGTCTTCAGAGCCCTTTGTCCATTTCTTCTAAATACCTCATGTCCACAGGGTTCAGCTGATCCACAGCATCTTAGTCTGGAAAACATAAATACTAAGGGAACTTCCAAGTCTCAAACTGATCCTTCTGATCCTCTTTCACTTAAGCTCCCCTATTAACTCTGGAAAAGTGAATATAAAGTTGCAAAATATTCTTGTCACAAATTGACACTCTGTGCTTTGTAGAGTGCCTGTGTGGACAAGAGAAAAGAGGGACAATGTTTCACTTGTATTGGCTTCTTATATACACACCTTCTAATTAAAGCAAATAGGAACAACAAATATTTCAGATGCTTAGAGACACTGTCTTTAATTTAAGCATTGGATTTTTGTTTACATAAGAGAATTAAGATTACCCATGGATACTGGGGGCATTTTAAAGCAAGACCATGTTCTTCTTCCTATTTTCCCATAGTTATTATTATGAGATATACAAGATTGCCTGGACACAATGTATCATTTTTTACATTATCTTTGCCTTGTTTGAGTTTAATAGCTCTCATTGTTTCTTGTACCCAAAATATAGCTACAGAAAAGAGCGTCTTGAAATGATAATGAGTATGTTTAATGAGAAAATGTACACAAAGTGGTTAAAACAGCTCCAAGAGCACACAAATGCAAAAGGCGGAATGACAGTGGCAGTAGTGATGAGGACTGATGCTTTGCCTGCTAGGAAACAGTAAGTGTGATGCAAATGTCATAAATTCCACATACAGTGGTGATCATGCTTCTCAAAATGTTCCTCTGTTGGCTCGTCTTACGTAACTTGAAACAAGCTAGAATCATTTTGGAAAAAAGCAACCTAAATTGAGACACTGCCTCTAGTATTTTGGCCTGTGGGTAGGCATGTGGTACACTCTCTTGATTGAGGGTGCATATAGGGGGACCTAGCTCACTGGGCTGGTGTACCTGGGTGCTATAAGAAAGCAGACTGGATAAAGAGTGGGGTCAAGCCAGTAAGCTTGCTACCCCATGGCTTCTGCATCTGTTCTTGCCTCCAGGTTTCTGCTTTGGATTTCCTTCATGAGAGACTATGATCAGGGCATGAAAGCTGAAATACACCCTCTCTCCTCAACTTGCCTGGGTCATGGTGTCTTACCACAACTCTTCAGGCAGTGAAAAGCTCTAGAAACCCTCGCTAAGATAGTTCCCACAATGGTACTTTCATCTAACATACACAGAGTTTAGCTATGCTATTTTTAAAAGCAATCTGAATGCTGATATGGATGGGAGCTTCCCTCACCTTCGAAACTACAATGACAAACA
Source organism: Acomys minous (assembly GCF_964271855.1). Taxonomy (NCBI): domain Eukaryota; kingdom Metazoa; phylum Chordata; class Mammalia; order Rodentia; family Muridae; genus Acomys; species Acomys minous. The sequence continues at coordinate 38,292,322 of NC_140486.1, forward strand.
AAATTTTAACTGTTTCTTTATACATAGTATTACTAACATAAAATACTGTTTTTTTGTTTGGGGAAGCAGAGCTAGTCCACTTTAGAAAACACATCTTTCCTCAAACTTTTATGCACAGGAACTCCAAATTCAAATCTCAGAAAGCATACCTCAAAAGAAGCTATGTCCACTCATTTTTTCATGCTTTTACCCCCTGGAAACCTAGTCTTGACCCAGTGGAAAGCTTAATGAAGCAGTCAAAATTGTTAGCCAAATGAAGCAAGAGGCTAAATCCATGATCCCCAAAGGGAACGGAAGTTTTGAAAAGGTTACAGGTGAATTATTCCGCTCTCTATTACTCTAAATTTCTGAAAACATATTTATCATTTTCAATAGCAGCAGTCTTGGCCAGAACCTTACAAGTATCTCCAGGGAATTGGATGACCATATGCAAACATTTCAACTTAGACCAACAGTCTCGCATTCCTTCTCCAAGACCCAAATGATACCCCATGAGACAGAGCTAAGGGCTTTGTTAAAAGCATAGTTATTATCCTAAAGAAAGGACAAAATAATGAAGCTATTTCTTCCTATTACAGTACTTCCTGCTCAAAGCGACACCTTCAAGGTTGTTGGCCTTAAAAATGAACTTGCCTTCCATAATGGTCTCTGAGGTCTTAGTGTCCTGATGTTAGGCACTGTGTTTTATTTAAAAACTGTTGTTGTCATGGAAGAGAAATGGCCACAATTCCCAGCAGAGACTCCTCAAATCACCTCACCAGGTCCTCTTGAGCAAGAATTGAATGTGTAGTCTCTACCAAGAGCTGAACTCTGTAAGGGGCCTCAGCCCCAGGCTGCCCCATCTGGTGGAAGCTGCAGAACTTTGATTTGTAGACCCTGAAGAACTTACAAGCTTGCTTTGAGAAAACAAATCAGCCACTTCTCAATATTTTCATTTAAATCACTGTTTATGTTTTGCTTTGCTTTTCCTGTGTTTATTCATATTTGGTTTTTCTGGCCAGTATATTCAAATTACTACTTCTCCTTAAGTATTATCATCTGATGTAATTTTTTCAATTTTAGTAAGTTATCTTTTTTGTTTTTCCTCATTCTTTTTTATAATTTTCTTCTCCTTGTTTCCATTTTATTCCTTCCCTCTCTCACTCAAAGTATATATGCCCTATGAGAGCAGGATGTGATCTGACGGTTTTACCGGTCTATCTCAATATTTAGAAGAATGTGTAGTAACTGTTGATTATCTGTAATCTACCTGACATGGCTTGAATTGTATACACCTTCCCCTAGAATTACTTTTATTTTTTTTTCCAAGAACAAACAAACACACAAAAGTATGTAAAAGAACATCAAAGATGTACAATATTCTTATTTGGAAGAAAACTTTCATTTTCATGCCTAAAACCAGTCTCAATGATCTTAATGTCACTTACATTCAAGTTCACTGCTATAGTCATTTTAAAGCATTTAAAAATAAGTATTAATAGAAAAATCTCTACCATGTATTCTACACATGTTCCCAAAGGGTTCTCAGAGGGGTATATTAATGATAGATGTGTCAAAAAAAAAAACCACTTAGAAATCTAAACTTTTTGAGTTTTGCTTGCTAGATAATATCTGTGGTGTTCTGAGCAGAATCAGAGGCAAACAGACTTAGTTTTCTAGCTCTAATAATTTGGAGCCACTATTCATTGTACTAATAATATGTCCGTAGACAGTTGCTGAGCCTTTACGCTGGTACCCTGTGAGCTAGGGTTTGGTGTTGCAGAGACCACACCTGCAATGCATTTAAACACCAGACAAATGTTCAAAATAGTTATACCAGCTGCTATAAAAGGGACTTAAGAAGTCTTTAAAACCTGAAAGGGCAGTGAGTCTCAGCAGCTGTTTGGATCCAAGTATGTGTGTGTGTGTGTCTGTGTGTGTCTGTGTGTGTGTGTGTGTGTGTTGTGGGGGAGGATAGTAAAGACAGGAGGAACTCCACATGACCAATGGCACCAACTAACCAGGGCCCAGAGGGGCTTACAGAGACTGAAGCACCAACCAAAGATGGACCTAGGCCACTTGCATAGATGTAGCCAATGGGAAGCTAGGTCCTCATGTGGTCCCCTAGTAAATGGAATGGGGGCTGTCTTTTATATGGACGCTGCTACCTGCTTTTCAATCACCATGCCACCGGGAAAGAGGATGATCTCAGTCCTGATGAAACTTGATGTGTTTGAATGGGATGGGGATGGAAACTCCTCTTCTCTGAAGAGTAGGGGAAGGAGCATAGGGGAAGAGGGAGGAAGAGTGGGACCAGGAGGAGAGGGGAGCTATGATCATGACGTAAAGTGAATAAACAAACAAACTGAAAGGGCAACAACTGACACCTCATCTAAAATGGATACCATACATATACTAATTTATTGATGAATATATCTAGCAATGTATATTAGAAACTATGATATCAGATATGTAGAAAAGGCAGCCTAACAAGAACCTGAGAATTTGCATTATAGTTATTGTAAATATTAATATGATGGAGCCCCAGATAGCATATGAGATCTTTTAGCTCATATTGGAAAGTTCGAGTAGAATTTCTAATCTGACAGCTAAAAGATTAATTGGATTATAAAGTAATGTTGAGCTGGGCGTGAGATGTGGTGAGGAAAGAAAACATCATGGACAGAAGAAGCAACGTTTAAAATACCTAGAGGATGTGACATGTCATGAAAAGTGAAGTGGTTTATAAATCTAGAGCATGTCATAATTTGAAACAATCATTAGAACTCAGCAGGAACTATCAGGTAAAGCTCTTTTAGAGTTATGAGAATGCACTTGCCTTATGGGTGGGTTAGGATATCAGATTTCCAAGGAAAGAGGAATGTGAAGCCCCTGAAAGGAAAAGTACATGTATTGAAGACTCAAGCTTATTGTATGTTTATCTAGCGAGGAGCAATCAGGCCAGTGAACCACAGTTCAGCTTTTGACAGAAAATTAAGAAAAGGCACAAAAATATAAGCACTAACTGTTGCCTAATATTATATAGTGCATATGCCATATATAAGTACATTATATATGTGTATACAGATGACTCCACTTAGTGTTAGTCTTACATATATGTTTTTAAGGCTGAGTGCTTGGTATTGGATAACCAATCAGGGTGCATATTCTTGGGAAACACTAATTCTCCCTCTTCTAAAAGCCATTGATTGCCTGTAACTTATCCTCTAGGAGTGGGACCTAGACAGACTTCCCCCATCCATGTTGACAAATCACAAGGTGTTGTCATTGTACAGCTCTTGTCAACTCAGCCATATTTTTAAGATTTCATTGGGATATTTCCTTTACACGTATAGAAGACACAATCTCACATTACACGTTGTGATCCCCTGGCTCTTATGGTCTTTTTGCCTCCTCTTTCATGTTCCGTGAATCTTCAGGGCAGGGTTTGTTCTGTAAATGTATTCAGTGGGGTTGGGAGTCCTATAGTAAGTTGATCTCTGCATGTTGATCAGTTGAAGCTTTCTGTAATGGTCTCTTCCTGGTCCAAAAAAGAAGTGTCTTTGATGAGTAACGGGAGCTACTGTGGTATCAGTATACGTACATAGCATGCAGATAGAAGTTATGTTTGTTTACAAAATTGGCAACTCTAGATTCAGTGGTTTCATCCCACATGGCTAGGGCTAAGTTTATGCTAAATTATTAAAAGGCCAGCATGTTACAGTTGGTTCCCATTGTGGCAGTTTGAAGAAGAATGGCCTCCATAGGTTTGAATACTTAGTCATCAAGAAGTGGCAATCCTTGAGAAGGATTTGGAGATATGTCATTGTTGAGTGAGGTCTGGTCTTGTTGGTGTCACTGGTGGTGGGCTCTGAGGTTTCAAGCCAGGCTCAGTCTTGCTCTTCCTGCTGCCAGTGGATCTGGGTGTAGAACTCAGCTACTTCTTCAACACCATGTTGGCCTGCTTGTGACCCTGAGGATAGTATACTAAACCTCTGAAACTATAAGCAAGGCCCAATTAAATGCTTCCTTTTATAAGAGTTGCCATGGTCATGGTGTCTCCTCATAGCAATAGAACACTGACTAAGACACTAATACTGTCGACACAGGCCAAATAATCTGAATTATTAGACTTATTTTCTAGTCGGTGGCCACATGATGACTTTATCATTTTTTGATCTAAACAAAATTTTCTTTTCCATTTCTCTGCTCAAACTTTGTAATGATATTCCAGTCCAATATGCATAAAACATTTTTCATCTGTTAAAGATGCCTCAGCCAACAGATGGTGCTGTGTATAACATTTTTATGGTAGTATATAGTATTAAAATATATATTACAGCTGAAATTCAGGCTTAATTACTTGGAAGATATGCACAAAAATAAATTTCCTGAAATATATGTTTCATAAACCTTTTAAGATGTGTGAAAAAAATTACAAACTCATGGAAGAATGTTAAAGTTGAGTCAAGGGTCATAAACCATTCAATTATGTATGTAAACTTGTCAGGGTTTGGGAAGGTTCATGTTCATCAAAATGAAACTTAGCATGTGACTTCATCTGGGGATTCTGGGATTCTGGAAGTCATCAACAGGCCTCCTCCGTGCCGCCAGCCCTTGCTTCAGAAAACACTTTCTCTAATATGCTGTGTCTATAGTTCTTCCTGGAAGGGATGCAGCATTGATTTTCCAAGTCCTATCTTTTATACTTAGCAATGGGGAGCAAGTGATAATCTTAGCATTTGTATGCAAGAATTCAACACACACACACACAGAGAGAGAGAGAGAGAGAGAGAGAGAGAGAGAGAGAGAGAGAGAGAGAGAGAGAAACAGAGAGAGAAAGAAACAGAGACACAGACACAGATACACAAAGAGAGTCAGAGACAGAAACACACACAGAGAAACACATAAAGATTATCTATGTAGGAACTCTTGTCCAACTCTAAGGTATTTTTCCATTTATTTACTAATTTAATCTCTTTACAGCCTGATCCCAGCCCATTCCCCCTTCTTCTCCCAGTCATGTCCTCATGCTCCTCCCTCCCATTTCCCACTCTCCTTTTTCTGAGAGAAGGGGAGCCGCCCCCCCCAACGGGTATCAACCCTCCCGACATCTCCAGCACCACAGGACTAAGCACATCCTTCCCTTTTGGGGGCCCCAACAAGGCAGCCCAGCTAGGGGAAGGAATCCACTGGCAGGCAACTGAGTCAGAGACAGCCCTACTGCCATTGTTAAGTGATGCATATATTGACCACATTGTACATCCTCCTACGTATGTGTAGGGGGTCTAGTCCCATTGGTGCATGGTCTTTGGTTGGTGGTTCAGTCTTTGTGAGCCCCCATGGCCCAGGTTAGTTGACACTGTAGGTCTTCTTGTGGTGTCCTTGACCCTTCCTGCTCAAAGCATTGTACTATTTGCTGTTTTAACTATATCCTGCTCAATTTTTTGCTATATCACTACAAAACCCAAATAATCCAGTTCATTATTATTTTCAGTCATTCAGAAAACTGGAAGTCTCATAGAATGTGCAGGAAGTAATAGTAACAAATGAAAATGATTCTGTTCAAACAGAGCTCTTTTAGTAGGAAAGTAATCTTTTTTATCTATAAGCAGATGGTCATTATTATTATCATGTAAAAACTACCTAACTTACTAATTATTACTTTCTTATTACTGAGGTATCACACTTTGAACTTTATAACAGCTGTGCTAAGGTTGATGCCCAAGTTGTTAGATTTTCCATTTGTTTCATTTTGATAATTATACCTCTGTAGTATTATTCATTATTTATTGAGTCATTAGTGCCATCCTTTCCTTTAAGTCTTTAAATGTGACCATTTTTACCTTCAGCTTCTTAGCAGTTCCTCATTTGTAATGCTTGCTAACTTTAATGCCAGTGAATAGCTAGTGCCTGCTGCATTAGGAGTTTTTGTTTCTATTTTTGTTACTGATTATGGGGCACAATTTATTATTATTGATTGCAGCTTAAGACTTTTTAATAATGCCGGGCGGTGGTGGCACACACCTTTAGTCCTAGCACTCGGGAGGCAGAGGCAGGTGGATCGCTGTGAGTTCGAGGCTAGCCTGATCTATGAGGTGAGTCTAGGACAGCCAGGACTACAAGAGAAACCCTGTCTCAAAAAACAAAAAACAACAAAAAAAACAAGCAAACAAACAAACAAACAAAAGACTTTTTAATAAAGGAGTGATAATTTTATTGGTACACTTTAGTAGCTCTAATTCTAATTTTTATATTAAGTCTTACAGTTGTGTTTGGTTTATTGGCTGTTCTCTGTTAAATATTCAGACTACACCTATGGAATCTCCTTTTTCTATCATGTGAGGTAGATGCACTGCTTTTAGATTAATACAGTTTTTATCTTTAACTTGATTTCCTAGCGAGTTTACTCCATATCCTTCAATCTAAGTGTTCAGCAAAGTTTGGTCAGAAGTTGTACTCTAACATACCAGCTATAAGTCACCAGAGCCTACTTGGTGGAATTCTCTCCTGGAAGTTTTCCTCTTAGCCTTACATATTCACCATGGCGCATTGATGAACTCCCAACAAAATAAAAACAAATAATTATACATAAGACGATATTGTCTAGCAGCATCCTTATCAAATTCATCACATGGAGAAATCCTTTTTTTGTATTTGGTATAGTTCCACAGAGATAGCATTTCACAAGTGAACTAAAAATATTGACTTCAAGGTTTTATTTGTTTAAGATGACATTATATATTTTGTTTCTCCTCAAGAAATATTTATTCATTTTTATCTTCAAATTTACCTTTCTCTTTTCTGAGTGTTCATGTTTTTACATAAATTATTCAGCTCACTAGAGTTAAATTAAGCCAAATATTATTATTGTTTCTCTTAAAAATTAAAATAGAGAGAGCACTTGATACTGGGAACCCTGCCAAGGCACCCTGTTCTGTTACCTCTTCCTCTGTGAGATTTGAGCTCTTACAGACTGGCTGTTGTCATTTGAGCTTCAGCCTGTTCTTGGTTTTGGTTTTTTTATTTGTTTGTTTGTTTTTTGTTGTTGTTGTTGTTTTGTTTTGTTCTTTACTTTTAAAGTTTTTGTCATTTTCCATCAAAGCAATTTATTTAAACATTCTCATCTTATTTTTTGGAATATTGTCCAGAGGTTTAGAAGTGTCAGCTATAAGTACTAGCTAGGCTTGCAGCACTAAGCTGTTGGGTGACAAAATGACTTCCTTAGTATTAGAATTGCCAAACTGACTAGATGACATAATGATTACCATCATTTTCTTTGGCCACTCAGAGGTTTATTTTGGTTTCAAATTTTGAGACTGTGTATATTTAAAATGTGATTAGATAATAACTACTTATAATGTTTAAGGAGTGTTTATTAGTATCTTAATATAAATTATAAATGTTAAACTATATAAGTTCATGAATTTACATTTTCCTAATTCATAGCAATACATTCAGAGGACATAAAGAAATCAAACGGAGAGGTTTTAAGGTCATACACAAAATGGCTTGGTGTGAAATATCCCCTGCAGCTCCTATGTCAGAGGCTTGGTCCCCATTGCATAGCACTGTTGAGGTGAAGTTGACTCATGAAGACATTTACTTCAATAACAGATTAATGGACTGATGATTTCATACGTGAGGGGCAATAAGGAGGCAGAGGAATAGAATATTGGAACATGGCATTTGAAGGGCATAGCTTGTTCATAGTAAAGACCTAAATTTAATAGACAATTCTTGATGAGTCTGATCAGGATGTTTACGGAAGAAAATAAAAATTTCAAAAGACATTTCTTTTCCCCACCAGGACAGCATTTACTTTCTCACCTCCCCTTCTCCTCTTCTCCCCTCCCTTCTGCTCTCCTTTCCTCTGCTTCCTTGATGCCATGAGTTGAGAAGCCTTTTCTCTGTCACATTCTTCCATCATGAAATGTCCAACCTAAAATCAAGTGTTAGAGAACAGAGGCTGGAAACTCTGAATCACTGAGGTCTGGACCACCACACATTATCTTTTTTTCTTTTAGTTGTCTGTCTCAGGTGTTTTGTCCCAGCACCAGAGCGCTCACACCCTCCAATCACTGTTCCCGGCGCTAGCTAAGAAGATACTTTATGTACTGTAAGAATATAAACCAAACCCAGAAAGACACACTAGACAGAAGCCTAGCATAACTGTCCTCTGAGAGACTCTGCCTAGGTGCTGAAACTCACAGCCGAACAACAGCCTGAGCTCTGGGAGCTCTGGGAGCGCTGGAAGCTCTGGGAGCCTTGTCTAGCCTTAGTGGAAGAGGATGACCTTAGTCCTGAACTGACTAGATGTTGGAGGGGAGCTTTGTTGCAGAGAAGGAGGTGGGGAGGGGGAAAGGATGAGAGGTGGGACCAGGAGGAGAGGAGCAGATGCATTTGGCATGTAAAGTGAATAAATAAATTTAGAAAATAATACAAACTAGTAAAGAATATCTTTGCAAACCTCAGTTTTATTAAGTGCTTAAAATTCTATTTGCCTATTTGTAATTAAAATAGTAACATGTACCGAAATTAGTCTATATGTAATTTGTGTAGAGAACAGGCAGAGAAAAGCACATGGAAATGTCTGACTGTTTTAAAAATCTCTACAAAAAGTATAGTAATTAAAATTTTTTTTCTACAATAGGTTATTTGCAGTATACTCAAATTGGACACATCAATACAATTGTCTTCTGTCTTTCTCTTTCCTTCTTTTTCCCTATATGTTTAAATACATTTTGCATGATATATAACATGTATATAGGCATATATCATATTGTATGTGCAGGTTAGCACTCCCTACAAGATTGGCACATAACCTTAGTTCAGCTGACATCAAACTGTCACTCACGAGACTGGAGAAATCCGATAACATTGTGAACAGTTTAGTCTAAAATGTCATGGCAATCTGTTTTGTTTAGCATGAATAACTCATATATTAAATTTTGAATATTTGTCATGATCTTCATAAAATTTCTCCTAAATTCTACCTTTCCAGAAAGCAAAAATGCTTCTGGCATCTTGAAAGCCTATTTCACAAATATTCAGTTTTTCCACCAAGTCAGATTCATACACCAAATGTCACAAAATCTCTGTAGACATTTTAATTTTTGAAAGTGACATTCTACTCCATTGTAAATGACCCCTGAGTTTACTGACAAAGTGGGCTTGATATTTGCTAATTGCAATTATTTTTTTAAAAGCTTTTCATGGTCCTTTTGCCCAGAATATGGCCCCCAAGACCCTTTCGGACAATTAGCAGCTGAAATCCTCCATCAAAGGGAAGAGAGCTGAAATTATTAAAAGCATAGATGAGGATAACAAAGGCAGGGCAGTACAAATTTACAGCCCTGTGCAGTCATTACACTTTGTGTCTCGGGAACAGCACTGTTCCCTCATTGTATATATAAAATACATTTAATCAATCTATTTCTATAGCACCATGCCTTATATGTAAGTTGGAGTGTGATAATTAGCATGACATAGAAAGTGAGGGAAGGCAAGATCTGTTATTGATATTTGGGTCCCTAGCAGTCTGCCTATGGTAGAGAGTTAGCATCACAGTACACACCCTTAAAATACAAGTTGTTGTTTTCAATGTTAAAAGTAATATCTTTTAAAAGGTAGGTAAGAAAGTGAGCCTAAGTGTCTCCACTTTGTCTCTTCAAGAGATGGGAAACTTCTGGAAAAGGTAGTGAGTAGATCAGTACTTACTAATTAGAACTGTAGACAGCACAGAGTCCACAAATGAACAGATGTGCGTTAAAGCCACTTTCCCCTGACAAACAGTCTGTTCCCATCATCCTGAAGAGTCACCACAAAGCAGACCAACAGAACTGTGTTGACTCATGGTTTCCAAAGATTACTATAGTACCTTGTCTGAATTCATTACTGCCATTCATGGGTGAGCAATTTCCTCTGCAGTGGGTATTATCATTAGTAAGAGTTTGAAATGAACTTCAAAGTACAATTTTATAATCTATTGACTTAGAGTTTGGAATAACATGCAGTAGGGTGAAGTAAACCTAAACCAGTCTGAATGGTAATTGCAACACAGCAAAGTATTTTTTAAAGGCTTATTTCTATGGCCGTGCTTATAAGAATTTATTAGCAAATGTTATATGCCATATGGAAACTTTGATTTATAAACCACAGGTGTTTCATTCAATTTTTCAATTATTTAATAAAAATAGTTTATAGAAAAGTCTTCTTTTTCTTGTTCTATCCAACACATTCTTACCAAATTGATCATGACCATGTCATGCCACTTTTCTTTAAAAGAGATTCAAGATGGCTTCTGCAGAGTTTTTTTTTTCCAGGTTCCTTAAAATCTAGGCGAGACCTAAATAGCAGACTCTCCACAGCTTTGGGGTCCTATAAACGTAAGCATCTACATGGGTCTATATGGATACTTGTGAGCTGATGTATTTAACTAAAAGCCTTCCTACGTTCTTCTCATCTCTTACTGCTGTAATGGGCTCTGTTTACTCAAGTGTTCTCACCCCTCCTAGTCCTGCAAAGCTGGCTTGAGAAAGCTTCCTTGTAATGGCTTTCTCCCATCTGTGGGATATCCGAACACTTTGCTTATGGTTTCCTTTGTTATACAAAGACCATTTTTATTTTCACATTGTCCCCTTCTCAAGTCGAATTCCTGTGATCCTGTTTTCTTCCTACCCCAGTTTCTCAAAAAGCGGTCCACGTATGTCTATCCATTAGTTTCAGCATTTTGCGTTTTAAAATTAAGGTCTTTTACCTATTTTCGATTGATTTCTGTATAAGGTAAAAGGTATGAATATAATTTCATTCTTCTGAAGGTGAATATTCAGTTTGCCAGCACTATTTGTTGAATAGGCTATATTTTCCCCACTGTATGTTTTCGTCTTTGTCAAAAATTAGATGAGTATACCTTTATTGATTTATTCCCAGGTCCTCTTTCTGTTCTGTTCTGTTCATTCACTGCCTATTTTTATGCTAATAGTATACTCTCTTTATCATTGTAGATTAGTTTGAGGTTGGGTAATGTGAGACTTCAAGACTCCAGCCCTGTTCTTACTCTTTAAAACTGCTTTGATGATTTGTCATATTTTCTAGTTCCAAATGAATATTTGCCTTCTTTTCTATATAAGTGAAATAAAATCATAATTTTGATTAGGTTTGCATTGAATGTATAGATTAACTTTTGTAGTATATCCCCTTTCACATAATTATTTCTGCAAGTCCAGGAGCATGGAAGATACTTTCATCATCAAATTTCTTCTTTGGTTTCATATTTCAATCTCCTGTAATTCTAATTGTAATCTCATCTTCTTTTTTGATGGTATATATGCCTAGATACTTGGGATTATTTTGAATTGAATCTAATTTTTCCTATGAGGGTACATATGAAGACTATTGTTTGTTTGTTTTTGTACCCTCAATTTTTATTGTAAGTCTTTATTAGAGTTAAGAGAATTATAGTAAATTATACTGGGCCTTTTGAGTAAAGAATTATAGCATCTTAAAATAAGAGTAGTTTGAGTTGTCTTTACTATTTTTATTGCTTTTACGTCTTTCTCATGTGTAATTACCAGCACCAAGACATGGATAATTACATTAAATGAGACAAAATGAAGGGAGTATTCTTGTCTCATTCCTCAATTTAGCAGCTATACATCAGAGAATGACTTAATGTCCAGAATTTTAAAAGTACTGCAGAAATTAAATACAAAGGACATAAAATACAACAAATGGGCTAATGATTTGAATGAAATGTTTTCAAAAAGAAGCACAAGTAGCCAGTAATTATTTCCTAAAACCTGTTTAACCACCAGGTAAATGAAAATTAAAACTACTGTGAGATATAACCCCACCCAAGTTAGAAAACCTGTCTATCATCAAGAAATCTGACAAAAATGTTGGAGAGGATGTGAGGAGAGAGGAGCCATTATTGACTGCTGACTGGAGTGTAAAATAATACATCTATTAATCAGTTTGGTGTACCTCGAAAATTAAAAATAGTACCACTATGTAACCAAGCTATTTCATTCTTGGATATATACACTTAGGAACTCTATAGCCTACCATACAGCTATGTGCACCCTCCCCACAACTGCTGCTTTATTACTACAGCGAAGAAATGAAACCAACCCAGCTGTTCATCAACCAATAAATAAAAAATAAATATTTTGTATGTATACCTGATCTCCAGCTGTACTATAGAGAAACAGTAATTAAAACAGCATAGTATTGGCACAACAATAGGCTGGTCAATCAATGGAATTGAATCAAAGACCCAGAAATGAATCCAGACACATATGGTCACTTGACTTTTTACAAAGAGGCCAAATCTCTTTAATGGAAAAAGGATAGCATCTTCAACAAATGGTGCTGGTCTAACTGGATGTCTACATGTAGAAAAATGCAATTAGACTCTTATTTGTCACCATGCACAAAACTCAAGTCCAAGTGGATCAAAGATCTCAACATAAAACTAGAGACACTAAGTCACTTAGAAGAAAAAGTGAGGAAGAGCCTTGAACACATTGACACAGGAGACAACTTCCTGAACAGAACACCAACAGCCCAGGCCTTAATGTCAACAATTAATAAATGGGACCTCATGAGGCTGAGAAGCTTCTTTAAGGCAGAAGACACTGTCAACAGAACAAAGCAACAGCCTACAGACTGGAAAAGGATCTTCACCAAGCCTACATTCGACAAAAGTCTAATATCCAAGTTATATAAAGAGCTCAAGAAATTAAACACCACCAAACCATATAACCCAATTAAAAAACGGGGCTCAGAACTAAACAGAGAATTCTCAACAGAGGAATATCGAATGGCTGAGAAACAGTTAAAGAAATGCTCAACATCTTTAGTCATCAGAGAAATGCAAATCAAAATGACTCTGAGATTTCATCTTACACCCATCAGAATGGCTAAGATAAAAAATTCAGGTGACACAACATGCTGGTGAGGATGTGGAGAAAGGGGAACACTCCTTTATTGCTGGTAGAAATACAAACTGGTACAACCACTTTGGAAATCTATCTGTTGCTTTCTCAGAAAACTGAGAATAGGCCTTCCTCAGGACCCAGCTATTCCACTCCTTGGAATACACCCAGAAGATGCTCCAACACACAACAAGGACATATGCTCAACTATGTTCATAGTGGCCTTATTCGTAAAAACCAGAACCTGGAAACAGCCTAAATGTCCCTCAGTAGAAGAATGGATAGAGAAACTGTGGTACATTTACACTATGGAATACTACTCAGCTATTAAAAACAAGAAAATCCCAAAATTTGTGGACAAATGGATGGAACTAGAAATGATCATACTGAGTGAGTTAACCCAGAAGCAGAAAGACTCACATGGTATATACTCACTTATAATTGGACACTAGCCCAAGAGGAATGTTCCATAAAAGTTTTCACTTACGAGGAGAAAGGGATAGATGTGAGGACATTTTATTGGGCCTCTAGGTGAGAGAAGTATGAGAGAACGGGGAAATAGAAGGATCCAGAGGGTCCCAGAAACCTACAAGAAGAACATCATGACAGGCAGATGTGGGCCCAGGGGTTCTGCTCAAACTACTTCACCAGCCAAGGACAATACATGCAATAAACATTGAACCCCTACTCAGATCTACCCAATGGACAGGACATCCTCCACAGTTGAGTGAACAGTGGGTACTGACTCTGACATGAACTCTGGAGCCCCATATTTGACCACTTCCCGTTGGTGGCACTGGGGAAGAGGCCTGGTGTCACTCCAAGAAAGGATAAGCAGGATTCCAAGATGAGACTTGATAGGCTGTGACCATATAATGGAGGAGAAGGTCCCCCTCCCCCTCAGTCACAGACATAGAAGAGGGGAGTAGAGTGAAAGCAGGAGGGAGGGAGGAATGGGAGGATACAAGGGATGGGATAACAATTTAGATGTAATCTGAATAAATTAATTAAATTTAAAAAACAAAAAAGAAGGAAAAGAAAGAAAGAAAAAGAAAGAGAAAAAAGAAAAAATATTTGGTATATGAAAAAATGGGTTAGTATTCAGCTTTAAACAATGAAATCACTAAATTTGCAGGAAAACAAATGGAATTAGAATGTACAATATGATATAAGGTCGTCCAGTTTCAAAAAGGAAAGAAAAAACCATATATTCTCCTCCACATGCAATCCTAGACTATAAAGTATATACATATTCGTGTAAACTACTGTACATATGATTGTAGTATGATATGTGGGAAGGAGAACAATAAATGGACACTATAGGGTAACAAGTTAGGACAGAATGCAGGTCCATGGCATGGGAGTCCCGTAAGAAGACATGCAACTACATGTTCTCACTAGTTTTAATTCTGATATTTTTGTGGTGGATAAGTGAATAAATATGTAATTGATAATGAAAGCATAAAATCCCATGCAAAGCTCCATGGCTTTATAACTGCTAATTCTAGAGATGTTCATATGGACACCAAGACTTGTTGCAAGATATTTGATCTCAATGTGATCCATGAGATTATGAACTATAAAAATCTGTCCTTGATCCCATTGTGGTCCCTGAGATTGAACTGTAAACCCCTGTTTCTTGTGGTTGAGCCCTAACACAACTTTCTACGGATGGTTAACAGGTGATTAAGGTATGGTTCAGACAGCCTCAACACACCTTTAATCCTAGAGCTATCTGTACACAGGATTTAACAATGTTAATCCCAGGTCAAAAGGCAGAGCAAGAAACCAGCTGACAGGGATTAAAGAGTTGGAGAGACTTTGAGTTGGGGGTTATTTAAGGCAGCATGTAAAAGTAGAAAGGGTCTTTTGTGCTTTTAATTCTTGAGCTTTATTCTTGGGATTTTAGCTTGAGCTCTCTAGCTCTTGAGATTCTCATTTCCTTGGCCTTTGTTTTTTTTTTTGGGGGGGGGCCCTTGAGCTAACAAGCCTTTGGCCTTGAGATTTTTGGTCCTTTCCTCCTGGCTATCAACTGAGCTAGTGATTCTTTTTGGGCCTTCTCCACTGGGATATGAGCTGAACTGGAAGTTCAGCTGGGTCCTCTCTCTGCCTTTATGAGCTAGCAGGTCTTTCAATACAGCATCTGGCTTCTGAGTCTTTATTGGTAAAACAGAGAGATCCGAGATTATCAATTAAAACAACCAAGGCTAGAGAGGTGCTTCTTTGACTGGCAACATTAATCTAATGATGGTTTTATATCTGCAAATTCATTACAATGAAGTAACTTCTAAAGCTCTCTTAGGGTGCCTTGGTTTCTACATAGGAGAGGAATGTCTGACTCTCTGATGTTGTACTTAAGGTGGTGCTCGGTCTTTCCAGCTCAGGGAAATAACCAAGAGATTTTGAAAGTTCCTCCCTTGAACTACACAAAACCCATAAAGTATTTATTGAAATAACTATCACTTCAAGTGGGTAATTGGTCAAGTGCCAAAAAGAGACGCTGGATGTGGAGAATTTAATACTGCAAGTTGTAGGTAGCCATAGAATCGTAACTCACTATGAACTGGAAGTTGTCCAAGCTAGAATAAATGTCAGAGACCCCTGGGAGGTGGGAGAGAACACCCGCATATCTTTCAGAGAAGATCTTGGCCAGGTTCTTTGAGATTATATTAAAGAATAATTATTTTTGAATTAACAGTCAAGAAATGCAACAATGGAAAAAAGATTATTTTCTCAAAGAAGTGTAAGCTAGGTATAGCAGTATTCTGTGCCTATAGCATCAATACCTGAAGCTGGGCATTGATAGAAAAAGAAATGGTTCATAACTGAATCATCTCCAGCAGAGAATCCACCATGGTGTGTGCTTCTTTATAGCTAGATAGCGATGTTGAAAGGGTAAAATGGGAAATGGCATTTATCGTAGGCTTAGATTTTTTAAAAAACATATTTTATTTAGGGTTCTTAATGGCTTCCCCAGAGGTAGGAAAGAATGAAGGTTAATAGGGGCAGGAGATATGAACCTTTTTATATGTAGTGTCTTAGGGAAAGTCTATTCTGAACTGTCAGGATACTAGCAGCCCAGTCAAACAGCAAATACCAAACAGCAACATGGATCAGCAGTGAAAGTTCCTGGAGCAGGGCAGATGGCGGTCTGCCTTCCAGTCTGGTTTGCTTACCTCTTTCATTGTGTGAAAAATTCCTCATCTCAGACACTGAGCATGAACCCTGTTGTTCTCCTTTTGTTGGCTCTTTTTGCTTTCTAAGCACTTCAATCTCGATTTGCAAATTCTTTAGGTGCACAGCCAACTCCACAATTCTTCCTAAAACAAGAGAACTGAATGAACCTTCTGAGTTTTCAGATTTCTCCCCAGGCTTTTTCAAAATGGAATATATGAAAACTATGAAGCAAAACCAGAACGCCCTCTCTGGGACTAAGGCAGGAGAGAACCCAGCAGCAGTAGCCACCATTTTACTGACCTCCTTAAACAACATTGCTAACCAATCAAAACCTGCCAATTCCTCTACAACTTCTAGACCGAAGTTATGGATTATGCCTAGGCCACAACTGGGCACCACATGTGAGCTTAGATTTTTTCAAAAACTTACTTACTTTAGGGTTCTTAAAGGCTTCTACCTCACTTTCAAGCCACCAACCAGAGGTAAGAAAGATAGAAGGTCAGTAAGGGTAGGGGACATGAAGATTTTTAGTTCCATAGGGCGAATCTACTTTGTGTTGTCAGGATACCATCAGTCTAGTCCCCAGGTTTATGTGTCATTATAACATATAAAATTGCCATATAACCAGATATTTGAAATTTTATATGTTTTTGCACAATTTATAATTTATTTAATATTCATTATAACTATATATCACGTTATCTTAAAGACTTATAAAGAAATTAGATATTTTTTACTTGTTAAATAAGCACTGTTTTAAACATATATCAAAATTTAGCACACTTAATCACTTTAATTACCAAAGAAGTAGATTATATTTAGTGTTAAGACACAAATAGAGGTGAAGAAGCTGTGGCACAAAAAAAATGAAGTACATTGTTGATAGTTGCACAGCTGATAAAGGAATTGATTTAGTCCTTTTGGTGCTGTTCTATCAGGTTACCAGAGCCTGGGTAATTTATGAAGAAAATAGACATTCCTCACAATTACAGAGGCTAAATAATGCACATTCAAAGAATTTGAAACTGGTGGGTACCTTTTTTCTGTGTCATAACATGATAGAGGAATCACATGAATAAGAGGGAACAAGTCTACAGTCACCCATCACACACAACCAGTAATGACATGATATATAAATGTGATTCCTCATGAACTAATTATGTCTTAAGGTATCCACCTCTCAAAACTGTTACATTGGAAACTTACCTGCAAATACAAGCATTTTATTCATAGTAGAAATAAATATAGAATATGAGTTAAGACAACTGGATTCCACATTCAACACCAACAATGAAAAATCAGAGAGTGCTTTTTCCAACATCAGCCAGTTAGGAAGATGGAAATGCAGGGTTAACTTAGCATGGGTGTTTTCATTGATTGTACTCATGAGTGGTATTCTCGCTATTGTTGAGAACTCAACAAGATGAAGTAGCAATTGGAAACCATCCTATAATCGGTAGGAATAAAGAATTATGATTTATTTTTATGACAAAACTAACATTTGTTGGATTCTCATATATAATTAGATATTAGACCAGCAACTCACAAAACATCTACTTTAATTTTCCTATCATAAGGATGAAAAATAAGTAGCTATAAATATAAGTCTTGAGGAACCTGCCCAGACTGGTAGAGCAGATAGACGCCTAAGCCCAATTACATGCCATTTGAGTTTTGTGTTGCAAAGGAAATATCAAGTCCTTTACCAATTATGATAGTTCAGAATTGGAAATTGAGCCAATGAGGCTTGTTATCAAATAGAAAAGGTCTTTGAAGGTACCTGGACATCTTACAAGATAGAACAAAATGTACTCGAGGCTTTCTAGTACACCAAGCCAGGCAAAAATTCAAAGTTATGGTTTTTAAAAGTTCTAGTGTATTCTCTTCTGTAGGAAGCTTTCATCTACAGTGCCAAAATCAAAATGTAGTCTCCACAGGCTTCTTAAAAATATAGATCAAGAAAGTAAACAGTTTAAAATTGTGAACTGTGTTCTGTAAGAGAGAAGAAAGATATGAGCCTTGACTGCCCTCGCTTGCTGCAAACAAGGCATGTTGGGCTGCAGCTGGTGCATGGGAAACTCATTAGAGCCACTTGAAGCCTTGGCAAGTACGGTGGGTAACTCGAGAGCTCAGCAAGGAGCCTTCTCACCCAGAAGTCAATCAATCTGCTGTCAGGTCAGAGCAAGCAGCACATAGAGAATCAGAGGATCAAGGCTACAGATTGGCCCCCAGTAGAGCACATGGTCTGCTGAGCAGGAAAACCGGACTGGATCACAGTGGTGACTGATAGTCCAGCAGCGCAGATAAGCTCAACTTCATTTTCCCAGAAAAAGAAAGGACAGCTGACAAAAGGCTTCAAAGATGGGGGCAGCTCTACACAGATTTCCACATTATGTCAGTCAACCCTAATAATGTACAATCTAAATCAGATGTGTCCACAGGAAAGATTTTAATGAAATAACATACAGTAGGAGAGGCATATAAAAGAATCAAACTTCACAAATAAAATTGAGCTACCCAGAAGCTAGTACTTGCTAAAAGAAGCAAAGGGAATAAGAGAGCCCTTTGAAGACTAGGGACAGGTCGGGGAACTGTGACTACCATGGCTGCAGCCTCTCGCCAAACAGACACTGGCACTGTCAGGGAGTCGGAATAGGGTTGGGTATTGTCTCACTAGTGTTTTCTCTTGCCCTTTGGTCTCTTGCCAATATTTCCAATTGACTAGCCCAGTCTGGAGCTACATCAGAAAGGGGGCTCTTGAGGGGGGGCAGTCAGTTCACATCAGCTGCTGAAGGAGCATGGCAAGACAGAATGACTCCGAGTGGGTAAACATGTCAGTCATTTTTCTTGGTGGGGAGCTCTCTTTAGCTCTCTGGTCCTCAAGCCAACAGCGACGTAGGAATGGGAGGCATGCACACTGAAAAAATGAGCAGCGTAGCTTGATAATGGAACACAGTGCTCACTCCCCAAAAGCAAGCACAGTCCACAGTCAGCTTCCTTCCTGACTTACTCTGTGTGGAACCAGCA
This sequence comes from Acomys minous, assembly GCF_964271855.1. Classification (NCBI taxonomy): domain Eukaryota; kingdom Metazoa; phylum Chordata; class Mammalia; order Rodentia; family Muridae; genus Acomys; species Acomys minous. The sequence continues at coordinate 38,311,443 of NC_140486.1, forward strand.
CTACTGAAAGTTGAAGAACAGAAGCTGAAAGTCCAAATTATTGTGTTTTGATATCACCTTCATTTTAACCACTGGAAGCTAATTACCAGTTTGGCTGAAAGTTTATTTTATTAGATATTAGAATGGCTACTCTGGCTTGTTTCTTGGATCCATTTGCTTGGCAAACCATTTTCCAGACCTTTATTATAAGTTAATGTCTATCTTTGTTGCTGAGGTGTGTTTCTCATATGCAGCACAATGATGGATCCTGGTTTTGAATCCACTCTGTTGGCTTATATCTTTTCACCTGAAACCTGAGTCTATTGATGTTGAGACATATTAATGACCAATTACCCTTATAATTTTGATGTTGCTGTTGATAGTCTGTGATTTCCTCCTTTTGGTTTTGCTGGTGTGAAATCAATTATTTCCTGAGTTTTTCCTGGGTGTAGTTATTTTCCTTGTGTTTGAATTTACCTTCTAGTGTCCTCTGTAGTGTTGGCTTACTGGAAAGATAGTGTTTAAGTTTGATTTTGTCATGGAATGTCTTTTTTCCATCTATGGTGATTGAAAATTTGTCTGGGTATAGTAGTCTGGGTTGGGATCTCTGGTCTCTTTGGGTTTGCATGATATCTGTCCACACTCTTCTGGCTTTTAAAGTCTCTGTTAAGAAGTTTAGTGTTATTCTAATAGGTCTGCCATTTTAATTTGGCATTTTTTTTTTATCTTTACAGCTTTTTTTTTGTGCTCTGTACACTTAGTATTTTGATTATTATGTAGTGAGAGGGTTTTCTTTTCTTGTCTAATCTATTTTGTGTTCTGTAAGCTTCTTAAATCTTTATAGGTTTCCTTTTATTTAAGGTGGGGAAATTTCTTCTATGATTTTGTTCAAAATATTTTCTGGGCCTTGGAGCTGAGAATGTTCTCTTTCTTCTGTTCCTATTATTCTTATGTTTCATCTTTTCATAGTATCCTTAATTTATTGAATACTTTGTGCCAGGAACATTTTAGATTTAACATTTTCTTTAACTGATGTCTCAATTTCTTCAATTGTATCTTATATGCCTGAGATTTTATTCTCTACCTCTTTTATTCTGTTGGTGATACTTGTGTGTGTTGTTCCTGTTCTCTTCTCTAGGTTTTCCGTCTAGAGGATTCCTTTAGATTGTGTTTTCTTTATTGTTCCTATTTCCATTTTCAGGCTTTAATTGTTTCATTCATCCCTTTTACCTGTTTGATTGTGTTTTCTTGTATTTTTTAAAGGGTTTATATTAAAAGTCCTCTATCATCTTCTTAATAATAGATTTAACATCATTTTCTTGTGTTTCAGCTTTGTTAGGATATCCAGGGGTTGTTGTAGTAGGGTTGCTAGGTTCTGGTGGTGCCATATTGCCCTAGATCTTGTTGGTTGTGTTCTTTCACTGGCCTTTAGCCATACAGTTTTCCTTGGTGTTGGCTGTGTGTTTCTGGTATCTTCAGGACTCAGGAAGGGGGTAGAACCCTGGGCAAGAAGTTGGATGACCCAGGGGCCTGGAAACTCTTTTGGGGAAGGTGGGTAGGGCTGTGGGGCATACTTTAAATGTTCCTGGGGCCTTGTAAGCTTCCTAGAGAAGGTGGGTAGAGCTGTGAGCCAGGGACTAAAAGTGTTTGTCCCTGAGGCTCTAACAGGCTTCTTCCAAAAGTGGGTCTGAGGTTGAGGCTCAGGAAATAGCCTGTGTCTCTCCTCTGCTGGCTGTGTTCCAGTTGTATCCTCAAGCAGGGAGTTGGGGTGGTGGGTTTCTAATTTTGATGATCCTGTGGTCTGGTCTAGCATGCCTCCTCAGAAAAGTGGCTGTAGCCAGAGGCTGGATGTTCCTAGGGCCCAAGAGCACCCCTTGGGAAGATGGTTATGCCAGGTATTGAAAAAATTATTTTAAAAAACCCTAATTCTTATTAATAAGCATGACTTTTTGTTTGATTTGATTGGTACCTCTTAAAAATAATCAATAGATTCCCAGTGCTCCTCCTAATGTTTGCCTGTGAGTCTTCGGGGGAAAGATAGAAAGACCAGGAAGAGACAAGAATCCACAAGAAGACCAACAGAGTCAAATAAAATGGGCCCATGAGGGCTTATGGAGACTGAAATTCCAACCAAGGACCATGCACTGCCTGGACTTAGGCACCCAATACATATGTAGCCTGTGGATAGGCAGATTAGTCTTCATGTGGGTCACCTAGTAGGGGGAGCTGGGGCAGTCTCTCACATGGACTGTTGGCTACTTTCTAATTATGACCCCCTGGTGAGGGTGCCTTGCCTTAGATGAGACTTGATTGCTGGACTGGGCTTGGTGGGAGGTTATTCTTTTCTAAGAAGGAGGAGAGGGAGGAGAGGGAAAAGAAGGATGATGAGTGGGAACAAGAGCCAATAAAATGTATCTTTGAATATTTATTTTTATGTGTTTATAGATTAAGCCCTAAAGTGAGTGTTCATTCTTTCAAAGAGATGGATAGTAATGTTAATGTCCTTCATAATAATAGACTTGCATAGAGGACTATAACCATAGCAAATATGACATTGCCAGTGATTTATAACTCTGTGTTATTTTCACCAATTTAATCTATATATCCAATGAATATTCATATATACAATGCACATTTATTAAGTATTTTGTATTTTCTAGGCAATGAGATGCACACTGGATTTACCTCAGTGAAGCCAAATACTCCAGCTCTGCTTCTATAAGGTTTTTAGTTTAATTGGCTAGAAAATTAAACCAGTAGAAACATCAAATTAAATAATTTTGCCAAGGAAATAGAAAGCATTCTAGGATTATACCAGAGGTATTTCTAGTTTCAGATTTCAGGATGAAGGAAAGATAACATGTGGGCATTATGTTATCAATAATACTATGAGAATATAGCCAACTAAGGAGAAATAATAGACAAATATTCTTTCCATGGGTTAAAAAAAAAGGGGGAGGTCCTGTGGGCTTCAGAAAGCATATTGGAGTGATTGGATTACAGGGATTATGGGTGGGGAGTGATGAGAGGCCTCCCACAGGACAGGCAGAAAGAAGGACATGGAGACCATAACATTCATGTTGAAGGGTGTTTTCTCTGCCTCACATGGCTGTGACAAGGTACCCGGGGCTTCCTTCACTCTTTGTGTAGTATGCAAGGGCAAGACCCAGAATCCAAAGTCAGCTCTCTACAAGGCATACCGATACAGGCTGTGAAAAACCCAAGTACACAGAAGACACAGGGAACTGATGGGTGGACACATGAAGATAGGAGTTGCTGTAAGGAGTAACAGAGAAGCTTCAAGGTTGTCTTTCCAAGTGAAATAGAGACATTCACTGCACTGGTGCTAACAAGTACAGACATGAATTAGCCATTCTGCTATTATCCATCAATAAACAATTAGTTTACAATGATGTGTAAACAGCACCACCTAATTATTTACAGTACTTTCAAATTATCTGAAATTAATGAAAATCCAACCCTTGTGCAAAGCTTGTTCATCACCTGATGAGAAGAGTCAGTAATGACTAAAGTGGGATCGTGAGAACTACCGTGGAACCTTTATCTTCAGATTGCAGGACCTCTTAAAAAGAGATTGCATTCATCTCTTTCACCCCCTGGGGATAATCATCTCAGTGTACCTCAGCAGAAGCTCGGACAAAAATGCCTGCCAACTAACCAGACACATATACTGAGACTGTGGGCCATAGATAGCGCTTGTGGTAACTAGTTAAATGACATGAGCACCCGTTTTGTATCTCAAAATAAACTTTTTAATTTATATATATGAAGCTCTTATTTATCCTTGGCTCCAGGTCTGTTATTCTTTAATTTTTAACTATCTATACAATTGTGAGATTGCTATTGGAGTTCCAAAAATAATATATTCAAACATGAACATATCCATCTCCTCAAATAATAGTCAATTTTGTGTGATAGGCATTTGTACCTTTATTGAGATAGGGACTCATATTGTGTCCTTGAATTTGTGGTCTCATGCATCAGCCTCCACAGTACTGGGATTGCAGGCATGAACCACCAAGGCTGGCTGAGGAACCTTATACTCTTAGTGAATGGGAAATGCATCATCACTTTCTTTTACCCCAAGTTACTTGACCAAACTATAAGAGAAGCAGAAACAACTCATACACTCCACCACATAATGAGTGCCTGTATTGAACTTCCCAATGCCTCCTCACTTTCTAGTGACTACTATACTGTTCGGTTTCTCCATCCAATTGATCTACAAATTTCTGCAAATTAGTAAGATTATGTAGTACCTGGTTTTGTTCTGTTAACAAAATGTCCTCCAGTTACATACATAGTTCAGAAAGTTACAAATTTCGTCATTTGCCTAAACAGTATTCTGTCTGTCTGTCTGTCTCTGTCTCTGTCTCTGTCTCTGTCTCTGTCTCTGTCTCTGTCTCTGTCTCTGTGTGTGTCTGTGTGTCTGTGTGTCTGTGAGAGAGATGGAGACACACATGCACACACATGCATGCACACACACACACACACACACACACACACACACACACACAGAGAGAGAGAGAGAGAGAGAGAGAGAGAGAGAGAGAGAGAGAGGCAGATAGTGGAATATTTTAGAATATTGAAGTCTCCCAGTATAATATTAGGTCTCATTTTTAAATCTAAAAGTATTTGTTTTAAATGTTAGTGTATTCTTTTGTATGTCCATATATATTATCTATATACTCATAAATATGTGTATAATTGTATTATATTAAAATAATTAATCCGTAATAAAATTAAATATATAGTCACAAATATTTTCTCAATGAGTTGAACTCCTTTTTAATACCATTTCATAGCTCTTTGATACTTAGTTCTATATTTGTTTTCCAATTGTATGCTAACTTTTTCTAACATTTTACTTAATCTTTGCTTAACAGTAGAATGAATTACTTCTCAGCAGCTTGTAAACTATTTTTAGACCATTTAGTCAGTCTATCTCTATTGGTTGGTGAATTGAGTCTTCACATTAAGGTTGTTATTGACAAGCATGAAATCTTCCTGTCTCATTGGTAACTATATTCTATTTGACATGTGGTTTTTGCCCCTTCTTACATTTAAAAAATATTCTTTTGTGTAATCTGGTATTTTCTGTCATGCTAAGGTTTACTTTTCTTTCTGTGTGATTCTGTTCTAGTAGGTTGCCTGTCTTTTTTCCCTTGATGTTAGTTGTACCAGATAATTTTCCCATTGCTTTGGCAAAACCGCACAGAACCTTAGGAGAAAGTGACTTATTTTGGCTTAGAGTTAATGGAAGTATCTCACATGAATATGAGGTTGTGTTTTCCCATCTCAGTGACCCAGGAATAAGCTATAAGACTCTGAAGTCTTCCACCAAGAGACCAGTTTCTTCCATATAAGCCCACCCCCAGGGTTCCTAAGACAATGCCAGTAAGTGGAAACAAACAATCAAGCACTTGAATATGTTGGTATATTTCCCTTACATTCTGCTGATGGACTCATAGCTCTCTTGTAAAACAAAATGCATTCCATCTGTCTTCAAACACGCCTATAGTCTTAATAAGTTGAGCATTGTTCAGAAGTCCTTACTTTCATGCAAGACCCACCAGGAGTCTCTTAAGTATGGTATTCCATCATTTTTTTAAATATATGTATATATTCAAAGTATAATATGTAAAATAAACATTCACATTTCAAAAAATGGAAAAATGGAGGCCCAACAAAAGCAGGTCAAAGCAAAACCCAGTAGAGAAAATGGAAAATCCGAATCATCACATCCTATATCTTGGGCTTCCAGTTACACTGTTAAGGTTATGTGTGGTCTCCATCTTGAGCTAGCTCCATAAAGAGTGTGTAGCTTTTCTTATGAACACTCATATTTCTTAAGTCTCCAATACTCTAAAGTTTCTACTCCACTTTAAACTTTGTCTACAGAACGTCACACAGAACATACTCAGAGGCTCTACACTGAGACTCCACCATGATAGATACTGCCTGACCTAGTGCTTTCTGGAACTTCAGTGCAAAACTCATTAGCCCTTCATTCTTGTAGCCTATGTGCCTTGCTGGTGAAACCAGCACCACAAGACTGATGCTAAATTTCACTGGTAGATTAAGAGCCAGATCCCAGTCATCCACAGTTGAAGCCAGCAACAACACTGCCTAAGAATTATATTCCAGACAACTATGGTGAAGGCTCTCTCTTTTCAGAGACTCACCTTTGAGATAAACTTGTACTGTATGTCTTCCCATTTTTTCATGAGTGTAATAAAAGTACAACCACTTTGGCCATATCTACTTTGTTTCCACTCCTTTAGTGAGGTCCTACTTCTTGAAGCCTTCACAACCTTGCCAAACATCCAGGAAGCACATATTTAAGTGCATGGACCTATGGGAGGCACTTCATATCCAAACATAAAGTTATTTTATTTCTAGTGTAGTATTCTCTTTGTTATTTCAATTAGGGCTTATCTGGTAGTGAAGAATTTTCTCACTCTCTTTTTATCTGGGAAAACATTTCTTTCCTCCAGATTTTAAGGATCCTTTTGCTGGGTGTGGTATTCTTGGCTGGCAATCTTTCTCTATCAGTAACTTGCACGTTTCATTTGCATTCTTTCACTTAGATCTATAAGGTTTTCACTGACAAACTGCCTAAGTGTAGATAACCTTCCATTATCCATGGCGTGCAAGTTTTGATGATTTTAGCATTCCTTCTTTGTTCTATGCTCTTGTCATTTTCATTAAAACATGTCTTGGTAAAAGGTATTCTTTTTGTTTGGGTTCTCTAAGATTCCTGGGTCCAGATGTGCACATCCCTCGTTATTTTGGAAGTTTTCAGTTTTTTAAAATAGCATTTCAGTGGGTTTTTGGCTTTTCTTCTGGAATCTCTATAATATGAATATTTGCTCAATTAATAGTATTCCATTATTAGTTTTCTTTATTCTTTTAAATCTCTTTCCTTTAGGTCTGTATTAACTAAAATGACATGCACAGAAACCCTTTCCTCCAGGGGGCTGTGGTGGTTTCTAAGTGATTACAGCATTGAATGCATAATGGCACAGTGGAGGTAGGAATGGAGTGAAGGAAGGAAGGAAGAGAGAAAGCAAGGGAGGAAGGGAGGGAGAGAAGGAGGAAGGAATAAATTCAGCGTGGTGTTGGCCTGTTGTAGAAGCTATTGGTTGCCATTCTATTAATTGAAGATTTATCCTAAAATTCTTTTTGATATTTTTTATGATGTATACCTCCGTTAAATGAATGATTTATATGTGAAATTGTTCATTTGTTCTTTCAATGTCACTTGCTGAGTTTTCTTAGGAGGACTTTAAAAAACATTTCAATCTCTTTTGGAAGTATGAGGTTTATTTTTGCCACATTGATGCCTGCCTTTTTATAATCTATTCCTTTCAAATTCATATGGGAGACTTTTGTTGATTAGGTGGGTAGTAGGGATATTTAAGAGATCCATTGTGTTTCTGAAAGGAAGCGTCTCAAAGGCATAGCCTCTAGGTGTGTTTTCCATCTTGGACCCATGTCCACAAGAATGCCTTCACAGTCTAGACAGCAGCAGACCATAAAGACCATTATATATGACTTTGATTTAGATAAAGACTTTCAATATCCTCAGCCTCCATGGGTGGGCTTCTGACAGCACTAGGTGCAGTGGCAGCAACGGCCACGGCTTTGTGGTGTGAAACGTGGAGATTTCCTCGCATCTTTCAGAAGAAATACAGGTAACACACGTGGCTGTGGCTCTAGTACTTGTGATCTCTAAACCACAGGCTGTGCAGGAGACCGTTCCTGGGACTGCTATGAACGTGGGAGATGTCTGGTACTATGAATCTTTACATCCATGGGCTAAGACAAGGAATTCCCTCAGTTTCATAGACTCATGTTGTGTTGTATTCTGCAGATTTATAACCATGGTATGCAAATTAGATAAGCAAATGTCCTTAGGTCTTGTGCAGTTTCACCTGGTACATGGGATGGGTGTGCTGCCTGAAGCCTCAGAGGAGCCGGAACCCACATGATCTTTCTTTGGGTTGAGGAAGATTAAGGCCTTTGTGGAAAAAGTATGTCACTGGGGTGAGCTTTGAGGTTTCACAAGCCCTTGCCACCCCCTTCAGGTTTTTTTGCCTAGTGCTTGTGGATTGGGATGAAAATCCTTAGCTATTGCACCAGTGCCAAACCTGCCCTGCCTGCTGCCATGCTTCCTGTCATGGTAGCCATGGACTCACCCTCTGAAACTGTGAGGCCCCATTAAAGATTTCTTCTATAAGTTGCCTTGGTCATGGTGTCTTATCACAGAATGAGAAAGGGGACCAAGAAAGTTTGCCTTTCCATCTCCCCTGCTAGGAGATTCCCTTATTTCAAAAAAAAAAAAAACATTTTGTCTCTGTAGCAGTGAGGTAAAGTTCACTCATCTTGGCTCCCTTCCTCTTTAGAATTATGCTTTGTGTTGTTGAGACAGGTCTCACTACATATTCTTTGTGCCAGAACTCACATAGATTTGCCTACTTTTCTTTCTCAAGTGCTGAGGTTAAAGGTTTGAGCTACCATGTTTAGCTCAGGTATTAAAATAAAAACTATCTTGATATCAAAAGTAACAATCATGGACATTTTTTAAAATTAAGATATTTCACAGCATCACATATTTATGAACATTTATCTTATTTAATATGGAGCAACGTATATGACAAACATACTTCACTGTTAACAGCTTAATTAGAAACAGAATAATGTGTTTCTATTTACCATTAACATTTTTCTGGTGATGTTTCCTTAGATATTATGAAATAGCACAAATTTTAATTTTGAACCACAAATGGCTAGTGCTTCAAGTGTTATCACTTTGAGAGAATCATATCATCAAATTATTGTATTTTTATGCCAAAATCGCACAGAATAATTCTTTCCACATGGCAGGCACTCCAGATGCATTTAGTTGAACAAAATTTATAACCACAGCTACAGTTAGCAATTAATGAAAAAAATGAATTAGTGGCTTATTAAAACAAAGAACATATGAAGAAAACACCAGTAACAACTAATTCAATAGTTCAAGGAAATAGGAAAGGGATAATAATTACACAGAGAATCTAATGTGCATCAATGTTCTATGTATTAGTACAAAGGCACTTTATGTACTTTTGCCACAGAAAGGAAGGTAATTTTCCAAGTTAATAAGAAAGCTCTGCAAAACCTGTTGTAAAACAGGTGGGAAGATGTCTGAGGGCTACACCACCTGATTGTGCAGTAAGGTCTGCTCACTGTATACTTCCCTTGGATTTCCAGAACAAGTAACTGGTATCTCAGCTAAGGGTACAGAACTTTCTAGGACAAATGTAATGACTTCCACATTAGAAAGTGTGTTACAGGAAACTCAAGGTGAGTTTCTTCAGTGAGAACGAGGGAGGTCAAGACTAAGATTGGACTGAGTCTTAAAGACAGTTTCTTTTCTTATTATAATTATTTTTCAAGGAGTGTTTTTCAGGACTTTGAAAACTGACACTCATTCTACCTTCTACTTCTCCATAGCACTGCAGCTTTTGTCAGAAAAATGAAAGCAACTCTGTGGTCCAGTCTGAATAACAAGTGAGAGGGACAAGCTGTCGTGGTTTGTTCACTTATTTCAACAAAAAATCAACCCATTTGATGCAGTAAGTGGTATGTTGCTTCACCCTATAACTGCCTTTCCAGTGAAAGGTTGGTCATGTCTCTGACTAGATACTTTAAATGGATATTCATCATCTTACACAGAAAGCTCATGGAAAACGTAAAAAAAACAAAACCAGAAAACCAGCTGGAGATGGTAGTCCAACCTATTTCAATACCCAAAAGACTGGAACAGAAGAATTGCCCTAAATCTAAATTGAGGCTAGCATGGAATATGGTATGATACCGATCTCAAGAAAACAAACAAAAGGAAAAAAATACTTTAGATGTCTTTTATATCCCCATAGGTCAAAATATTTTACCCTGAATCCTTAGGTTATCAGTCTTAACTCTTCATAAATAAATGGATGTCTCTTTGAAATGACAAAATCATATCTTCAGCACATGAAGGCTTTTCACTGTGTTTGAAGCAGGGTCTTGGGTTACATCTATAGAAATGGAAAGGTTGAAATTTATACTAAATTAGATCAGTTCTAAAATGGTAGAATATGTGAGAATAGGGACAAATGGTGACAGTCACTTGTCTCTTTAGAGACAGAGGTCTTAAATATACAGCTAAGAGACTCTCTTCAGGTGCTTCTGTAGGCCTCATAATGTTAATAAACATTAATAATAAAAGCTCGCTTTGTATAACGTACGATGATTAGATTTTTTAAGTCCTCTGAGTTAAATGCCACATTTGCCTTGCCCATTGGTGAGTGACTGGGATGACTTATATATATACTACCCTGTTGAGTAATGAAATCTACCATCCTTTTCTTTCAATTCTTGGCATAAAATGCAACTGCAAAATAATTTAGTTGATGGCAAGTGATCTTTAAAATCACTTTCCACGACTGTTCAGCTTTTAGCAGAACCTTTCCCCTTTTGATTAATAATCTTTCCTGCTTCCTGAGTCAGAACACAGCTTCCCTCAGAAATTAAGTTTATGGACTGCCTTTGACCTGCCCTCCTCTAGATAAAAATAAATGTTAACCCACAGAAATCCAACGCAAGGAAGATGTATTTCTTTAACATGTTTTGTGTAGGCAGAGTAATGATTTTTTTAAGATGAAATGACACTTTATAAACCTCACTGCATTTCCTCTAAGCCAGCCCACCAGCTGGTATTGGATGAAGTATACATATTGACGAGAACCCAAGGGTTCACCTAAGTCCTTCACAAAGCAAAACTAGGATTTTAGATTTATGCAACCCTTTATGATCATTCAGTAGTATCAAAAAGCACTTTTTCTCATCTTCTACTCTCTCCTATACCTTCTACTTTCTAATGTTCTGTACTCATGCTAAGATAGATAGAACTAAACGGCTGCAGCTTATTAGAAACAGTCACAGATACCTACAAATGAATTGTTCTCACTGTTAAAGAGACATAATTAATATACCACCAAAATCCCAGCAATGAGTAAATACATCGGGAGAAGATGATCCGTTAACTTTTAGAATCTGAAAGATAAACAATGAAGGTTTTTAAAAATTCTTTAAGATGTGTTGATTTTACTAATTTTTCAAATTCTCTTCTATATTGATAACACTACATTATAGAAAACACAAAATACTTTCCAGAGTAAAAGAAGAAAAGCAGTTGGAAAGATGGCATTGGGTGAGTTCCAGAAAACACTGCAGAATGGGCTTTAAGAACTTCATGTCTATGCTATTCCTATTCTGTTCAGAAATTCAAAAGAATCCCAGTTTCCTCCCTTCTTCATAAGCTATGACTAGAAAAACATTTTCTTCTACCTGAAGCACTTCCATACTCTTAAATTTAGAAACCTACAAAAAATAATGATAACAGTAGCATAATGGTTACGAACTTGGATTTCTGCTTTGGGTTTTAATGTGGACTCTCACTGTGTCTGGTCTGTATCCTCAGACAGATATCTTTTTTAATATTTTATTAATTTATTCATATTGCATCTCAATGGTTATCCTATCCCTTGTATCCTCCCATTCTTCCCTCCCTCCCATTTTCCCCTTACTCCCCTCCCCTATGACTGTGACTGAGGGAGACTTCCTCCCCCTGTATATGTTCATAGGGTATCAAGTCTCTTCTTGGTAGCCTGCTATCCTTCCTCTGAGTGCCACCAGGTCTTCCCATCCAGGGGTCATGGTCAGATATGGGCCCAGGGGTCCTGCTCAAACTATGACATCAGCCAAGGACAACACGTGCAGTAAACTTCAAATCCCTACCCAGATATAGCAAATGGACAGGACATTCTCCACAGTTGAGTGGAGAGTGGGGTCTGACTTTCACAGGAACTCTGGTGCCCCATATTTGACCAGACAGATATCTTAATATTCTCAGGATATTGAGGAATAATTGAGGCTTATATGATTTATTCCCTGACCTGGGTGATGGTCAGCCAAATTTTAACATGCATTGAAATATAAACTTTGTGCTCTTTAAAAATCATTATGTCACAAAATGCCTGACTATGATTATTATGGCTATTCTTTCAGCATATGAAGTTGTCAGCCTACAGTGATATTCATATCAAACATTCAGTAATTGTTATTATTTTAAAGTCATTTTCAGAAAGCTTGGCTAGAGGAGATGATTTGGGGTGAAATCAGGAACACTACCCAACCTTCAAAGAAAAGATTGCATTGGTTTAACATGGAAGATCCCATTGTGAAAATTCTGTAAAATAAATCATAATGATTAGATTATTCTTCATAATTATCAAGCTGTTATAAAAATCCCTAAATATATGGCTAGACTGTATGATTACATTGGATTTCCTGAAATATGAACACTTATGGTTCATGTACATAAATGATGTTGAGGTACATATAACATTATGCTTTAGGCAGCATCAAAGGTAATCTTTCTTTTGGAGTACACAGGCCCTGAGAGAGCCTTGGTATCTATAGAGAAGTTTTCAAAAAAGAGAATTTTACTCTCCCATACTAGACTTGGCCCAGCAAAGCCTGAGCCTGGGATAATAAAAATGAGCATCACAATACACTCCAAAGATGACGATTCAAATTACATTATATTAAATTAGACCCTTCATATGAAAACAGTCATTTTCTAGGGGAAAGGACTGTATGGGAGATTGAATTCTATTTGTTTCATTAGAATTCTTGTTCGATACAAAGTTTTTTTTTTTCCCATGACATCCCTAATTCCATCTAGTATGAATGTGCTATGACTTTGTGATGAGTTGAAATTTCCTTCCCATTTTATTTAGAAGTGTTTTAGAATATTTCAAGTATATTGCTAGAAGAACAAATTATGATGAGAAAGTTGCAGTATTTTTAAGGCCACATTTATAGTTCATTTAACAATTGAAAAGTATATAAGACACAACTTACTTGAACGGAAATATTTAATTCATAATCATATATAACTGAACCACTTAAATATTATTTATGTTGTGGTGTCCTCCAAACAGAGAAATAGTGCAGTGTATTTTTTTTAATTTTTTAAAATACTGATTAACTTGACTGTTAAAATTCTGAGAACTCAACAATGTCCATAAAGTAAAGAACAATGACAAAATTTGTGATATATGTCCCTTTATTTAAGCTGCATCCTCAAGTAATTGCTTGCATAGTGACTTTAAGGCTGGATGTAATGTTGCGAGCAGTGTAAAATTTGCACAGAACATAAAGCCTTCACCTCCTTCATATCAATACTACAAATAAAGTTGTGCACTTCAGGAAGTCATAAAGGATTTCTATCGTCATATGTATGGCTTTAGAATTGTGGAGTGTTTTAGATAATTGAATGAATGGATCAAGAAAAGTGGATGAATTAATGTGGTATGCTTTCATTATTATTTATGATAGTTTTGTGATGTGACTCTTTCAGTGGAAGATACATAAAATACAGGCAGCTTAACACTGGGACTATGCTTTTATTTTATGTTGACAGCAATTTGTCACATCTATCTTAATAAGTGTTAGGAATCTTCTGAGCCTTATTGATGCTGGATGTCATTGCATGAAAAAAAGTCATTTGTAGGGTAACACTTGACACTGTCAGTGAATAAGCATTTACGCAAAATTTTAAAAAATTAAATTGTGTTGCTGTAATCATTATAATTATTTTTAGTACATCTATCTCATTTTATATGCGATGACCATTTCTCATTAGGAACAAACAAAATTTAGTAAAGAGCAATCTTGTATCTATAAACAAAGACCAAGACTGGTTGAGTACTCATTTAATTACCATAAACATTCTTTTATATGTATTTTAGAGTATCAATGCAAAACAAATGTAAACTTAATGCATAGAAGCAGATGCTAACAGATAATCCAAGTATTTTAGGCAAGAGACAGTTATTTCCATGACTCTTGTCACATGCCATTTTCCTGCCTCTTATTTATATTAAATCATTCTAGAACACTTTTTCAACTGTTTTTAAAAAATCAGCCAAATTATTTTAAAGCATTGATTATTTTTTAAGCCATTAATACATCATTTGTGCTTTGGTCTACACCATCAGAAAGAGAAGGAGCATAAACATAAATTTAGAGGAAATCTTTGTGAGTAATACATGCTCTAAGGGATTGATTTTCAGAATTCAAGAAAAAATTTTACAACTCAAAATAAAATAAACAAATCATACCACTTAAAATTGGTATAAGAGTCAGGGAGTAAGGACGAACCCTGAGCTCTGTGACACTTAGGCTTAGGTCATTTAATGTTCTAGTCCTGAATTTGAGCTGCAGACCACCAATGCTGCCTAAAGAGGCTCTGTACAATACAGTGGCCGGATGGCTGTAAAGCAACCCAGAGTTCCAATCTTTATCTGTCTTCGCCCCCCGCATGCCCGTCCCCTCAGGCATTACACCTCCCACCATGTTAGTGCTCAGTGTCTCCCAGTACCATAAAGAGGCATGAGGCTCAGTAGGCCAGTCTGGTGGTTGTCTGCATCATCACTGACTTTGGTATGGGTCTCATATCCCTGAGAGCATGAATGTTTCTGACGTTACAACATTCTGATATGACCCAGGTTACAGTCTAGGGTTTTGTCTTCTCCAACATTGCTCCAACTTTGAGCACCAGAGTGTGATGAAGGATACAATTTCCTATAAGCAGGATAGAATAGTAAGTATGAGAATTTGTCTGCAATCTAGTACTGGATTAGAGAAACATACAGCAAGAGTTGTCAGTGGTTTTCCATCTCTGAGCCTCTGTGTAGCTAAATCTTATATAACAGCCTTAGCATCAGTGGAAGACACAAGATCTCGGTTTAAACATTTTTCTTTTCCAGGTAGCACCATGTGCGAATAGTTGAAGTGCTCTTAAATCAAAAGGTACCTTAGAATTATCCAACCCATATGTAAATAAATCTAGGGCTTGATGCTTGCTGATCTAGGTGAGCAATGGGGTCAAGGTACAATGCATTGGTATCATTGATTTCTTTGGATATGACATAGGAGCCAGAAGCTGGTCCGTTCCCGACTGTGTCCATGCCAGGCATAGTCCTACAGTACTCACCACAGAGCAATAACTGTGTATGAGGTAACCAAGCCCAGCTTACCCCAGGGTGAGAGCTGTAGATACACATTCCCTTCTCTGATACTTTGAACATTCACTAGCCATACTGCAAAGATTGATTGTTCCTTTGAGTTGTAGCAATGAGGAACACTGAAAAGGAAGACCTGGGAAATCTGGACATAGGTGACAAATAGAACTGAAGCAGTGAAAATTAAAAAGCCTCCTTGGAATTTCCAGAACCACAAAGACAGATTAGCATCAGTTGATCCCCCAGTGCAGAGACTCTATCACATATCAGTAAGTATCAAGACTTTTCAGGAAACTATGGCCTCATAGAGTATTCAGTTTAGATACCAGGCGGGGCAGGGGCAGTTTTCTTCAATGTAGTGACACTGTGTGTATCAACCACACTCAAGAACAGACCCCATAGGCAGGAATAGCCAGACAGCAGTAGTTGTATCCCATTTTTCTTAAGAGAGAGAGAAAAAACATAGTCAGATTAATAAAAATAGGGGAGGATATAAAAGGAGTTGGGAAGGGAAAATATTATATATGTGTGTGTGTGTGTGTGTGTGTGTGTGTGTGTGTGTTGTATTTCATGACATCCAGTATGTTATATGAAATATATTACACTAAATCCTCAAAGAATAAACAAGAATATCATTTTTAAAATGAAGTTTCAGAAACTAATCAGGCAGAATCGTTATAAGAGAATAAACAGAGAATTTACAACAATTATTTTAAGGAAATCCAACAGATAAACTGCCTACTTTAACAGAAGATAAAAAAAAATTTTAAAGATAAGGAATTAAACAAAAACTAAATAAATTATTGAACTAAAATTAAAGTGGTATTTAAATACAATGGAAGGCATCCATAGCTAGACAGATCCAAAATAAGAAAAAATAATAAAGGCAAAAAAGCTAAAGAGGGATAAGCACTCCTTATAGGAACATTGAACAGTAATGAAGAGAAGAAAAATATTAGTAATTTAGGGTCAAGAAGGATTTGAGGATGGTAAAACAGTAAGAAATTAATTCAAAGAAATATCAATAGAAACTTCTCAATCTAGGAAAGGAACTAGGTATCTAGGAAGGAAGATCAAAAGTTATCACTCACATGAAGTAAACCTACCCAAGAGTGCTATAACCAAACCCTCATGAGTGAAAGATATAAAAATGAAGCACAAACCGTTTTGGAGTGCTCAGTTTGCCTGATATCCAGCTTCTTGGCAGAAACTTTGTCAAGAAAGAATGCAATGAAAATTTATGGTGGAAAATTAAAATCAACCAAAATTTACTGCCTATCTAAGCCATCCTTTATCAGTGGGGAGACGATAAAGGCTTCACCAAAGTCACAGACACTATATTTCCATCACACATCTACAATAAATGCCAAAGGATCTCCTTAAGCTAAAAGTGGACATTAATGAATAAAACTATGTAATGAAGGTATAAAACCACTATAATTATACAAACTCAAATTATCCTAGTAGTGGAAATAAGCACATATAACAGTCATACCATTAGCCAGTATTAATAGATGTAAATGGAGAAACACTGCAACACAATAATAGTTGACAACTTTTAACACCTTATTTTCAGCAATGGACACATGATCCAATATATTAGCATAGAAAAATCAGTATGGAGTGGCACCTTAACCAAAGAAACATCTATCTACAGGACATTTTGCCTAAAAACTTCAAATTTCACCTTTATTTTCTCACCAGAACATGTAACATTACTCACAATATATAACATGTCACTCACAAGATAGAATTCCACAAGCTAAAAACATATTAAAACCATTTCAAGTATTTTGGGGGATCAAATTGCAATAAGTTAATAAATTAGCATTAAGATAAACCCTGTGAACTATCCAGATACATAGTAATAAAACCACTTACTCTTAAACAATCAGAGGATCACAGAAGAACACAAGGCTATTGTTAAAATATTTTTTGAAACAAACCAAATGGAGACCAAAATACAAGGCCAAACAAAAGCCTGTGGGATAGAACAGAAGCAATAGCGGAAGAGAAGCTAAGGCACATCAGTGATCACACCAGAAAACTAGAAACGTCTCAAAAAGACAACCTGCACTTTGAGCATCTAGAAAAACAAGAACAATCTACACGCAAAATGGCAATTAATTAGTTAATTAATTAATAATAAAATTAGAGCAGACACAGACTAAATGAAGATTAAATATGCAACACAAAAGTCAGCAGCAAGGAGAGCTGTTTGGAGGGAAGTCAAATGAGCATCTAGACTAAGAAAGTGAGAAAAATCAGAGATTAAGAGAGTAATATTGTGACTGATAAAACACAAACTAAAAGCTTCACTGGGAATTATGATGGAAATTATATTCCAATATACTTGAAAATGAGAATGAAACAGAAAAATCTCTGGATACATAAACTTTATACCAAGAATGGAATATGAAGAAATAGAAAAGACAAAGAGCCTCATAACAAGCAGTAAAAATCAGTAATAAAAAAGCTTCCCATCAAAGAACAGATGCTGTTGAATTCTATAAAGCATTTAAAGATCTGATACCCATTCTCCTTTTGTTATCCCAAAAGATAGAAGAGGATGGAATTTTTCTAAAGGCATTCTCTGTGGCCAGCATTATCTTGATACTCGAGCCAGATAAAGACACAAAAACAAATTTAAATAGTTCGTTTAGCGGTAATATCAGCAAGTAGGAGGTTATGATGGGAGGATTGTCAAATGCCCCATCCCAGCCCGGACTATAGAGTAAAGGTAAAAAAAGAAAAGAATGAAGGAAAGAAAGGAAGACAGGAAAGCAGGCAAAAGAGAGGGAAGGAAAAGGAGGAGAAGAAAAAATGGCAGGGGGGATGGGGGTGGGCAGACACATGCTTGATGAACATAAGTGCCAATATCCTAAAAAATAATAATGATAAGTCAAATACATATGTGTATTAAAAATTTACTCACTTTCATCAAGTTGCACTCATACCAGAGATGCAAAGATAAGCCAATAGACAAATATCCGTAAACATGAAACATCTCAACAACAGAATCCAAGGCAAACCATATATCCCTCTGAATTTATATTGAGAAGGTGTGTATCAAGATTTAACATGCTCTGGGATGGTGAGATGATTATTTTGGTGTTTGCTGCATACGCATGAACAACTGCACTGAGATACTCACATAGAAAAGCTACATAAAGGAAGAGTATCTGTAACCACAAGCATATGTGCCTCTCTAGTCACTGAGAGACCGTCCTCCAAAAAATAATGTGTATGGTTGGGGAGGAAGATACCAAAACCTTGTACTCCACCTGTGTCTCTCCATCTTTCTGTCTCTCTCTGTCTCTCTGTCTCTGTCTCTCTCTCTCTCACACACAGACACATACACACAAACACACACACACACACACACACACACATGCACACATCCTGCCACAAGTACATATAAACCTTTTTTTTTTAAGATGTAACACTTTTTGTTATAGAGGAATATTGAATGAGTTAGGCATACTAGAAATGCACTCCAGCATAATAAATACCAAGTATGAAAGTCAAAAGACAACATTATATATAATGGAGAAAAGTAAAAAAACTTTTCACTAACACCTAGAACAATGTGCATCATGCACAAGTTATTCATTTATAATTTTAGGACTGTATAATGCTTATGAGAACATATATGTTTTCAGAACAAAAGAACCAGACACTGACATTGGACCAGAGCTGATGGGATGCATTCCTATTAGCATGCTGAACACTGACATCATGTATCCTTCATATTCCAGAACAAAGTGCTTCAGTTGCTGTATCTTATCAGAACAAGACATCTCCCAGGATATTTTTGAAGAAATCTCCCAATTTTGATTGGTCCAGCACTCAGACTGTCCCACACAGGACTCTAATTCAGCCTGGAATTTTTCATCATGATATTCCAAGCTTGTTTAACCATTTCCCCAATTTTATTTGGGCCCCTACAGCTGTAAGAAACCTAAAAAGAACACTGCCCCATTTCTTTTAAGGGGGGTTGGGTAGATTTCTGATTGCTTTCTTGGCCTATAGAGGGTTATTTTCAGTGGGAGTTGTTTGTAAGTTACTATTGGTCTTCTTTAGAGAGAAAACAAGGTTGGACACAGGGATTTCTCTCTTTTCCTTTATCTTCAATTCTTAGGTTTGGAGACAAGGGTTGAGAAGAAAGAAGGGAATATAGAAATATAAAGGGATGATAGGACAAAAAGTAGATAATTGAATCTAATCCTCAACTTAATACCTCAATTGTCACTCACAAGGTTATTTTTAATTCACTGGTATAGAGTTTTGTATATAGATGCAAAATAAGTTTAATTTTAGATACAGTGGTATAGACTTCAAATATAAGATTATTCTTCACACACATTACATATATTTCTACTCTAATATGAGGTAATGTACCCATATACCTCTATTATAATTAATGCTTACTTCCAATATTTTGAAAGTGGTATTGTAGGCTGTTTAGGATAAATAAGATATAGAAGTTAATTGTTAGTTGATCAAATCATGTTCATATCAATTATTAGTCTATTTGTATCGCAAAAATATACATCTTAGATGCAACAGGTAGATATTATTCTATAGAAAGGTAAGGCAAAATAGTTAGATAAAGTTTTCAAAAAACTCAGGGACACAGAATATGACATTGAAAAATGTTTTTTTATTATTTTAAAGATACACGGACAATGAGAAAGGTTAATTCATTGCACCTCACAGAGGATGATGAGCATCAGAGAACTTCCTTATGGCTTCATAAGTGGCAAACAAACCACTGGAAAAAATGTCCCCATTTCTACCACAGACAGAATTTTGCCTAGGAAGGGGCAGGCTTGGAATCAGGCAGAGTCAACAGTCAAACTTGCCAAGACAGGGTAAGCAAGTTCTCAATAGTTCCTGCCACAAATATGTCTGTCAGATATATTGGGACAGAAGGCTAAAGATGATGCTCCAACATTATAGAGAGTTTTGGGTGACTATTCAGGTAGAAAACTATGTCATCTCATTTGGAAAACTACTAACCTTCACTTCCTGTTTACTCAGGTAATCAAGGTAGTCACTTTTATTCCTCTCAAGTCTCTGATGAGGTTGAAGACCAGATAGTTTAGTTTTACAATTAAGCTTAGTTTCTTAGGGGTTATGACATTCTTAGGTCTAGATAAATGTTTTAAGTTGATAATGACAAGATATGATAGATATTGATTTACATTCAGAACTTTAGATGCACCACGATAGAAAAGATGTTTTCTTCAAGACTTCCAAATACAAATAGTAAAAACACTATGAATGTAACATTTATATAATTAATGATTTTGTTATGGTTTTACTTGTGGTAGGTAGTTTATTCTATATATGTGTAATAATACAAATGTATATGTAAAAATATTTAATTTAAAAAATTCTGTCCCAAGCATAATACGAAAGGAAAAAAAAAGACCTAAAACAAGAAACATGTAAACACTTGCAATTTTCACAAACAGAGTATGTGAAGTCCTGAATTAAAGAAAGAAATAAAGAAAAAAAATCAGAAAATGTAGTCAAGTAGCCACACTTCACAGAAGATATAAAAGGTTTTACTGAGAAACTATTAGAATAAAGGACTTCAGCAAAATTTCAGAATATAAAACTAAGATATAAAAATCAGTAGTGCTGTCATATAATAGCAAATTTGCTGAAATTAATGAAGAAATAAATTTCAGGTCTGAAAGAATAGCTCCGCAGTTAAAAGACCTGCCTGCTGCTCCGGAGGACCCAGATTCAATTCACAGCACCCACATGGTAGCTCACACCATTTGTAACTCCAGCGTCAGGGAGCCCTCCCTCCTCTAGATTCCACAGGCACAGCATGGACATAGTACACAGATATACAGGCTGGCAAAATGCCATATATATATATATATATATATATATATATATATATATATATATATATGAAATCACTCTAATTTACAATAGCTGCAAAAATTTATAATGTGTAGCTATATATTTGATCAAAGATGTTAAAAAAATGTCTTCCAAGAAGATTCTAGAACATTGATGTAAGAACTGGGAATGAATGAACATGCACATATTCAACACAAGCCCTACCAAAATACAGAAGTCTTCATGGAACTACTAGGGAAAATGTTAACACCTACACAAGCTCACCAAAAAAAAAAAAAACAAAAATGCTAGTGACATCCTGAGCAGAATGAACAAAGCAAGAAGTTATTACTCTATTTGACTGTAAAATAACATCATATTAGAATGAAACACATACAAACCAACAGACTATCATAGAGGACTCAGCAATATACCCACATACGTGTAGCCAAATACTCATTGGATAAATAACAGCTTTTTCAAGAAAACTGTTAGTAAAGTTGAACATATACATGCCACCAAGTGAAATTCTATCCCTATATCTTACCAGTTTGAATACATAAATTCAAACTGTATTGAACATATCACAGGACTATGACACCACTTTAAGAAAATAGGAGATGTTTCAAGAGAATAAGACCATAAAATCACAGAACACAAAAGCCAAAATAAATCGACAAAGTGGTTCCTTCAACAGAGTACAGAGAGCAGAAAAAAAATATTTATAATGCCAACATCTAACAAGGGTTTGAAGTCTAGAAATCACAAAATTTAATAGTAATAAAAGAAAAGAAAAGAAATAATCCAATTTGAAATGGACAACATATACCCCTTTACATGCACACACCTAAAAAGATGGAGAAAACAATGAATAAAAAAATATTTTTATGTGTGGAAGATTCTATATTAAGGAAAATAAGCCAAACACAAAATGACAAGGATCACATATTCTGCCCCCACAAAGCCACTGATGGAGGATGAGGAGGACAACAGTATCCCTGAAAGTAGAATAATTCTTAAGGGGTGGGAGATGAGGCCAGGGTATAAGATGAAAATAGAACAAATGTGAATGTGTGTGGTGCATGTGTAAGTGTGTGCGTGCGTGTGTGTGTGTGTGTGTGTGTGTGTGTGTACATGCAATCAATGTATGCCAAATGCATATGCAGATATACCACAGTGAATCTCACTAAACTATACAAATAACATATGTTAACAATACAACTGCATTGAAACTGTGTACAAACACAAGGAAGCTAATATCTTAAATATATTGACTCTGAACCCAAGTAGCAGGCTTCTTTCTCTATATATGTGCTCTCCATTTAGTCAGAAATGTCTGTCTCTCAGTATTAAGGTATTGAGTGTTTTTCATTGATGTTGTAGCTATTTTGTGTTTTGATGCTTTATTCTTGACTGTTTCTTTCATTTCTTTATGCTTTGTGGTGATAGGCTTTGTGGTGTTGATACATTTTGTGTTAAACTTACATTTTGTATAACTTAAAAGTTATACTAAACTAAAAAGCTAAAAATGTTTCATTAGAATTTTAAAACACTTAAAAGATTTACAAGAGCCATATTCCATAATTTATTGGTCTAAAATTTTACTTCCTTCAGAGTAACATATTCTGATTGCCTATAAAGATATAGCCTCAGCAAGTGTCCTGCAAGCCCTGACTGAGAATTCCTCTGTGCTTATTGTAATTTTTCCCTTCTTGTCTCTGTAGACCCAACTTTCTTCCTCACAATCACATCCATCAAGTATATATGAATACACACACACACACACACACACACACACACACACACACACTTAAACACAACATTCTTTCTCATATATACTCTTTCTCACACACATTCACGCACGCAAGCACATGTACACACACACACACACACACACACACACATATATATATATATATATATATATATATATAGAGAGAGAGAGAGAGAGAGAGAGAGAGAGTGAGCATGTTCTTGTATAGAGAGGTGAACAACTCTTTTTGCTTTGCATACTAATATGAAAACTTCTCTGTTCACAATAAGCATTTTATTCCTGGCTAGCAGTGTATCATCCTAGGCTTAATTATCTGTTGTAGCCCACTTAATAGGATTCTAATGGATAAAATATAGAAAGTATTTTTATAATAAGGACAAAAGAACAGACAATAGCAGAAACAAATCCAAATACTAATTCGAATTCTTCCTTTAGGTTCAAGACCCTTGACATTTACCATGATATTTTTGTTCTTGGGATAGATTGAGTAGTGTGGAAACTAGGCTGTATATCGTCAATAAAATTTGAAATGAGCTATTAACACCAAGGATCCACCATCTAGGAAGCATGAAGGAGGTTGAGGGAAAGCTGAGAAGGATTCTCCCAGAAGCACCACTTACAGGATATTTGGTCCCATTGTGAACCCCAACTGTGAATTGTAAAACCTGTTTCTTGTTTGAAGTGATTGAGCCCTAACACACACCTTTAACCTAAGAACTTTCGGTTTATTGTAAACATTTTATTAGGGTGGGATTCAGCCATCTCTAGCACACACCTTTAATACAAGAGATTTCTGTACACAAGATTTAAAGACGTTAACTTTAGGTGAAGAGGCAGAAACAAGACAGGGATTCAAGAGTAGGGGGGACTTTGAGTTGAGGGGTATTTAAGACACCCTGTAGAAGTAGAAAGGGCTTTGAGCTCTTGAGCTCTTGAGCTCTTGAGCTCCTCAGCTCCTTGGCTTTTGGTTTTGGGGCTTTGAGCTAGCCAGCCTTTGGCCTTGCGGATTTTGGCCTTTTTCTCCTGGGCTGTCAGCTGAGCTGGTAAGCCTTTTGGTCCTTTCCATAGCTACTTGAGTTAAGTAGGAAGACCAGCAGGGTTCTTTCTCTGCCTCTGAGCTAGCAGGTTTTCATGCCAGCACCTGGCTCCTGAGTCCTTATTGACAAAATAAAGTGATTGGGGTTTTCTTTTAAAACACACCAAGTTTCCAAGACCACCAATACTCTGGGTACCTCCTAAGGAGTGGGAAACCAGACTGACTTTGTTTGCCTTGAAGTTTTCTAATATACTTCTAATGTAGGCAAAGAAGATAAATGCATAGTTTTTAAAGCTCTCTTTATCCAAGGGGGATTTTCATGGGTTTCTATCCCTCTTCTAGATGCGGGCCTTGCTATGTGTACAGCAACAAGAATCCTCTTGGTCACAGAGTACATTTGAGCCATGGCCACTCATGTCTGGGTCTTGATCACCAAGAATAATGATTGAGACTATGAGACTGATGTACTCAGACCCATAGCAAGCTATCACTGTTCTTAAAATAATGAGATATTTGTAGATAAGTTTCTTATTTTGCTTCTCACCATATGTCTGGTTTCCTTTATTTGTATATTCAATTTTATTGTAGCATTTGAATTCAATGGATTCAAACTTTTTTGAAGTGCTAGAGTTAGGTCATAAATAATCCATTTAAAGTCTACTGTTGTAAAATTAATGAACTAAATTTATGAATCAAATTATAGTTATATTTCTTATTCATTATATTCATAATCTTTGGGGCACATGAAAGTGAGTCAATTGGTGAATATTCTAGAACACAGGTGACTCTAAACTCTATGAAACTGTTCAGATACAGATGTGGCATAGTA
Source organism: Acomys minous (assembly GCF_964271855.1). NCBI lineage: Eukaryota > Metazoa > Chordata > Mammalia > Rodentia > Muridae > Acomys > Acomys minous. The sequence goes on from NC_140486.1 coordinate 38,336,066, forward strand.
TAAAAGAATAAAAATAAAAAGTTCTGGATCTATGTAGAAAAGTATTACATAGCACACATCTCATTGCAGTGTAACTTTGCTGCACAGCTGTTAACAACATCCATCCTGTAACCTGATGGACACAGCGGTAGGTTCCTTGGGAAGACAGTTTGCAGACAGCCTTCAGATGTATGGTTGTATAAGGGGTTTTCTTCACTGAGCAAATTGACCTTCTGTTTATGATATTTTTGGAAGTCAAAACAGGAGGAAAATGATTTAGTGACTTTGGTTAAACTTTTGGTAGCTAGTATTGTTAATTACTGAATGAATCATGCTATAGATTTTCTTTTTCTGAAAGTATATGAAAAATTGTTTTGGTTTTAGCTGAAGACAGGAAATTCCTCTTATTAAAGCTAATTAATAAAAAGTACAACTGATCTAAGCACAAAGTAGCCTATGTATTGCTCCAAACTAGCTTTTGCACACTGAACCCAAAGAAGCAACTGCCAGATCAAGATGGTAAAGAGATATTGTTCCTTCAATGAAGGAACTACTTCAACAAGGCAGTAAATGAAGTTCAAATTTATGAACTAATAACTTGAAACTGATATAATTTTGCAAAAGCTGTAACATACAGTTCTGAGTTAAAGGATGTGCTTAAAGGAATAGGTAAATGAATATCATACTACATATTACAAGAAGCACTCATCTTTCTTTGTCATTTTATGACTATTTTCAAAGTTTGAGTTTGGAAGATGGTTGCAAACACAATGAAGACTGTTAGGAAATAAATCTAGTGATTCTGGTGTTTTAAAAGAAGATATGGTTCTTTTCCCTAAGAGTTCAAAATCCCAGAGCACATCAGGTTAGCAAATTCTTAACTGTATCCTGATGTCAAAGAAACAAAAAGCAATGTCAGAATTATGAAAAGATACACATGGCTGTGGATGTGCAGAAAACAGTGTTACTTAGAGACAGTGCTTAGAAAAATAATATCCGATGAAAAGTTTCCCAGACACAGATGAGAGATAATTAGGCTCAGCAGACAAAACCACACACATGTGTGAGAAAAGAATAAGGTGCTCCGGAGGCACAGTGGTCCAGCAAGGATGGAAAATATTGGTGAGGTCACATTGCATGGATGAGAGTTAGAGTTTCTGGGCTTCACAAGGCTTGGAGAAATTTCATGTGTAAAGTAGTGTCCCTGGCCACAGCCTGGGAGACTCCTAATGTGATGATTCTAATGAAGCCTTTTTAGAGATCAGAGTCTAAGAGTCACAATACAAGGCACTCAGGAAGTTCACTGCCTGGCACGGATAAGATCCTGAGTATCCCAGGGAACCTACACAGAATTTGTGGGAGAAAAGACCAATCCATAAATGACCTTTAAAAGTGTTTGAGAAAATTGTAAAGCCAGTTGTTAATTGGAGAAGAAAGCAGTAATTTACCAGATCCTCCAAAGTTCATATCCCTTGCCCAGTGCATGGAAGAATAGCTAGCTAGCTATTTTCTTAGCCCCTAGGGAAGAGAACGTGGAGTGCACAGACAAAGAAGGGTGATGGGACTCAATGCACAGCTGCCCTTCAGACTGACTGTCATCTGCCTGACAGGGTACAGCAACCTGACATCACACATGTGCATCTCTCGTAGCAAAAGTGATTCTCAGCAATGAACACGATAAGGCATTGGTGACAAGGGCAGTAAGAGATGTTTTAAGCCATGTGGGCCCAGGACAAATACTCTTAATCCTAAAGATACATCCAATTAACAAAGCTTTTAGAAGTAGGTGAGACAATGGCTTTCGACAAGCAAATAATATTGAAATTCTTAACTGCCAATAACTTGAAAATGTTTTTCTAGAGCACAGGCTCTATGCGTGTACGTATCTGCTTAATGTGTGTGCGTGCACGCCATGGCATGTTTGTGGGTCTCAGAGGGCAACCTCGGGAGCCAATCTTCAGCTTCCACGTTGCTTGAGACATTGTTCCTTCATTGTTCACTGGCTGTGAGTTCACCAGGATAACTGAGCTGCCACCTTTTAAACATTCTCCTCTTTTACCATCCCATGTCGCAGCTGAAGCAGTGTGATTATTGGGGTGTGGTGCAATGCCCAGATTTACTTGGGTTTTGAGGATCTGAATTCAGATTTACTTGAAAACCATTTATTGAATGAGCATTCTTCCCAGTCTAATTTTTTCTTGTAACTTTTTAAAAAAATGTTAAAGACATTTGGAATAGCTCTCTGTACTGTGTTTGTGACAAAACAATAACAACAACCACAAAAAACAAAAAACAAAAAAATAAACCTAAAAGAACACAAATTTTAGGTGATAATACAGTTTTATAAATATGGGAATCAATGACCATCATGACAATATATATATATCACAGAAGATGTACCAATGAAAGATCAGGAATAGACAACTGTAAGCACATGTTTGAGAGTAGAAATATAAAATAACTTAGACTTTATGTTATTTATCTTATAACAATAAATGCAGTAAATGTTTTTGGAACCTGCTCTAACTGATAGAAATAGTGATAAATAAGTATTACATAACTATATGTATTCTTTTCAACATTTATTCTAAATATAATATTTACAGGGGAAGAAGACATCAGTTTTGGTAGGTTCTTTGTATTAATTTGTAAGGAAATTTCACTGAGAGTACAGGATGCTCAAGGTAAAATGTAGAATTAGGCAAATTTATAGTTCTTGTTTATAACAACTTTATTTGGCTTCTTAAAAGAATTATTAGCCAGCACTCAGGAGGCAGAGGCAGGTGGATCATTGTGAGTTTGAGGCCAGCCTGGTCTACAAAGTGAGTCCAGGACAGGCAAGGCTACACAGAGAAACCCTATCTCCAAAAACAAAAACAAAAACAAACAAACAAACAAACAAAATTATTAGCTGCTAAGATAGCATGAAGTCATAGCCATACCTATTTGTAATAAGAATTCCTCATTGAAATTTTTGTTATATTCATATTTTTAGAAAATTTTGTGTTCAGTAGAAAAATAGGATAATTTTCAGTAGCACAGGAAATCAAACAAGATTACAAATAGGTACAAATGGTATATACTCACTTATATCGAGACACTAGCCCAAGGGGTATGTCCCAGGAAAGTGGGTCAGAGGGGAGGACATCCTATTGGAACTTGAGATGAGAGAAGCATGGGAAAATGGGGAAATAGAAGGATCCAGAGGGTCCGGGAAACCTGCAAGAAGAATGTTATGATGGGCGGATCTGGGTCCTGGGGTTCTTCTGGCTCAAACTATGGCACCAGCCAAGGAAAATATAGGCAGTAAGCTTTGAACCCCTACCCAGACCTAGCCGATGGATAGGACATTCTCCACCATTGAGTGGAGAGGGAGGTCTGGCTTTCATACAAACTCTGGTGTCCCATTTCTGACCACGTCCCCTTGATGGGGAGACCTGGTGGCACACAGAGGAAGATAACAGGTCACCAAGAAGAGACTTGATACCCTATGAGCATATACAGGGGGAGGAGGTCCCCTTCAGTCACAGACATAGGGGAGGGGAGTAGGGGGGAAGCGGGAGGGCAGATACAAGGGATGGGCTAACAAGGGAGTTGTAATATGAATAAATAATTAAATAATAAATTAATTAATTAAAAAAAGAAATGCCTGAATTTACAAGAGTCACAAGCCCAGCACTTCAAGGCTGTATCAGAAAGAACAGTTCCTGGGAGAGAAGGGTAATCCACCTAGCTGCCTAAAATTGGGCAGGTTACCTTTGGGGCCTAGCTTGCATGAGTTCCTGCCCCTGCTGCTGTGGGCTTTCTAGTGATACCGCTGCTTTTGACTCATCCATTCCATATTCAATAAATTAGAACTGGATAAAATCAAGTTTGTTGGCCTGTCATCAGTACTCTGGGGTAGACAGAAATTTGTTGACATTAACCCATTAAAAGTCACATAAGAATGTGTGTGTGTGTGTGTGTGTGTGTGTGTGTGTGTGTGTGCGCGCGCGTGTGTACATGTGAGCTTCTGTTCACCTAATTTTCAATATACCGTATTTCAAAGCATGAGATAGCTACCTATTATTCTACCCATAAAATATATTTCTTCAAATTGTCATTTTGATTCAGTAGAGATTGTTTAAGTTTTCTGAGCAGTCATTTCTAATCATTAATATATTTTCATCTATAAACTATTTTTCTGTAGCATATATTCCTTTACCAAACAGGAACCAGTTCATTTTCAATGACTTTATATTAAATAAGATGTATTCTCTTCTTTGACCACTATGCAGATGGTGCTTTGCAAGAATACAAAAATCATCTGAAATACCGATGTTGGCTTTTGAGAGAATGGAACAGATAAGGACTGGACTTTGCCCACGTATACTCTAAAACAACCTCTTTTTATATTTTATTTTTTAATTTGAGGATTAGTGACATATTGATCTTTATCTTCAAAAACATACCATTTACTGTACAGGTTTAGTTTCCACCATTAGTAAATTCTGTTAGTAGAGAATTCCTTAGGGGAGAAGATCTTGCTTTTAAAGAATGTGTGTAGTATTAGGAAAAAGAATATATAATTGAAAAACATGAGTTGTTAGGATTACATTACATGTTGGGAATAATCTCCAGGTGTAATTTTTTTCAAAGTAAGAACTATGAATCATAGCATTCAACTTACATATTTTCTATTATGTTATTTTGTTATGAATGACAAAGAATGAGCTGGCTTACATTTACTTCCTAATATTTATAGATTTGGAATGAGAGCGATCCCTGTGTTGTTTGGATCTATAGTGGCTGTAAATAGCAGAGTAGACAGAGTTCCTAAAGAATGCTATTCATAAGGATGAATCAACCCTCAGAGCAGGGTCAAGGCCACTGGGATACGGAGATGTCATTTCTGGTATCTTGAACTACATTTGAGAAAATGTTAACAGGATCCTTTTAAAAGCACTACTGTGATAGTCTCCAACATTGACAGGAAGGCATATCACTCTTATTGGTGAGCATGCCAGAACAAGAGGGAACAACAGACTAATACGAGGAAGTTACTCCTTGATGACAGAAATTGCTAAAATTTATCATTTAATTTCCTCTGCTTGAATATGAGTGTCTGTCACCTGGTAAATATGGCCCTAGGAAATAAAATACTAATGATATTTTTTACATAACTATGCTGGAGTGTATCAGTCAGACCTAGTACCAGTTAACTGGGGAATGTGCTCTGGAACCTTCTCTTTAGTTTGTACTATTAACCTTTCAATCATTTAACAGTATCTATTACACAAGAAAGTCAATGTCATGACCCAACATCTCCCCAAAGGTTTGCATTTCCCCAAAATGCAAACTAAAATACAAAAACCTTATATTTTGCAAGCTTTAGGCAGATATTACTATCCAGTGACATAGTATCAATCTCCATGGTGACCATATATTCAGCTTTAGTCTTGCCAATGGAGATGCTGGTGAGATATTTTAAATAGAATTACAGTGCCTTGGATTTCTCTGGCATTTATTTCTTTGCAGTTCTTTATATATCCTATATTCTTGAGGATTTTCTGGTCATAGAATTCACTTCCAAAACATGGACCCTTTCAAAAACAAATCTTTGCCACATCATTCTGAATAACTGAACAGCACTTTATTTTTTAGTGGTGTGTGTGTGTGTGTGTGTGTGTGTGTGTGTGTGTGTGTGTGTGTGTGTGTGTGTGTTTGAATTATGGGTATCTGCAATGCATAGTAAGATCTTTATGTTGTATTATGATTGGAATGAGACTTTAGGAAAAGGTATTATGCCAAAAAATATTAGACTAATTCTAAGTAAATAGAATTGACTCTTTTGTCTGTCTGTATATTTGGGGATAGTAAAATGTAAACCAGGTGTGACCTGCTTCATTGACCACTCTGTCATTCCTGTGGTCATTTCTACAAGCAAAGAAATCAGGATTTATTGATGATTGGCTTGTGGTAAAGAAGAAATTGAATGAATCCTATGTTTTTATTTATGAAAGGAGGTGTAGAATAGCTGTATTTTGGAAGAAACAAATTTAGGGCATGAAATAAAAGTATTTTCCAGAAAAGATAAAGAGTAAGTAGCTGAATGTGTGTATGTGAAACTCAGGGTAGAATCAGAGGAAATACAGGAACAGTTAGTAGTTTTTAGCATATAAATGATACTTATATACAAAGAACTAATGGAGAAAAGAAAGTTCAATAAGTGACAAAAAACAATAATGAAATGTGAAAAAGGAACTTAGCCCAGAAGCATTCCAACCCCTACCTCTGAGGAAGAAGGAGAATTTTTAAAAGAAATTATTCACAGATTAAAACAGACATATATAAGTTATTTAAGTTTAGCTACCAATGAAAGCATTTAAGATTAAATATAAGTCTTTTGCAAAAAGTTATATCAAATATGATATTAAAGTGTTTATCTTATAATTATTAAAGGTTACTTATTGGAATATTACTCTTCATTTCAAATAAAACAAATATGAACAAACATTTTCCATAAGCCACAATCATAAAAGAACAGGAAATGTTCACTTATAAAGGAATTATAAAAACAGCACTATATTTTTATTAGTGAGTAAAATTATTTGACTTAAATAAGTACATTCAAAGCTTGTAAGAGTTTGGTGAAACAAATATAATTGAACACAGCTGTTTGTTCTCGAATGAAAAATACATAGTGAAAGACAATATGTTCATCCTATTTAACTTGGTAATTCTACTTTGGGGAATATTTAAACTGAGATCATAATTACACAGAACATGGCTACTTATGTAGAGAACCAGATTTTCATTGTAATATCTTCTTTTAGAAATTAGAGATGATCTACATAATTACATATAGAAAAGTGGTCAAATCAAGTAATGTGTTTGTAAAGTGGGTAAATACTTTTAAACCACAAAAATCATTACACATAATCCTTGAAAACTCATGTAAATAGGAACAATGTGATAGTATTTTAAAATATTAAATAAATGGCACCATGTTGCTTTTCTGTAAATCAATGGGTGAATTTCATGTTTCGTTTTTGCTTTGCTTTGTTTTTGTTTCTGGTCTTTTGTCAATGCTCTCTGTTTTAAAATATAAGATTCTACAGTGTTTATTTTCTATTTCTCTCAGTATGTACCTCTGTTGTTTTCAACTATTACCACTTTCTAGGTAAACTGCAAGGGGATGGCTATAAGTTAGGGTGGCGTCACCTCTGACATGCTTTTATTTGTGGTCAGTCTCACTCAAAATCATGACATGTAATGCCCCAAAATCAGGTGGAAAGGGGCGCTTTATGAGTAGTTTGGAGGTGGCAAAAGAAATAAGTATAACTGAAATAATTTCTAAAGTACTGATTTATAAATATTAGAAGTTATTCGTTGGCATATTACTCTTTATTTTGAATACAGCAAGAAAGTGTCAAACATAGGTAGGTTAGAGTCCAAGACACTGAAAGTTTGAAAAAGCCTAAGAATGGGAGAAAAGACACTTTAACGTTTGTCCCAATGTTTTATAATGATCTAAGTATAGAAACCCTAGAAAGCTGATTGGCCTGAGATATTAGGAGGGTGGTGGTAGTAATGGTTTGAGTAATAGAACTAAGAAAACTCTTTTCCCCCATTAAAACACATTAGAATGTTTAAATAAAACTACTAAAATGTCTGATTCTCTTTTTGTTCTCCTTACACGTTTATCTAACCTATCATTTTAGGGGACAGATATCTGTTAATATATGATCAAATTCATAACGCAATACTACTGGTTGTGAAATTAAACTAATAGCCTAGTGTGGTTTGAAAGAGAAAGGACCCTATAGGTTCATGTTTTTGAAAGCTTGGTCCCAGTGAGGACTGTTTGAGAAAGAGTAGGGGGTGTGGCCTTCTTCTAGAAGGTGTGTCACTAGGGATACACTTTTAGGTTTCCTAGTGTGTGCATATAGTGTTTAATCAGGGACCATATTGAGATGGGTTATGTGGTCTGAGCTTACTGTTCTCAGGATCAAGGTTCCATTCTTCTGTCCTCAGATGCTAATGGCCCCTGTTGTGTACTGCTTCCAGAGGGATAGATACTATGGTAGCAGAGAAACAGTTAACAAGCATCTGCGAAGAACTTTGTACAGTATAAAGGTATTCTGAAATTCAGATGCAAGCAGAAGTTACTTTTTTTTTTAATTGGCAATGACATGGTTTGTAGTTCCAAAACACGGACTGAGGGAAAACCAACTCAACACCTAAGGGATTCCGGCTCTGTGTTTCTGGAGCTGACCACAGTTCTCCCTGAGCACTACAGGCCAGAAGCAGGAAGTGCTAGTAATTTCCCCAGCACTATCACAGTGAGGCCTCCTGCTTCAGTCACAGCCCGGAGACCCATGTCTGGAGTTAGGAAAGGATCTCACTGAGCTCCGTGGATCTAGAACCTGCCAGTGACTTTACTTTCCCAGCACAATGCGAGAAATAGTCTCTGACTCAGTTCGAAGCCTAGAATCCTGTATGCCTAAGTTGGTATACAGCAGTGACTCCGCATCCCAGGGTCATATGAGAGACCTGCTCTCATGTTTTCTGCAGTGTGGGGACATGGATAGCAATAGCTGGCTGAAGCTCATACAAAACCCATGGCTCTGGGGTCTGCCAGTGACTGTCATTCTCAGAGGCATGATCCCTGCCGTATTTAAGTCTAAGATCTATCTTCATTTTTCATCTCCAGGTTCATTCCATAAAATTGGAAATAATAGACTTCACTGCAGATGTACAAAAACTCATTTAAGAAACCAAAAATTTTGAAATGTAGCACGTCCAAAGGCAAAAAATACATCTTCTGGCTATGTACCCAAATTTGAAGAAAATCTATGAGATTTCTTAAATATATCTTAAAATAAAAATCTCAATAAAACTTGGCAGCATGGAAAAGAATATAGTCTAGTATACCAACAAAAATGAATTGTAATTCTATAAAATAATAACTTCACCGGGTATGATGGCGCACGCCTTTAATCCCAGCACTCAGGAGGCAGAGACACGTAGATAGCTGTGAGTTCGAGGCCAGCCTGGTTTACAAAGTGAGTCCAGGACAGCCAGGGCTAAACAGAGAAACCCTCTCTTAAAAAACCTAAATAAATAAATAAATAAATAAATAAATAAATTCAATCAACAAAATGGATAATACAATAACTAGCTTCTAGTTGGTTATAGCAAATACTCTCCATAGTTACAATTAAGTCCTGTGAATTAACAGTAAAAAGAAAAATCAAACCCTACCAGGTCTATGACAAAATACCAAAAACATGAAGTGTGAGCATCCAGATGGTAAATGATATAGAAATGATTTTAAAACTCTACTTCATAAAACAATGGGTGAATACATCTCTCATTTTCAAGGAGGTATGGGTATTCATTTCAAAGATACTCAAAGAACACCAGCAAAATTCAGCTAAGACATACTTTAATGAGATGTGTTATAGTTAAGTTGTCAAAATTTCAAGATAAAGAAACCTAGCCAAAGATTATGAAACTGGAAAAAGATAAATGAAGTAAATGGAAATCAGGAAGGTACTATGAGAAGAAGCTGACTTTAAATGAAAAACGGTTTAGAAAGAGACAAAGAACTTCACTGTGTGTTTATAAGCATATGAAAGTAGCAATAGATATGAGAATTATGAACATATATTTCTGTAAACACGGTACCCTCTGTCTAGAAGGTAAATATAGTTAAGTATAAAGGAAAAGGTACACTTGAACACCACACAAAATTGGTACTGCTCCCACCTAAAATCAGATTTCAAATAACAGGCTACCTCAAAGACTCAGGAAATCTATAGGAAGCCAAATGCAAAAGGAGTGGAACAAACTAACTTATAATGATGAAAAGAGCAGAGGTAAATAAAATAAAAGGCAAAACAATACTAACAATCAACAAAACAAAGCAGGATGGATAAACAAAACTGACAAAACTTTAGCTTAGGCAACCAAGTAAAAACAATGAAGACCAAGGTAAATGAAACCAAACTTGAGGTAACTGATACCAGACATGCAAAAATATCATAAAAATTACTGTGAATAATTATAGGATTAGAAGACTGAAAAATCTAGACAACAGGAGGAATTCTTTGTTTAATTATTTAAGACTTTCCTATGTGCATATGTGTTTTGATCAAATTTACCCCCATTCCCTCCTTTGCTATCCTCCACTACTGTACCCTCCCAATTTTATGTACCCTTTTTTAAAAAACCCATTCAGGCCATTGATTACTGTCTATATGTTCATGGGAATAGGACCATCTATCTGCTGGACCAAGAGCCACATACCCGAAGAAAACGTATTCTCCATCAGCCATCAATTTCCATCAATGAGATTTCATGAACCTTCCTCCCATCCATGCTGGTATTTTATCATGTCTTGTGCATGCAGTCCCAACCACACTGACTTTGTGTGTGTTGTCATGTCTGGCAAATACTGCTTCCCTGCAAACGCTCACTACTTCTGGCTTTTACAATCTTTCTTCCCAACAGCCTTGTGGGGGAAGGAATGTAATATTGTTGTCCTGTTTAAAGTTGATTATTCATGGTCTCTTACTGCATGATGACAAGTTGTGGATCCCTATATCAACTGCCATCTACTGAAAAAACAATAAGCCTCTCTGATGAGGATTGAGAGATGTGTTCATCTATGAACATAAAGCATAAAGGTAGGAAGTTAAAGGCAGTTTAATAATATGTCCATGTAGCAAAATAATTGTATTAGGTTCTCTGCTCAGGCTATGACCTATCTAGTCATGAGCTTTGACCCAGGTAATGGTCCAGGCATGAGTTCCATCCCGTAGAGCTGGTTTTAAATCCAATCAGAAAATGGTTGGTTTCCTCCCTAAAATTCATGCCACAATTACTGCATTGGGCATATCTTCCCATCACAGTCACTATTGTAACCCCCATGGTTCATAACTACTTTTCTACCCAGGTAGACACATGGAAATTCAAGTACTATGGTTCCTAGCCAGTAAGATGAAGCTTCCAAGCTTGTAATGGAGTCCAAGCGGTGCCACTAACAAACAACTCAAAAGGGGCAAACCATAACTAGTATTTAATTTTTCTTTGATAGCCAATGACATTTGGAAGAGGCATTGATATCCCATCCATTATAACAGAACTCCACTCAAAATCCTTTGTGTGTGTGTGTATATATATATCAGGAAGCTTCTGTAATAGTAGTCATGTGAGATTTTCAAAGCTATTTAGTATTAACTATCCGTCTTCATACTTCCTATACTCTGTCCTCCAATTACCCACTATATTTAGTGATTTTTTTTCTATACCATTATTCTGAGTTCCTCCTTCATACTCTCTACTTTCTGTACCCCACCCCTTGAAAATAGCTATGGACCCTTACTTTTACTTTTATGGATACTCCAATATATATATATATAAAGTTTTAAAGTTAGTAGACACATATGAGGGGTAAATGCAAAAATTTCTTTCTGAGTTTGTGTAACCTCACTTAGTATGACCATTTCTACCTATATCCATTTCATATTTTTATTTCCTTTATAGATGAATAATATTCTATTTTGGAAATGTAGTCTTATTATTATCCATTCATCAGTTGATGCACATCTAGACTTTTTCCATTTAGAGTATTATGGATCACGTGGTAGACTGTTCTCTAGCCTTGTGAGGATTCCACAAATTTCCATGATGGCTTTGCACTGACACAAACATGGTATAAATGTTTGCTTTTTTCACATCCACACTAGAATTTGTTGCAATCTGACTATAGCAGGAACAAATCTAAGGAAAATCTAATTTGTGTTTTCCCAATGGCTAAGGTTTTTAAGCATTTAAAAGATTGTTTCTTGGCCATGTTAAGAATTTTTTGTTCATATTTATAGCTTATTTGTGACTGGATTTTTTGTTTTCTTATTGCTTAAATTTTGAATTCTTTATATATTCTCAAAGCTGACCCATTGTTGTAAGAACAGCTGGAAAATATTTTGTCCATTCTTTAGGATAACTCTTCAACTGCATGTTGATGTCCTTTCCTACATACCATCTTGTTAGTTTCAAGAAATCCCACTTGTCAATTGTTGCCCTGAATGCTGTGCTATTTTTTATGCCTATAAATTTAAGTATGGTCCTTACTTTTTCTCTATCAGATTGAGGGTGTCAAAGTTCTTGAGTGATTTTCAATTGAGTTTTTCTATATTGACAAACAAAGACTTAGTTTCATTCTTCTTTATGTAGCTAGCTATCCAGTTTGGTTAGCACCATTTATCAGAGATACTGTCTTTTCTCTAATACATATTTTGAACTTCTTTGTTTTAAAAAAAAAGAATAAGGTGTCTGTAAGTATGATTGTGAGTTTACATGTGGGTCTCAATTCTATTCCATGGTCAATGGATTTGGATTCCTCCTAGTGTTGGGCTGTTTTAATTGCTATAGTTCTGTAGCATTTTGGTTGTTATTTTATTTTTAAAGATATTTATTAATTTTAAGACTATTGTGAATGAAATTTGCCCTTATTTCTTTCTAAGTATATTCATTCTTGGGTTATATGAAGGACATGTATGATTGTGTGAGTCTCTGTGTGTTTGTTCATGAAGACTGTAACCCACTACTTCATTGAATGTGTTTCTGGAACTTTTCTTGTGAGTGCTCTAGAGTCATATATGTATATAAAAGTACCACCTGAAAACAAATATGCTTTAATTTCTTCATTTAGTATCTGTATCTCTTTATCACCTTCAATTGTATTATTGCTATAGGACATACTTCAAGTATTATATAAAATATATAAATTCTTGAATGCATATAGTCTATGAAAATTTAATCAAGAATAAATAGAAATTTATTTTGCAGCTTGAAACTATGAACTTATAACTATAAAATCAGGGTTCAACACTTGAATACACTGATGTAGACAAAGATTTTTCAGATATGGCTCCAAATGCACAAACAACAACAAAAAGCATTAGACAAGTGGGAACAACACATGCACTAAGAAGTCTTTGTTCATCAGAAGAAACAAGGAAAGACCACCTTAAAAATGGGAAAATATATTTACAAATGATGCATTATAATGGCACGTCCTTCCTTATACATTGTAGAATTTTATAAGAAAATAAAAATGTATAGGTCCCAGTAGATCTATAGTATATAATAAGACTGATGTACTAATCGAGATTAGATTGCAATAATTATATTGCATTATTATTGTTATTATTAATATTATTATTATTAATTATCTTATAGGACCTGATGCTGGATTCTATACAGTATTTTCAAAATATTTACTTATTTTTATTTTTCATGTATGACTGCCTACCTGTATGTGTGTGCACCACATACGTGCCTGGTACCTGCAGAGATCAGAAGAGGGCAGCAGGTGCCCTAAAACAGAAGGCACAGGTCTCTTCCAGCCACCATGGGGATGCTGAGAACTGAATCTGGATCTTCTTCAAGCATGGCGTGTGATCCTCCCTCCTAAGCTACCTCTCCAGTCCCTCTCCCCAACATTTAATTATACAAATCATTCTCTTATCATTCCCCCGAAGTAAAATGGAAGAAATCATGCTAAACTCATTTTATGATGCAACATTCATAATAAAACCCATAACTCTACTATAATAATAACAAAACAAGACTTCAGGTCTGTATTCCTGAATAAGAAAATTCACAAATTTTCAGTACTCGAGATGATGCATTCTGAATATGTTCCACATACACAAATCAAGAAACACATAAAAATTAATAAACCTGGCAACAGGCTGAAAAACTTTTAAAGTATATAATTATGACAGTTCATGCATAAAACAATCAGTAATATTTAACATCCTTTCATTGGAAAGGAGACTCTAAAACAAAATCTGAAAATAAATATATTGCAAAATTTAAAATATTTATGTAGAAAAATCCTTCAGCCTGAAACCATGAAATTATTACTACAAAACAAGAGTTCAACACTTGAATACACTGATGTAGACAAAAATTTTTCAGATACAGTCCAAAACACAAACAACAACAAAAAGCATTAGACAAGTGGGAACAACACACATACTAAGAAGTCTTTGCTCAGCAGAAGAAACAAGATAAAGCCACCTTAAAAAAATGGAAAAATATATTTACAAATGATGCATTATGATGGCACATCCTTTCTGACACATTGTTGAATTTATAAGAAAATAGAAATGAGCCCAGAATATGAAAGGAGTTCAAGTAGAGAAACATAAAATATATTATATTAAAATATTTTAAAGAAATCAGCACAGACTTAAAAACCATGCTCAATCCACTAACCAGGTTGGAAATATACTTCAAAACAACAATGAGATTCCATCTTGACCCAGATAGGATGATTATTATCAAAAGAAAAAAAAATGTTGGTGGAACAGGCTGACACAGAGCAACAGAAACACTGATATATTGTGTGTGTGAATTTAAATTAGTAAAAGCCACTGTGAAATATATACGATGATGTCTCAAAAACTAAAAATAGAACCACCACATAATCCAGGAATCCTACCACTGGCTACACATCTAAAGGAGTTGAAATCTTTATACCAGAAAATATACTCGCATTCCCATGTTTATTGTGGCACTATTTAAAGTGGCCAAAATATGGAACTAATCTAGATGCCTTTCAGCAGAAGAATAAGTAAGGAAAGTGTGGTGTATTTATGCAGCTGAATATTACCCACCCATAAAAATAATAGAATCCTGTCGTTTGCAGCGGCATTGCTGGAACACTGGGGAGCATTACATTGAGTGAGAGTCAGACTTAGACAAATACTGAAGTTCTCAATCATGGATGGAAGCCAGTAACTCATGAGTGTGGAAGTACAGAATGGAGCCTTCTGTCAGGGAAGGGGATGGGCAAATGGGATTGAAGACATATTAATAAAGACTTTTAGGAACTGAGAAAAGATACAAAACTTGGGTGGGTGGGGAGGACAGCGGTTAAGAGATTTTGGGAGGAGGGGTCCTAGGTAGCAGGATGTGTGGACAGAAACAAAGCAAAATAAACCCTATTATTTGGTAAACTAATATATATGTATTAATATATAGAAAATCTATAAATTAAACGTATCAGAAAAGAGAAAATAATCAAAGCACTGATGAATCTATATATGGAACACCCTCAAGAATGTCAAATTGGGTCTGTGAGAATTTTCTGTGGGTGAGGTACTTTCTGCCTGCGTTTAAATCCTGAGCTTAAGTCCCAGAAGCCACAAGGTAGAAGGAGAAGATGGACTCCAGAGGTTATTCTCTGCTGTACTTGCCCACTGTGGCACATGTACACCCTCATACAATAAACAGGAATGTAAAATGTTCAAATAAAATGCATTGTAAGTGACTGTTTGTGTGGGATATTAGAACAAACAAGACACAAAACAAATTCTTGATGTTCACGTTAAATGTGAGGGCATGGGAAACTGCTGCCTACTCTACACAAGATTTCCTGGCAGCGAAGAGAAAGATCTGGAACTAGATAGTAATAGCTGTGTAAACTGTCAATTTCCAACATGCCACTTAATTTTACATTTTAGATGAGATCAAGCATGTGTGGAGTGGTACAAAGAATAAATAAGTTAAAATGTGATAAAACCTGCTTTCATTTTTAAAAAGAATGAGTGGTTGACTTGTTTGTCTACTGACCACTTAATCTCTAAGAAATCATATAAGATGCATTGTTAGAGGAATCTAAACAGAAGAGGAAAGTGAAAAGCCCACATCCCTGGTTCCTATTGCTCATGTATGGAAGATTACCAGGAAATTGAGAACTGGCCAGAGCTCCACATTGTCTAAGCACTGTGACTGGAGTGAGTTCTGCTGCATTTTGGCTTTGAATTTGTTTGGGCTTCCCTCTAGCAAGACACAGGTACTAAGAAACAAGTTTGGAGCAGGACATTGTCATGTTGTGCCTGAATGAACCTATATAAAGCAACTGGCCCCATCAGGAGCTGGAACAAATCGCAGTAAGGGACGGAAAGTGCAAAGTTTTGCTTTCTCACATCAAGGCAGACTTCAGATGCCCTTGAAGGACATATTATACCAAGCACTTCTGGGAGATGTTCCAGAGCTTCTGATTCAACATGTCTGCCTCGGGACCAATATAGTGCACTTTTATCAAGTTTATAGATGACATGATGCTGGTAGGCAGGGACCACACTGAGAAACAATGCACGAGGCTGTACTCAGCGCACTGTGTTCCTGCCACATTAGTGAGCCAGCTCCATCCACCTTCTGCGGTGATCCATTCTCTCTGGGCTACAGACTGCACTTTGCTCAGTAGGCTGGCTATAAATTGGCTCTTCCTACCAAAAAGACGACAGTGGAGCTTAGCAGAGAATACATGCCGGCTTTCAACGGTGATTCGGGTGAGTGCTTTGTGGGGGCTGCTTGTGGGGAATAAGGCCTGGGAGGAGAATGGGTATGGTCAGCCCCCAGGGTGCGATGAAATCCAGAGGACCAAAGTCTCTCTTGAACCTTAAGCCAGAACACTCTTTTCTGAAGTTATTTCTTTTCTTTAATTCAGCTAGACAAGGTGATTTTTTTTATGACATGGGAATGATCATCTAAATAAAACAAAAATATTTTAGGATGTTGATTTGCAGTATAACAAACTTTATGGAAAATCTATTACATATACTATGTATAAACTAAACTATTGACCATGGTATGGAAATGATTTAGGTAAGTGATTAAAAAACTTGGGATAGGATACAGGAACAATAAGTATAAATTTTTTAAGCAGTGTAGGAACATGATTCTTTACATTCTATAAAAATGATCTCTTGAGAAGTTTTTGTGTTCTCTTGAAACGGTTAAGATATGCCTGCTCACATCAGAGGATATCATGCATTCCGAAAGACACCTGCCTAAAGAAAACACAAGGCTCATAGACAGAGGGAAATATCAAGAGGCATACCCAGTAAAAGCTATTTTCTAAGTAATTGCTCTTGCTGACCTTGAGGCTAAGAGACAACTACTCCTGTGGCCCAAAGGAAAGTTCTATTTAATTGAATCAAAATTTTAGTAATAGAAACTATTACAATATCTGGAAGTCAAAAGCAGATAAGAAGATTTTACGTAAAGCAGAACACTGGATAGGACCAGATCTGTCATTCAATATTTATTGAACACTTGTCTTGAACTAAAAATTTGGTAAGTAAACCAAAGTAAAAAAGACAATCCTAAACATATTTTTGCGCTCTAAAAATTTATCAGATACTGTGTGCAATAATAAATAAGCAAGGAATTCTAAGAATTTGATTTGGATTTGAGAACAAATGATATTGATTTCTTTTAAAATATGTTCTCTGTGTTATGTAACAGAATGCTATGTTTTGGAATAAGTAAAGCCTATTTGCATAGAAAATTTACCGTCTGAAACAAATAATGAATACATTTGTATTAGTGAAACCTATACCCACAGAATTAGCTTTATGAAACACAATTTACAACCACTGAACCCTCCTCCATCTGTTTACTTCTCCTGAATGACCCCTTTGTCAGGCTGTTTCCATCTGATATAAGTTGTCCGTACATTAGAATGTAGAAAGATGGAAAATACGGAGGGGAATATGAATTTACAATAATAAAAATGTTATGGTATATCATTAAATATAAATTTAATCACATATTTATCTGAAGTTCCCTGGTTTGGGGAACAGAAAGAGTAGAAATTATGAACTGAATCTGCTATTTCTGATGTAAAAATATAAATCAGCCCACAGTCACTGTGGCAACTGTAGGAAGACAAAAAATTGGATGCAATCTGTAGAAAGAATAAGGTCGTCCCAGAATGGAATTTTTTACAGTAAATAATTTTGCTTGATCCAAAAAGTTCATTGAGTTAAACTGACATTAAGATCTATAGCTTCGGAATTCCTTGTTTTTAATAGCTGAATAGTATTCCATAGTGTATATGTACCACAGTTTCTTTATCCATTCTTCTATTGAGGGACACTTAGGCTGTTTCCATGTTCTGGCTATTATGAATAAGGCTGCTATGAACATGGTTGAGCAAATTTTCTTGTTGTGTGCTGGAGCATCTTCTGGATATATTCCAAGGAGTGGAATAGCTGGGTCTTGAGGAAGCCCTATTCTCATTTTTCTGAGATAGCACCAGATAGATTTCCAAAGTGGTTGTACTAGTTTGCATTCCCACCAGCAATGAAGGAGTGTTCCACTCTCCCCACATCCCGAAATTTGTGGATAAATGGATTGAGCTAGAAATGATCATAATGAGTGAGTTAACCCAGAAGCAGAAAGACTCAAATGGTATATACTCACTTATATCTGCATATTAGCCCAAGGGGCATGTCCCATGAAAGCCTTCACTTACCAGGAAACTGAGACAGAGGGGAGGACATTCTAGTGGGACTCTAGATGAGAGAAGCATGGGAGAATGGCAAAGTAGAAGGATCCAGAGGGTCCTAGAAGCCTACAAGTAGAACATTATGATAGGCAGATTTGGGCCCAGGGGTCCCGCTCAAACTAAGGCACCAGCCAAGGACAATACAGGCAGTAAACCTTAAGTCCCTACCCAGATCTAGCTAATGGACAGGACATTCTCCACAGTTGAGTGGAGAGTGGGATATTACTTTCTCACATACTCTGGTGCCTCACCTTTGACCATGTCCCCTGGAGGGGGAGACCTGGTGGCACTCAGAGGAAGGACAGCAGGTTACCAAGAAGAGACTTGATACCCTATGAGCATATACAGGGGGAGGTAATCCCCCTCAGGAACAGTCATAGCGGAGGGGAATAAGGGGAAAATGGGAGGGAGGGAAGAATGGGAGGATACAAGGGATGGGATAGCCATTGAGATGTAACAAGAATAAACTAATAAAGGAGAAAAAAATTTGAAAAAAAAAGATCTATAGCTTCTACCTAGTTAATATCAATTTTTAAAAGATAAAGTATTAAATGTACGTACCAACTACTACTACTTGGTGTGATTGTCACATTGTGAGGACAAAGAGGAAGAACTGGACCAAACTCTCTCTCCTCCTTCTCTTTGCCTCCTCCTCCTCCTGTCTCTAGCTTCTCTTTTCCATTTCCCCTCCCTGACCACCTTGCTCTTATTAAGGACCTGGAATGCTGTTTGAGTCAAGTATCAGCAATCGCTGTGGCCTGAGCTGTTGTAATAGGTCCTTTGCTTTGCTTTTCAGGACTGAAAGTTTTAAAGGAGAAAAATTACCCATGTAACAAATAGAATGGGAAGAGAGAGAGGGAGAGGGAGAGGGAGAGGGAGGGAGGGAGGGAGAGAGAGAGAGAGAGAGAGAGAGAGAGAGAGAGAGAGAGAGAGAGAGAGAGAGAGATGCCAACAAGTAGAGCTCTCCAATGCAGCTCAACCTCAGTTTCATAGTACATCTGCACTTTGTCCCACTTCCTGAAATTTTATTACCTTCAAGTCTTTTGATAAATAAATATTCCTTGGAAACCATGTCACAATTAAAGAGGCAATATATCAGTCAAAACCAGTGAGATAAAATGAAGCGGTTTCCACTTTAACATTCATCTGAAACAGCTATAGGACTTAAAACATGGATTCTAAGGAGATAAATAGTGAGAAATTAACTATCTCAAATATGTTATTTTGATTTTTTTCCCCATAATTAGCCCTGCAATCACAATAGCACCCCTTCGCCAATTAAAAAGGCCACAGTGGCATGACCTGAATATTTATATTTGTTAAGTGCATGCAAAAACCTATGATAAACATTCCTTGGATCCTATTTGTTCATAGTAATATTATTTACATCACAAACTGTATCTCCTGTGTTCAAAACATCTTAGACTCAGAGTTAGAAAAGGTCACTGTAACTTGGAACTTGCTGTGCAGAAAGCTAAAGAGAATGGAATCTGACAGTGCCTGAGTCTGGCCGTCTAAATGAGTTTTTTTTGTCCTATGAGATGGGGCAAGGATTGGATTGGGTGGGACATGGGAAGAATCTCTCATTTCTTTGAATTTCACAACAGATAATGTCATAAGGTAGATGGCTATTCCAAATGTCAGCTTTACCTTTTGTTGATTACTCCCTAGAATAATCTTTTCATAAAGGCCTGCCAAAGTAATAACATGATATTTTATTTCCTACAGAGAGCAAATAATGTAAATACTTTTGAAGGTAAGTAAAGATCTTGGCTGTAAAGCATGGATTGGGCACATATGAAACTGTAGTGAAAGAAGGATATGAGTGTACCACATTTAGTGCTTTTAATATTTGTATTTAAAATGTTCAAATATTTTAAGTCCTGAGAAGTTAGAATTGCAATAGTTTTACTATCGGAAGTATACCTGAAATGCTCATTAAGCTGAATATTATATTTTTTTCTTATTTTTTTTATTAATTTATTCTTGTTACATCTCAATGGTTATCCCATCCCTTGTATCCTCCCATTCTTCCCTCCCTCCCATTTTCCCCTTATTCCCCTCCCCTATGGCTGTTCCTGAGGGGGATTACCTCCCCCTGTATATGCTCATAGGGTAGCAAGTCTCTTCTTGTAACCTGCTGTCCTTCCTCTGAGTGCCACCAGGTCTCCCCCTCCAGGGGACATGGTCAAATGTGAGGCACCAGAGTACGTGAGAAAGTCATATCCCACTCTCCACTCAACTGTGGAGAATATTCTGACTTTAAACCCCTACCCAGATCTAGCCAATGGTCAGAATATTGTATTTTTAGAGAGCCGCGGCACATATCTAATCTCAGTGAGCTTAGTCCAACTTTCCCCATTATCATTTCTTTTTTCTGGTAAGATATCTTTCTTACTGATAACAGATGTATTATTTCTTCATTATTCATGTCTCTAAACCTTCTTTTACTGAATGTGTCCTAAATAATCTTTTGAATTTTAGTTTTCTGTGTTCTGAACATATCAAAGTGGATGAAACATCATTTTTTGAAGACATAGAAATACTGATACTTTTCCTATCAATTATCTATTGCATAAAAGTTGGAGATAATTTTCAAAAGTAGTATGATTCTTTTAATTATATTTTTATTGTACACACACACACACACACACACACACACACACACACACACACACATGCACCTGTGATGATTGATTCTGTCATTCCATCATGTGAATCACAGTAATTGAACCAAGGTTACCAGTCTTGACAGCAAGTATCTTAACCCAGTAAGCCATCTTCCTGCTCTTATGACATGTTCTTGCTTTAGAGAAAACAAATGCTTCTACTTCTTTACTTTGATTATGGAATGTGAGGCAATGGATATGGAAACAAAGCAACTAATAATTTAAAGGCTCATCCCTGTGCAGACTCCTATGTGCGATGAAAGATTTGTCACAGACCCAACAAAGGGCTGTGGAACTTGTCTGCAGCCTAACTAGAAAAAAAAACATGTACATCATACCAGAGGACTAACATACAAACCCATTTGGAATGAACTCAATCACTTGGCTGTCTTGACAAAGCCTCAGACTACTTCGAATTCTTTACTACATCCTCTCTAACTCCTAACTCTATGAAAATGGTCTTTTGCAGCATTAGACTCAGTTTATATTAATTTTACTTTGAATTAAATATATTCTATATGAGGTTTGTTTTTATTGAGGTATTTTTCCAGTGCCCTTATATAATGAAAGATTAGTGAGAGAGAGAGTGACAGAGGCAGAGGCAGAGACAAGAGACACCACCTCATCACCTGTGTTGTAAAATCATGAGAAAATGAGTGTGGAGAAGTAGTTTCCTTATGAGTAACTCCAACATTCTCCTTGGAGAGAACCTTAATGAGCCTAATGGAAATCAGAACAACTTAGATAAAAAGATGAAAACAGAAAGGTGAAAATTAAATAACTGAAATGACACAAGAAGATGAAAAATGGGACATTAAAGTAGAAATTTTCCTTTAACAGGTTTATTTGCAAACTGAATATAGGAAAGCTGGTTGTCATAAAATCAGAATATATATTGAGATTGTCTATAACTTTAAAACTGAAAGAGATATATCAAAAAGAGGAGAAACAACTAAGATCATTGATAAATGGTCTAACATACGTACATTTGGAACTATGGGAGAATAAAAAGAGTATATTATAATTAAATACTACTATAGATAAAAATCACAAATCCTCTCAAATCTTACTGGGAGTAAGCATCAAGAATTATACATAATGGTGCATTATAATCTAACTTTAGGGAAACAAATAAGAGATAAAATATTGAAGGTTATCTAAGATATAAATGCATTATAAGTAAAGGCGTTAGTGATGATCTCAGATATATCACCAGGAACAATGAGCTCTAGAAGAAAGTGGAACCAATAGTGCCCCTGAAAGAAAACAAACAAGCTAAACTAAATAAAACATCCAAACAAATCTTGTAATCACAAAGTGAAAGCAAGGTGCTTATGTAGAAAAAGTATAAGGCTGGACTATATGACAATATCAAAATTAAGAGTGGCAGATTTTTTGAAAATTTAAACAAATATATGTTATATGTTTATTTTAAATCTCTTTTAGAAAACAAATATGCTAAAGGAAATAATATATGCGAAGTTCTAATATATGTAGAAGTAAAATGTGCAACAATGAAATAAAGGAAGAAACAGAATATTTTATATACTGTATATGAAGTAGTATAAGGTAAAGATTACTTAGGAAAACCCATTAAAAGATAAATAGAAATATGATTAATAAGGTTTTCAAGAAAATAATAATGCCAATAGGTGACCGAAAAAGAAAATTCAGAACCAAGAACAGGTGGGATGAAGTAAAAACCAAACACACCAATGATTGCCTCAAAAGCACTTGTTATAAATATGTCACCCTCTTATATATGATAAACTGTTTTTGCTATGAAACACTGGCTGTTCACTTGTGCCTGCAGGTGGCTGA
This sequence comes from Acomys minous, assembly GCF_964271855.1. NCBI lineage: Eukaryota > Metazoa > Chordata > Mammalia > Rodentia > Muridae > Acomys > Acomys minous. The sequence continues at coordinate 38,358,893 of NC_140486.1, forward strand.
TGGGTAACTAAAGAACCGCGGGGAATAAGGGGAAAATGGGAGGGAGGGAAGAATGGGAGGATACAAGGGATGGGATAACCATTGAGATATAACAAGAATAAATTAATAAAGGAGAAAAAAAAAAGAACCGCCTCTGTGTTTCTCTTCCGTGTTTTCCTTTGTCTTCTCCTCAACTTGGTGTGTAAGCATGTAGCCCATCTAAGAGCTGATGACATCAAATCTACATCAGTTCCTTCCACATCTGAAGGCAAAGGCAGAGAAACTAAGATATTTTACTGACAGCCATTACAGTGTTTATTCCAAAACCTGTGAAAAGGTACCAAAAAGAGTTCAGTCATTGTCTTAAGCCTGATGTCAGCCTGGATTCTAAAACAGTGGAGCCCTGCCATCAGATCACCCGGAATTGAAATTGCATTGCCAAATAGGAAAGTAATTAGCCCATAATAGGAGCTGAAGCCATCCCTCAATAAGGATCGATGACCTTATGAGAATATTGTTCCTCATATGGAGAGGACTTTTCTGTAATCAGCTTGCAATAACAGGATTGAAATAACGACCAACCAGTCTATAACCCATTACAATTTCCATACATTCCTCTCCTCTCCTAACTTAGCCCATCCTCTATTTGATCCTGTGCATGGGCCATGGAAATACTCCCAAAGATGTCTGATTTCTACATATAATATGGTTGTAGGACAGAAATCCATGCCTCATCTTCTAGCATTATTTTCTGTTTATTTTCTTTGGGAAGTAGTCTAATCTGATTTCTTGGGACGCTTTACAAATACATAAACACTTGACACTCCATTTGAAGGGCAGAAAGTGACCGGGACAACATAGTCATAGAGATACAGTTTACAAGACATATATGTAAGAGGCACAGGAACAAAGTAGAACCGGTATAGCATTAAAACAAAAGTGAAACAAAATCTGTCATACAAATGCCACAAACAGTATTATTTCAAAATAAGGAATTTCTCTTTTTTTAATTTTTACTTGTTTATATATACATTTATATTATTAAACATATATACAATAGATTACCTATAGCAAGAAGAACCATGACACAATCAGGAATTATATCAATTTTACATTCTTAGTGTTTTGGCTATTTGTATTTGACAGCCTTGAAGAAAATGTCTTTCCTATCTTAGTGCGTCTAAATTTCTGTATGTAAATCAGTCTCCATCACATATTTTCATTATCAACTTAGAACACCTACCTAGACATAAAAATATCTTAGCCCATAAACAATTAAGTTTCATTGTAAAACTAAGCTACCTGGTCTTCAACTCCATCAGAGACTTGAAAAGGAGTAAACTTGATTACCTGAGTATGCCAGGAGTGCAGGTCAGTAGCTTTCCAAATAAAAAAAAGAGAAACAGTTTGCTACCTGAATAGGCACCCAAAACTCTCTATAATGTTTGAGCATCTTCTTGGACCTTCTGGCCCAGTATATCTGACAGACATATTTAGAAATTGACATTTCAAGAACTTTCAACTCAACAACAACATAATATATTGTTTGCAAGAAAGTATAAGTCAGTTACCAAGAGAGACTGTAGTTTGGGCCACAGAGTCAATTTCAACAGTTAAAAAGCACTGATCGTACTCAACAAAAACAATCCACCAAGTCTAGTGGCACAACTTACACTTAATAATTTAGGTAAAATAGGGAGAGAGGGAAGATAACTTAGATAGGCCAATGCAGCAGAAAGAATTGGCTATAAAATATCACAGGGGAATTGGGGAGGGTGCTAAACCTTGACAGTGATTCAAAACTCATCACACAGTGTAGTTTTAAAAAATAAGTTTTAATGTACATGAATTGTTCTTCAATAAACTTGACTTTAAAACGCAAGGTGGCCTGTCATGGTTGCCACGTTCATGTCTCTGTTTCAAATCAATGAAGTCCTCACCATCATATACATTAATTCTCACTTGCCAGTGAGGTCACCACAGGAACCTGGAATTTCTAAGTGCCTTAAAATTGTTGCAGCCAATACCTTCACCAATGCTGGTGAGAATTTCTGCATCATAAAATATCCAGGATTCCTATGCCCCTTAGAACCACCTGACCGCTCAAAAGACCATACTTGCATATGTTTAATGAGTCCATGACTGATGGAGGTTAAAGAACCCTCAAATTAAAATATCATTTCTGTCTAAGGTAATGTTTTATGTGCTTAGCCTTAAGAACATTCATAGTTTACTAATTTTTTTAGAGAAAATATATTTCCTTAGGTCTGATTATTTAAATTACACTTTTTAATTATTTAATATTTTCTTAATATTTTCATTTTTATCTGTGTGGTTTTGTGTATAGGTGTCCGGTATGTGTTGGGGGAGAGGTGCCTGTCACTGAAGATGATGTCTCATTTCCTGAAGCTGGCTGTGAGAGCCTGACTTGGATGCTAGGACCTTAGAAGTGTGACTGCTTTTAACCACCCAGTCATTTTTCATGACCCAATTATTGGCTTTTTTTAAAAAAGAAAACCTTCTCTCCTATTTATGCTTGCAGGCTTTCTCTTTTGAAATTCCAAAAATAATTAAATGTTTTTCCTATGGGCTTTGACCCACTGTCTCTATTACTACGTTAGTGGGGTAAGAGAGAACAAAACAAGAATAACAACGACAAAAACAGAACACAACAAAGCTTAATGCCAAAATTTCACAATTAGTGATCTTGGGAAATTAACTCATAAAGCAAACTCCACTCTAGTATTTTTCAGTCACACTTGGAAAGACAGTGATTTCCAAATGCAATTAGCATGGATTTGATTATATCTTTGGTAATTTTGGGTTCAAATTGTTACTTTATTAGGAAAACTAAATAAATTTGCAATTACTTAAGCATTAAGATTAAAATAGGTCACTGTTGAGTTGACTTTTTCTATCAGAAGATTCTTTATCTATGGTCCAATCAAACTGGATGAAATAATATGATTAAATGAATTTGCGATGGATTGACTTTCAGTTCTGGTATATGTTTTTAAATTAAAATTTCTAGTTTTCTGTAATGAAGTATAAACAAGGAAGTATTGCACCTGTATTTGCTATGCAATATAAGTCACAATTAAGACGTTTTATGCAGCTACTACAAAGAGCTATGCTTGTGATTGAAGGAGAAGTCTGCTGCAATGCATTACAGTGAACCTTAATGAAGTGAACATTCCATCTGAGTTTAATTCACATCACAAATTTGATTTTATAAGGTGATCCAGTCATTCACTTAGAATTATTCCATTTCCCATAATATTAAGAGCACTAATTAAGCCAGCAGCACTGGCCTCTAAGGAGTGAACACAGCAAACTCCTTTTAGGCACTTTAGATAATTTACTTACACCGGGTACTTAACAATGCTTCATTATTTTAAGAACCTTCAGTGCTGTGCTGTAACCATTTTCTTCTTCTGTTATAAATATTTCTATATTTAATTAGACATTACGTATTGTTTTATTCTTTAACTAACACAGTCTGGCTTAAGGCAATTTCCCTCCAGGTTGTCGTAGGACAAACACAATCACCACTTTATTCTTCTAGAGTTGATGCTTATATAGTGACCATGCACATTTTGAAGCAGAACCATCATCTTCCAGTTCCTTAGTCAAATCCCTGGAGTTCCTTAACTTGCTCTAATCAAAAATTCCCAATCTTGCAAAAGGCAAAGGCAGAGCGATCTAAGGAATAATTCAAGAGTAGCATGCTTGTTGTAGAGACATTAATTTAGTACGTAAATTGTAGAATCCTTGTTGACTCTTCACACTGAGTGCTCTAGGGAATGCATCTTCTCCTCCTCCCCATACTCTCCTCTTTCTCGCATAGCCACGTCCATGTTGAGTACCAAGGTACAGCAGCAATCCATCAACTCGAAGCTTCAGCAGCATCCACTTTTCTCTAGCTGAGATTTCTCAGCTGCAGTCTCAAGGGATCCGTTCTTGAGCCTGCTCAGCCATACTGAGGCATGGGAAAACTTGCCAAGGCCGTGAGACAGATTCTTGGAGGAGGTGGAAAAGTCCATCAAAGGTGATATATATACAACATGCACTGAGTTGCTCACAGGACTTTAAGGTTAATTGGATAATTTATTGCATTTCCTTGAAATAAAACAACGAGCAGAGAGAGAATGTTTCTCAGACACTTAAAATCCCAGATGACTTGGGGGGGTGGGTGGCTTGGGGAGAATGACATTTACTCCACTGCATTTTATGTTTCCCAAGTGGTTGTCAAAATAGAGAGTGTTGACTTAGAACAGCAGTTCCAACCTGGGGGTTGAACGACCCTTTCACAGGGCCACTTACCAGATAGCCTGCATATCAGATATTTACAATACAATTCATGACAGTAGCTAAATTACAGTTATGAAATACCAACCAAATAATTTTATGGTTTGGGAGGCACCACAACATGAGGAACTGTATTAAAGGGTAGCAGCATTAGCAAGGTTGAGGACCACTAACATGGAAGAATATTGTAATACAAGGATATTTGTATATGCCTTCCTGTCTTACTGTGGAAACACATAGATGAAACTATTTATTTAATGCTGTTCCGAAGTAGCACCTGCAGCTATTTGTCTAAGTTGACAGCATATGCAAAATCACACCCTCAACACTTGCACACCCCACAAGTGATAGTTCTAAACACCTGATCACCATCTCTGTTAATGAAGGGTGCTGTTCAGTTTATGGGTTTCAAAGTCAACGTCATGCACTTGGACTTGGTTTCTGGAAGTACAAAAGTAGACTACTTATTTTGAAAGACTTTCCTACTACAATTCTGTGGAGTGAGTGGACTCCTCAGTGAATGTGTGTTGGTGACATGGTCCCATCCATGTTATGGACCCCAATGCCTCAGTTCCATGGAGTAGGAAATTCTTCTCCAAGTGAGTCTCAGAAGGAATGTCAAAGCATTACTGTAGTACAAATGCAAATATTGATAGTATACATATTTTTAAAGGCCACCATAGCTTTCTCTTCATGGCCTGAAGAGTGCTCCCCACCAGAGATTGCTCCTACCAAGATAAGCCAAACTTATCTCCTGGTCAGCTGTATGTAATGACAATACCCCCACACACATACACACACATGGAACTGTACATAATGAACACTGCAAGCTTGCCTGGGCTTTGAGCAGAGCTTTAGGACTTCTCCATCAGAAAGCCTAACAGTCTGACATCAGCACCTCTAGATGTGTGCCTGCGAGGTTGCCAGCTCTTCATTCTCTCATCACCCTAGGCAGGATTCAGGACCCAAGCCGTAAAAGCATGTGCCAGGACACTATGCCATTAAAGTCACAGTAGAACATGAATTAAAAGATATCGATGGGCTCACGGCAACTATGAAAATCCCCAAAGGATAAAATTGTTGCCAAACTAACAATAAAAGTAACAACAGAAGAATGAACTAAAATGAGTAAAACACTATGAAAGACACCTTTGTTTCAGATCTTTTTACTTTTCTGTCAGCCTCAACTCACTACAAGTCTGGGTACAGCATAAGGAAATTTGCTCTTTTTTGGCGACAACAATAGTAAGTCAGACCATGTTTTCTTATGAGTTACATTCAATGGAATACAGCTATGAAACTAAAAAGATAATAAATTCAGACCTTCAAAGAATTCAGATAATAAAATTATCAGAAAACTATAAAACATTTACATATTCAAGAGAATTCTTTCTTTAAGAAAATAATAACATTACAAGATTTATTTGGTAAGTAACCAAATGAAATTATAAAGTGAGGATCTGTAGCATGCCTTTTCAGGTAAAGACACATGCAACACATGTCTGATAATCTGGTGTAGTGCATATAATGGTGAGAACCAACTCTAAAACATTGAACTCTGACTTCTACATGCATGCTGTGGTGAACATGCCCACACATACATCATCCACATATGTACATATTAATAAAAATAACTTAAAAGAATTGAATTCTAGGATAAAGTTTAAACTAGGTGTGGTAGCACACATTTGTTATTACTTAGAAAACCAAGACAGGAGGATGGCCGAAAGTTTCAGATCAGGCTGGGCTACACAAAAGACTTTGTCTCTAAAATAGATAAATAATGAAACACTGAAAATATTATTAGGGAATTAGAAAAATAAATCTAAGAAGGTACTCTAATCATGTTTCAGAGATACAAAAAATAGAAAGCATAAACTAATGTTAATTAAATTGAAAATAAATTAGAAAGTCTGCCCTCTTAGGTTAATATCCAAAGAAAGAATAGAAAAAAATGAATGAAGCTAATATAAATAATAACATGAAGATAATTAAAAGCCTTATGTAGACTGGCATACCATTTTCACACACTTTAAGGCATTTACATATTTAACAGAACTAATATAAAGTTTTGCTCTTCATGTAAGTCATGTAAGAGTCTTTGTGTGTGTTTACATGTATATGTGTGTGTATTTGTGTGAGTGTATGTGTGAATGTTTTGTGTATGTGTTGGAGATAGAAGCAGGAAGAAACCAAAGGCTTTCTGGTTAGCTTCTCTAGTTGAGTCAGTAAGCTACAGTTAAGTATTCACACAAACACACCTTTGTAAACACACACACACACACACACACACACACACACACACATAAGAAATGGTGGTCATGACAGTCAAGTAGTATTCAGTTCTGGTAGGCAAGTAATAAATGAAATGTGACAAGATCAGAAAATGATATTAATGTTATTATGGTAAAATTGATACTGAGTTTATGTTTATTATTACACTTAAAATTGTCCCTTTGTAATCTATATTACTTAATATCTACAAAATACTGCTTTTGATATATAGCTTACCTTTTACACAAGTGTTGAAATTTGCTTATTCAAATGATATTATCAAGCAAAATTTCAAACAGGAGATGTACAACATACAAAAAGCACTAGAGTGAAAAGCAGAAGCAAAAATTCAGTGGTGAATGATCTGGGCCAACATCTGAGGAGTGAGGCAGTAATAAAAGCACCTATGAGGTATAGATGTTTTCACCATTAGGCACAAGAACTTGATATAGGATAAACCAGGCCTTCCCAGAATTGAGCATCATCGTAGGGTGTTAAAATGGGCTTTATTTTGACAGCCATAAGGTTTCATGTTCGTGAGAACATGGAGTCGCCAAAGAAGTATGTGGCAAATCTCAGACGCATAACATGCTCAAGTTACTGAAATAAATGCTAAGCATTCAGTGGGTGACAGTGAGATCCTTTTATGTCCTGTATTCTTTTAATCAGTCATCCCGCTGGCTTCACATTTTTAGAACATGGGTGATTCCTGAAGGCTTTTGAGCATTTGAAATCACAGACCAGAAACTTGAAGTGTTGGTCCCAGGCTGCTAGTATGGGCAAAGAAAAGAGAGTCTTCTATGAGGAACCAGACTTAACAGGTGGGAAGAATACAGAGAGAAGGGTGTCACAGAAAGACTAGATGTGCAGGCAGAGAACATGGTCGTGTCTCATCCTTGGTCCCACAGAGACCTAAGTGTCTATCAGTCACTTGAGACAGTGTCTTCCAAAGCATTCTCAGTGTCTCCTATTAGGTCACATGGAGTTCCTTGTCTGGTTCCTAATAGGGAGCTGGCAGCTAGAGAAGCTTGGATGTATCTTCCTCCCTTTGGGCATTTTCCAAGTTTCCATTCTTACATTTCCCTCCCCTCCAAACAAAGGAACTCACTTCCAATGTTATTGAATTTTTTCTTTTTTTTTCTCTTTTCTTTTTTTTTAAAATTAATTTATTCAGATTACAACTCAATTGTTCTCCCATCACTCGTATCCTCCCGTTCCTCCTACCCTCCCACCCCCACCCTATTCCCCTCCCTTAGGTCCATGTTCGAGGGGGATCTCCTCCCCGACTTTATGGTCGCAGGCTATCAAGTCTCATCTTGGTAGTCTGTTTATTCTTTCTCTGAGTGCCACCAGGACTCCCCATCAAGGGGAGGTCATCAAATATGACGCACAACTATCGCACTAAACAAGGACAATACAAGTTCGTAAACACCAAACCCCTACTCTGATCTAACCAATGGACAGGACATCCTCCTGTTATCATTTTTTACCCAAAGTTCATCAACGTTTATGCCGTACAAACTGCTCGCAGGGACCAAAGTCAAGTATTTCTCTTCCTACGCACCCCACTCTGATAGCAAAAAATAGCTAATTAAATAATAACATGTTCATTAATACAAGCAATTCATTTGCCTTTCATGTAAACTAACTCAGCTATGAAGCAAGAGGAGAGAATTGAAGTTACGTTCCTAAAGTGAACCACTGCTCGACGTTGGGAAAGATTCGTTTGTTACCAAGTACTTTTGAAGGGTTTTTCATCTCACTTTTGGTGGGAAACACAAAGGGATGCTTTTGAGAGTCCTTTGGACAGCAATAGCCTAAATTATGAAGTTAACGCATAAAGATAAGCAATAAACATGCTTTATTTGTTCTTATGTAACAATACCAGTAGTGTAAGTATTAAAAGAGTTGTCATATTTCAATATGATATGGAGTACATAGCACTCATCTGCAACGCTTGAATATTTTTAATGCATTAAAAACGTATTGGTGACTGTGAGGGCACTAGAGCCTCAGTTCTGACCTTGACATGGGTAAGCAGTCTGGTTTGGGTCTGACTACTGTCCATCTCTAGAGAGACTGTCCTGTAACCGTGCTCTAGAGAAAAGGACCAGGTTTTCATTGCTTCTCTGTCATGTACACGGGTCTCAATTCCTTCATCCATAAGACAGAGGTAACCTCACTAGTCTCAGACTGAAATGATACTTGAGACACTAAAAACTATATTTAGAACTCTAACATGCTATACACCTAAGCACATAGTAAATACTCAAAATAATTGGCTTTTATCAACCAAGGACACAAACACATATGAAACTGCAGATTTACCCTTTTAATCTGCCATGCTTCCTCCAGCTTCATCCTATTATTAGAATCTTGATTTCCCATATTTCCCAAAATAGTTGCTCTAAACTGTCTTCCAGACACCAATGTAAAATAATAAAATAGATAAAATGTCTTATATGACTTTAGAGATGGTACGAGAGTTAATAAAAATTTAATATTCATATGTAAAATAGAGATGTCTGTGGGGTGAGGGAGATGGCTCGGTTGGAGTGAATACTGAAGTTCTGAACTTCAGCATCCATGTAAATGTCTATGTGGTGGCCTGCCTCTTCCTCCAGGACTCTATAAATGAAGACAGGGAATCCAGGAGTAAACCAGGCTAGTCAGACATGCTAAATCCTCCTGCTATGGGCTCAGCAAGAGGCCCTGTCTTGGTGTATAAAGTGGAGAGTGATGAAGGAAGGCACTGATGTCAACTTCTGGCTTCCAAATGCCTACCAACAAAGGTATATGCACACCTGCACATACATGCTAGCACACATATGTGCATAAAACACACTATAGAATAATGCATGCAAAGAGACAAATGGGAGAAGAAGAAATGGAAATGGAGAGAGACAGCGAGAGACTAGTATGAATTTCTTTGATCTATCTCAGCTTACTTTAGATTCATTTCTTATTTTTTTAACCAGGGTGAAATGACTGTCAAACAGGAGAAGGAGCCACGTTGACACGTTGAGACTGAGTGGATCTGGCAACTATGACCGCCTCAAAGTTTATTATTAAGTGACGTCTACTTTAATCTTAAGAGCATTTCTATAATTTCTTTTTATGAAGACATCATGAGGGCATTTTACAGTATGTGATATTCTAGCAGAAATCTTTCTAGACCATGGAGGCCACTTTATGTAGAAGTGTTTGTGTTCCTTTTAGATTTTCTATATTTCACCCACTTATCATCTTATTATAAGTGTGCTCTTGTTCCTAAGAGAAGTGATGTGCCTTCTTATGTGTCACAAAAAAAAGAGGGAGCTGTGATAGAAAGGAACACAATGGCTAGAAGATACCCACATCCCCGGGAGAGGACGCTGCGACTGGATGGGGCTCTACCACATCTTTGTGCTGTTTGGATTCTGGATTTGGAGAACAGTGTGAAGAGGAAATGCAGAGATGGCAGGAGTAGAGCAGACAGGAATGTCAGAGGGTACCAAAAAATGCATCCATTACATTTTGTTTTTAAACAGGAATTGAAAGGAATGACCAGAATTGGTTGCAGCCAAAAATATTCAGTTTCCCTAAAAAGCCTAGCTCCTTCTGCAAGCAAATACAGCCTAAATCTTCGGCGGCTGCTTCCGACTCTTTAACCTTGACAGCATTTACCTCCACCCAGGATCAGAACAGGGTTCTGCGTGTTCTCCAACTCTTCACAACAGAATCCCTTTTGTTTGTGAACAGGCCATAAAGAAGTCAATACAATTCTGTAATTTATTGAGACGTCAACTCTGCAAACTTAGCTGGAGCCTGGGAGGACAAGCCACATCTTTCTCTCTTGAAAGATGCATTGACTTCATGCAGAGAACATTTCAAGGAGTTTTGTTCAGGTAATCAATACATTTCTATATTTATAAGCCTAATCAGAGCCCATCTGCTTTTCTGCTAAAGTACTAATCAATGAGACAGTCACATAATCTAAATTATAAACTTTATCGCATTGATCTTTTTGTTCTACTTGTTATTCAGACCACAAAAATAATTAAATATTTTCATTTTAATAACTACAACTTGACACAAAATCATTTCCTGGGAAATATTTCCCTAACATCAAGACCATGACATCTTACATTTAGTTCTATCATTGCTCATCCTAATTATTAGATGGTAGCCGACCAAGACTTATTTTAAATGTTCTAATCTTGAAAGTTGCCAGCTGCTCTCCAGGCCATAGATAGAAATCCAGGCAGCTGCCTGCAACTGACCTCAATGGCACAGTCACACAGAGCCTGGTATCAACCTTACAGACACCAGCCTCACAGCATAAATCCTGCAGGGTCATCTATAAATTCACACCATTCACCATGTTTCACCTGCTGTTGTTTTGCTGAGGCAAGCGGCTGTGCCATTATTCATGCAAAAACAAGCATCTTTGAAACATGAACTACATTTTATTTTTACTTAAAGGGGGCACAGCTAGTAGATGTTTGACTGAATCCATGCAAGATGAAATGAAAAGAAGTAAGTATAGAAATGTGATATTTTGCAAGGAAGAAGGAAGGGTGGCAGTGCTCATGAGGACAAGTTTCTTCCTGCTCTGTGTAGCCAATCAATTCACTTCACATCTGCTTATGGACAATGATGATGGTTGGTAGGGAAAGTGTATGGTCTCCTCCACCATCCCTTTTAAATCCAAGCCACCAGCTCTATGGCTATACACTTTCTCTGACAAGGCAGTTTTGCCTTCAGGGAGATGAGCATCTTCACTTTGTATTTGAGAATTTTGTTGGTGTCACTTAGTTATATGATGTTTTCACTCTGAGATGAATATGCCCTTTTTGACTTTTAGGTTTTTCCCAGTTACAGAATTTCTGAGCCTCATCTTTAGGTCTAGCTCACTTTCTCAAACTCTCCAAAGGACTAAGTCCATCAGCATTGCTTTACTCGTAACTAAATTACCTGTGTGTAGACATCAAAGGAATGAGTTTTTAAAACTCAACATATCTAATTTTAACAGTAAACACTTGTCATAACTATTCAATGAATTTCTATTAAAATATTGTCACTTTAATAATAAAGACAGCCGTAAAGCCCCATTGTTTCTATGCCACAATGTATAAAGTTTTGTTCCTGTGTATTTTAAGTCAATATTCTCTGCACAATGTTATACTAATATGCAAAATATATTAGTAAAAGTATATATAAACTGCTTCTGCTATCATAAATAAAGTTTAAATTGTCACAAACCCTTTTGCCTAAAAATTACCTCAGCCTTAACACAAATGTGAGCTGTTTTGGAAGTCCATCTCACCCCACTTGGAAAGTCTGTCATCTGCAAAGCAAATGATGACAAGTGCTGGGAAGGGTGTGAGGAAACTAAACTTTTCTAGTTTCTTTTTTTTAATTAATTAATTTATTTTTTTCCTTTATTAATTTATTCTTGTTACATCTCAATGGTTATCCCATCCCTTGTATCCTCCCATTCTTTCCTCCCTCCCATTTTCCCCTTATTCCCCTCCCCTATGACTGTTCCTGAGGGGGATTACTTCACCCTGTATATGCTCATAGGGTATCAAGTCTCTTCTTGGTACCCAGAAGATGCTCCAGCACACAACAAGAAAATTTGCTCAACCATGTTCATAGCAGCCTTATTCTTAATCGCCAGAACAAGGAAACAGCCTAAGTGTCCATCAGTAGAAGAATGGATAAAGAAACTGTGGTACATATACACTACAGAATACTACTCAGCTATTAAAAACTAGGAATTCCCAAAATTTGTGGACAAATGGATTGAGCTAGAAATGATCATAATGAGTGAGTTAACCCAGAAGCTGAAAGACTCAAATGGTATATACTCACTTATATCTGCATACTAGCCCAAGGGGCATGTCCCACGAAAGCCTTCACTTACCAGGAAATTGAGACAGAGGGGAGGACATTCTATTGGGACTCTAGATGAGAGAAGCATGGGAGAATGGCAAGGTAGAAGGATCCAGAGGGTCCTAGAAACCTACAAGTAGAACATTATGATAGGCAGATTTGGGACCAGGGATCCCGCTCAAACTTTTCTAGTTTCTACAAAGCATCTTGTTTGTTTTCTTTTAGGAATGCATACATTTATAATTATTTATAATAATGATGATAATGATTGTGGTGGTGGTGGTGTGTATGTACGGTGGCAGGATATTTGATCACACTGTGAACTCTGAAATTGTGTACTGGAAAAACCTGTTTCTGGTTGTGGTGTGACTCAGCCCTATCACACACCTTTATTCCAAGAACTTTCTGTAAACAGGATTAAATAAAATCAACCATAGGTCAAGAGGTAGAGAAAACAACCATTTGACAGGGAGTGAAGTTGGAAAAAAAACAGAGAGAGCGAGAAGTCTGGAGAATGGACAGAGAGACACACAGGAAGTAGAAAGGAGGGGCATTGAGTTCTAAGAATTTTAAGACAGCATGAAAAAAAGGTTTTTCCCTTCTGGGATGTTGGCTGAGTAGGAAAGTCAGCTGGGTGCTTTCTCTGCCTCTCTGAGATAATAGGATCAAACCTCAGCATCTAGCTCATGAGTCTTTATTGGTAAAATCAAATGTTTGGGATTCTGTGTAAAACCATGTGTGTATTTCTGTCTGGTGTACTTATGAATGTGAAGGCATGCCTTGGTATATATGCAGAGGTCAAACGACAACTTTAGGAGTCAATTCACTTCTTCTACCATGGATTCTGACCCTCAAACTCAGATTCTCCAGTTGGCATGCACAGTGTATCTCACTATTGAGCCATATCATTGGCCCTGTGCATATTTTATTAAAAATAACCAAACCAAACAAAACAAAAAGACCTAGAAATCTCAACATTATCTTTTGGGGTGCCAAAGTAGATAAACAAAAGGAATTTCAATAATAGCATATTATAACAGTGGTTTTTAGTAAATGTAGCTAAGTATGTGTGATGGTTGAAGTGAGGATGGCCCCCAGGGGCTCATAGATTTGAATATTTGGTTCCTAGTTGTGGAATTGTTTGGAAGAATTAGGAGGCATTGCCTTGTGGGAAAAGGTGAATCATTGATGGTAGGCTTTGAATTTCAAATACCCATATGTGGCCCAGTCTCTCTTTGTCTGTCTCTCTGTCTCTGTCTCTCTCTGTGTCTTTGTCTCTCTCTGTCTCTTTTTCTTTGTCTCTCTGTCTCTGTCTCTGTCTCTGTCTCTGTCTCTGTCTCTGTCTCTGTCTCTCTGTCTCTCTGTCTCCCTGTCTCCCTGTCTCTCTGTCTCTCTCTGTGTCTGGGTCTCGGTCTCTGTCTCTGTCTCTGTCTCTGTCTCTCTCTCTCTCTCTCTCTCTCTCTCTCTCTCTCTCTCTCTCTCTCTCTCTCTCTCTCATGAAGATATAAGTTCTCAGACACTGTTCCAGCACTATGTCTGCCTTTCAGCTGACACACTTCATTTCCTTCCATGGACTCTCTATAACTATAAGCAAATTCCCAACTTAAATTGTGCCTTTTATGAGTTGACTTGGTCATAGTGCCTCCAGACAACTGTAAGCAAAACATTGTTGCTGTAAGACAGGCGTAAATCCAGCTAGCACGGACCCTGGCTTTTCCTAAGCAACACTATTTTCAAAGGTGAGAATAATAAACTTTCAAAGCAGTGCACTTGTAGTTAACATTGCCTTTGAACTTTAGTGGACTTATATAATAGCATAAAATGTAAATTTTTAACTAACTAGGAACCTGTATGGTTATTTAGGTCCAAATATGCATTTAACCTTCTCCATATCATGTTTCCTATCGACAGGACTTGACTGGCCTATTTTAAAGTAACTCCAAAGAGTCTGCTAATTCATCTCCTATTAAGCTAGCTTCTACTGCTCAATGTAGTATCAATCTGAGGTTTATCTCCACATAACACAGTTACTGGTACACATCAGACAGATTCCTTGGAGTTAAACATAGTTTTTCATATGAAAAGACAAAAAAAATCTTTGCAACAATGAATACCTCTTGGTCATGAATGTAGATATTTGTTCTCTGGGAAGAGATCTGGAGTCATTCACATGATTGTGCAAGTTAAAGTCCTGCAGTGAAATGTGTCACTGCTCTAGAGACAGTGAGACCTGGAAGAATGGATGAATGAGAACAACTAAAGCCTCATGAAGTAGCCAACTTTATTCCGAGCATTGGACAGTTTATACTCTGAAATTGAAGAGGAGTCACAGGAGTAAACTGCCCAGTCACAAGGGCAAACCTCACATGGTTGGTTATTTCTCCTCTCTCTTCTCTCTCTCTCTCTCTCTCTCTCTCTCTCTCTCTCTCTCTCTCTCTCTCTCTCTCTCTCTGTCTCTCTCTCTGTCTCTCTCTCTGTGTGTGTGTGTGTGTGTGTGTGTGTGTGTGTGTGTTTCTGGTGGACAAGCTACATGTGGCAGACAAGTATGTTTTTCTACAGGGGTATATAAACAAACAACAATAGTCAATTTAAAGATATAATCCAATGTAAATGCATTTTTATCCACTAGACCTGGGAGAGGCATGAAAGCATACTTCAAGAACAATTCAGTATTTTTTAAGAAATTGAGGCCAAAAGATTCTTGTCTTGATTTCTTGAAGTTCTCTCACAAGTGCTCTGAAATTTCCCCACACAGCTCCATTCTCAGACTGTCTTATGACAGTAATGAGTGTATTCTTAGTAAAAACATTTAACAATAATGAAAAATAAGATTATCATTTAGGATATGATACCAGATACAAGCATGCATCTGAATACTATTTAATTATTTGTAAATGGTACATTTTATACTCAAAATATTAAATATCCTAACTGAGAAGACTATTTCAATGTTATATAAATTATTAGTGATAATTTGATGTGTCCATAGCAACTCAGATACACATACGCTCAAGAAATAAAGAAGCCTTTGTGTTACAACATTTACTTTTTCAATTCTAAATTATGAGTTATGACACTTCTCTTAATACCACATTTTACTTATCCTATGTTAGGAATTTCTACTATGAGCTGCACAGCAATAGAAAGAAAGACAGTAGTGGTTCAAATATAACCAAACCTGCTTCTCTTTTACATTAACAGAGGGTGTTCCTGTACCATGTGGTCTGGAGCTCAGGTTCCTTCTACTTTGTTTCTCCTTTGCATATTATAATCTATTGTCTTTATCCACATGTTTTAAAGTAGTTCACAGGCACCAGCCCAAGGGATTAAGAACAAACAGGATTGCAAGTGGTATGAACAGAACAGATCAATATTCACTGTGTCAAGTGACCACACACCAATACATAAAACTTCATTATATGTCCACCTCCACCATAAACTAGGACAAGCAGTCTCTGTCAGCATAGGCTAATAGTTGAGTAAAGTTGGTGGCTTGGATAGGTAAGAAACGGAGAACTACCTGAATTTAAAAGAGCAAAAAATAATAATAGAAGTGAATTAATACTGTATTAACATCTCTTTGAACATTAATTAGGTTAATTCATATTCATTTTATATTTAATACATATCCTAGACCAAAATTTACATCTTTGATTAAGGCACCAATTAGATAGAATCCCAAATGAAAAGTCTTAGTTATTATAAACAAAAAGTGTTTTAGATTTTATGTTTCAGTGTGGTACATCTATAATTTATGTTGTTTCCTTAGTAAAACATATGCGATGTTCAATTGCTACATCAGAGAGAATTATAATCTTGAGGCTTTTGATGTACTTTTACCAAAATATCCTCTGAAACTTTTGCTAATTTATTCTTTCATAAAAAAATTGCTAGGAAATGATTCAATGATTTTACAGAGTACTTTATTGAGGTGTAAATTATTTGCTATAAAAGTCACCCTGTGACATTTATCCTTCAGTGGCTTTTTGCGGATGTATACAGCTCAGATTATCATCGTTATTAGAACATGTCCATCCCATCATCCTAAAAGACCACCCCTTGCAGACTGTGTTCTCTTGTCTGAATCACCAGTCTCTCTGCAATTTGACTTTTTAATAATTTGTGTACCTAGAATTACCCAGTGAGTGGTTTTGAGAGAGCTAGGAGAGTGTATGTAAATTAGTTTCCTGTTTTGCTGTGCTTTCTACATAGTGTATCATGGATCTGTTGTCTGCTGCTTGTTCTGTTTGAATAATGTTATCCTGTGTAATGTGATACATGTTGCTACATTTTTACAAGCTGATGAATACTTAGGTTTCTACAATTATGAAGTAAAACATTTAAGAAATTTTTGTCCAAGTCTTTGAAATCAGTTGGATTTATGGTATTTCTCAGTTTTCTTATACTTTTGTTAGTAAGTGAATGTCAAATAGGTGAACATATACAGCTAAACATTCAATCATGTAAACATTCGGTCATGTAATTATATTGAATAATGGCAACCATGATACTCAAGAAACCAGAGGGTTCTTTTCCCTTTCAGAAATTGTGTTAGATCAAAATGATACTGCGTGCCCGAAGCCACTTCTGCAAGATAAGCTTTTTCTGGTTTTGTTCTCTTAGGACAAGAAACACTATGTTTGAACTAAAAAGAAATGATACGATCTTTCCTAAGTTCTTGGTACACAATATATTGGTGAAAAACAAGTTAGAAACATCAGATTGGGACAGAGGTGGTTGTGTACCTGTTTTTGCTATAAACATAATTTATTTGTATAGTAGCATTTTCTGAGCACCTACTACATACCAGAAACAGTCTGGAACTACAAATAGAAAAATAAAGACAAACATGGCTGTTGCCTTCATGGCTTCATCAAGTAAGCAGCTGGTTACAGGATACGGTTATTTATGAAAGGGATAAACTGCTTAGTCAACAGTCCATCCTCTTCAGCTATAGGAAGACCAGGAAAGGTGCTCGCAAAAAAAAAAATAATAATTCATAACCATGCTGAAGCCTGGATGATAAAGGAAAGAAAATGAGATCAGTATCGGGGGAAACAGTAAAATATAAAGAAGAACTCTTGAGTCCTTACAGCTTGAATTCATTGAGAAAACAAGTGACTCGCGTAGGCTACGCTTAAGGAACTATTGTCGCAACAGAAGAAGATGCAGAAGCAAAGAGGGGAAAACTTAGGAGGTATCCATAAATCAGACTAGAGAATGTAAGTCAGCTCTTAAAGACCCCAGTGCCCACCTAGGTCTTTTTCTTTATATTATAAGGCTCTTAAACTCAGCCTTCCAACTGCTCGTGATGGGCCATGCCTGTAACCTCAGCACCACAAAGGCAGGCAGGAGGATTACCCACAAGCCCAAGGCCAGCCTGAGTTACACAAGGAGCTGCATCAGGTTGGGCTGCAGTGCAAGACCTTTTATCAAAATATCAAAAAGCTGATAAGAGAAGCAATATATATACATGTATACTTTTTAATGTATTTTCCTGGCTTTATCAAAAATTGCACAGGAACTGGGTTCACAAATGTTTCTATAATAGGCATGATCAATTGGAAAAAATGCTTAATCACTATATCACAACTTACACTGAAACAAATAACAGGTACTAAATGTAAACACATACAAACATAATGTGCACTGATAGTGAGGACAGTTTAAAGTATATTAGACAATGGATCATTCTTAAATATAAAACAAAACACAGAGGCCATAGAAATGTAATGTATTAGACTATTTAAAAATAACATCATAAGAACCATAAGCTGTGCCAAAAATAAAAATAAATAAATAAATAAATGAAATGAGATTTAAAAACTGAGAAAAATATTAGCATATGTATCAGAGGCGGAGACTAATTGCCTTAAGACAGAGACTCCATGAAGATAACTTTGCAGGACACTGCAGGACTGCAGGAAGAGGATACAGGCAGTCCAGATAAGACTTGACAGGCTGATGTCAGATGTTAAGGGAGGAGGTCTCCCCTCTCTGAGGACTAGAGAAGAGAGGATGAGATCAGGAGGCAAAGAGGGAGGGGGCTACAATCAGGGTGTAAAGTGATCAAAATAAAAATAAAACATTTTAGGAAAGAAAAGTAAAGAACTGCTCCAAAAGAAGCACACAACATGGAAAAATGAATGATGAATGTGGAATAGAACACACCGAAATAAAGCCCAAACTACAAACGGTGAACATATGGAAAGGTGTTAGGGAGTTCAAACCCCTGGAGCCCCAAGCAGAAAAGGCTCCGAGTGGGAAAGAACACTGCATGTGCCCTGCTTCCTGGAGACAGGAGAAGTCAGACAACAGTCAAGACTCAGTCTCTCTTCCCTGACCTAAGGAGAATGACCTCCTCCAAGTAGCTTGTACCGACTCCTCCACCTCCGTCGTATAGCATAGGTCACATTAACACATTAACAAAATCTATTTCTCTACAATGTAAGGCCTCCATGCCCCTAACTCCTCCTAGGGGAACATAAAGAAAACATATCTTACTTGGCTGGGTGTTTGTATTTGTGTGGCGGGTGTTGGGGGGTGTCTTTAAATTTCCTACTTCAGATTCTACTAAAGACCCTTTCCCTTAAAGAATTTCTCCAACTCTGAAAATTTACCAGAGGGATTTAGTCTTACTCAGGCAGATCTGAAGAGAAATAAGAGTAAAGCTATCACTATATTAATTTATTCTGAATGAAAATAGAACTTAATACATCTTCACAAGAATTTTGGCAGTATTACTATTTTAAATGTACAATATGTAAGTACATAAAGTGTGTAGCTATATTTTGGAAATGAGATGTATATTGATAACACGTCAAGGAGTTTTCAGGTAAAAATGTGTTATACACATCTGTTCAATGCTTTAATACTAGCATCTCTACCTACATCCCTACCTGCATCCCAACTATCCATCTATCCATCATCTGTATCACTCTATTGTAGTAAATGAACACGCAGCTTCTAGAAGAAAAGACCAAAATAATCTAAAGACATCTACTACCAGGAAAGTCATGTTTAGAAGACATTGGCAAGGAAAATATTTCCTATCTTATTAACCTTTTTATGTATTTAAAATATTTTGCTAGCACTCAATGTGGATTTTTCTTTTCTAGATTATTTCAGACAGAGAGAAGTCTATACTGCAGCATGTGTGTGGAGGTCAGAGAACAATTTCCGTGTCCTGCCACCTGTTTGAAGCAGGGTCTCTGTCCGTGCTTATGGTGGCCTGAGCTTCCAGCGATTCTTCTGCCAGTGCTTGTAGGGGTGTGCCAAGACTGCAAGAGCTCACTACTCCATCTGGACTCTGAATGCGTTCTGGGGATCTCAACTCTGGTTCTCAGGTCAATAGCTTCATCCAGGAGCCATCTTCCCAGCCCATCGAGATGACTAAATCCCATACAAAAACCAGTGGGATGGATGGTAAAGGTACTTGGCTGTAAGTCTTTCCACTTAGCATGATAATTGGTTACCCATGAGGGATTGTGCGTTAAGTCCAGGAGAACAGACAATTAGTGTTTTGGTTAAGGTCCCTGCAGGCAGCAGATGGTGCAATGAAGGTAGGATAATTGAGGGAGTATCTGATGAAGAGATGTTTCGCAAAGGTGTGGCAGGGTGTTGAAAAATCTTATGGGGCTGTGCAGTAGTGTTTTGCCATAAATGGCAGTGCTAAAGAAATTTCTTAGCTTTAAATAGAGGAGAGTGTTATCAAAAAATGTACATAGTCTGTAGTAGAGTCTCTAGGGATTTTTAGTAGGAGCTGATGCCATTTGTCAACAGAAAACTACAGCAACTCTGCCAGGAAAGCCTGGAGAACAGCACTTTAGTGTATCCATTCTGACTCCATGCTGGAGATCCCTATTGGCTGATAATAAGCTAAATTTTTAAAAAAGCTTCTTATATTACTGAGAACAAAGTGGATTGAGAGTGAATCTGGTGGCGAAAATGGGTGACAATTTGCATCTTTAACTGGTTGTAATTATAAACCCTACAAGTTATCATTTGTGTGAACTTTGTTTTCTGTGCTTTAGATATTTTGTATGTTGTATCAAGTAACATCTAGTTCAGAGACCGAAAAGTCACCAATAACTGGAATTATAAACTATTCTGCTACAGACAGAATTCTGTCTAAAAATGGGCAAGCTTAGATGCAGGCAGAGCAGATAGCTAAACTCTGCCAAGACAGGGTAAGCAAGTCCTTAACAGTTCCTGACTTGCAATAAGGCTGTCAGATATATTGGGCTAGAAGGCTGAAGATGATGCTCCAACATTATAAAGAGTATTTGGTGACCATTCAGGTAGTAAACTGTCTCAGTGATTTTTTTTTTCATTTTGGAAGCTGCTAACCTGAACTTGTAGTTCACTCAGGTATTTAAGTTTTATCCTTTCTCAAGTCCCTGATGGGTTTGAAGACCAGATAGTTTAAGTCTTACAATTAAGCTTAGTTGGGTAGGAGTTAAGATAGTTTTAGATCAAGATAGATGTTTTAAGTTAATAGACATGAGATATGACAGATATTGAATTTTCATTCAGAAATTTAGACCCAACAAGATAGGTTAAGATGCTTTCTTCAAGTTTGCCAAATACAAGTAGCCAAATCACTATTAATGTAACATTTACACAACTTCTGATTGTCTCATGATTATTCCTGCTGTATGTAGTTTATTTTATTCATGTGTAATAATATAAATGTTTGTTAAAAATAATAAAAATTTCATTGATACAATCTGCATTTTAAAAAATTGTAAACTAATTGCCTCCTATGCTGAGTCAAAGAGTCTAAAGGGTCTGATGGACCAAAAGAAAGATTGAACAACTGCCTCAGGGCTCAGGGACTGTGAGAAACTTAAAAAGTCTAAGATGGACATTCAGACCACCTGCAGAACCTAGTCTTCATAAGAAGCAATGATTGCGAAGGGCCAGTCATCATGGGCCATAGCTAGCCCCAACTGTAGATCCGATGGGCACTACCAGATCTCCTATTTTTCTAACCTGAGCGCTAGGACAGTCCCTTTGATGACAGTATCTAGTAGAAAGTCATCTGAAGAGAACTGGCTTCTAAGTCCTTAAGCAGTACGAAGCATCGCAAGTATGGAATTTGAACTGTAATGAATTCATAACTGAAACGTGCAAATGAGCATAATAAGAACAGCTTTAATTATTACCACTTAAAAACCAGTTATTAAGGACAGAGCACATTGCTAAACACCTCATGAGTATTAGCTTGCTCGTTTCTCACTGAAATTGTGTTTAGAGTGTTGTAGTACACACTTTATACATGAAAGAAATAAGGAAAAAATATTAACACCACACTAAAAGAGCCACTGTGGACCTCCAGGGATATTGCACCTCCGACACAGAAGATGGTGCATTCCCCAGTCTCCTACTTGTATAGGCTCATCAGTCACTTTATTTTGCTTTGAGGCTTACCACAGATGTAATATCTAATAGAGCTGCCAGTCTGACTCCTTGCTGAATATGCCTTCACAATGCCACAAGATCTCTACGATCCCTACACTGTTTCGTTTATGCAATCTGTGTAGCCAACCTTACCTGCTTTTCTTTTCTTATGTATCATAAATATCCATTATGAGAAGCTAGCATATCCTATATAAATAGTGAACATGTTACCACAAACCTTCACATTTCTTGTGACTTTCTAATAATGGATAATTTTCTGTCCTTTTAAACACAGTCTCTATTCTATTGCCTTTTGCTTTTCTGTTTGCTATGCATGCTGGGTTTAATGTCTGAATATTTACTGTTGGTTCAGATATGCTTGTTTTTGAGATAAGGTCCTGATATACAGTCCATGTGACCCTTCAACTTATGATCCCCTGCCTCAGCCTCACACGTGTCTCAGGGAGATGTCGAGTTAGCAACCCTGTTACTTGTTCTTTTTATCTTAAAACTTTAAGAAAAATAAGACTGACTCTGAACTTTAAAGTTAACATTTTGATTTTTTTCCAGTTTCTTGAATTCACCATCAAACTACTGATGGCACTTATGAGAGAGGAGAGGGTACCCTAACCCTTTCTTTCTCCCCAGAGGCAGAGAAAGAACATGGGGTCTCCTTGCAGCCTTGATGAGTCTTGCCAAGTAGAACCGCTATAAGGCTGGCATGCAGGCATCCAGATGAACGTCCTTTCTGAACTCAGCTAGCTGTGGATGACCAAACGCGAAGAACTGCAGCTCCCTCAAACTGGATCACTAAACAAAGGGCCATGCGTGGACCGGACCCAGGCCCCTTACACGGATGTAGCCCATGGGCACTGAGACTTCATGTAGGTCCTCTAGTAAGGGGCGCTTGGCTGTCTCTAACGTGGATTCTGTTGCCTGCTTTGAGATTCTTTCCTTCTGGCAGGGATGCCTTGCTAGGTGACTGTAGAAGAGGATGCGCTCAGTCCTGACTGGACCCAGTTTGGATGGGTTGGGTGGGGAGCGCCCCTTTTCTGAGAGTTAGGGAAAGCGGCGGGAGGGTGTAAAGTGAAAATAAATAATAAATAAATAATAAATAAATAAATAAATAAATAAATAGCAGCAACAACAAAAAAACTGCAACGCCCTCTTCATCTACTGCACTCATTTTGGATACGGAAAGGATGATTTAAAGATGACTAGGATTCGGCCTAGGCCTTTAATCCCAGCGCTTGGGAGGCACAGGCAGGTAGATCTCTGTGAGTTCAAGGCCAGCCTGACCTACAGAGCAAGTTCCAGAACAGCTAGAGCTGTTACACAGAGAAAGCCTGTCTCAAAAAACAAACAAAGAAACAAAAAAGATGACTAGGATTCATATTTGTGACATAGGCTTCACTCATATCATATCTAAAGTAAGCAAACCAAATTAGGATCTTCTTAAAATTCTCCAGAAAACAGCACACTTCCAGTTGTTGGAACAAAGTATCTTTACTGTCAGTGACAGAATTGCCGCACTACACAATGCATCCATCTTGTGGAGTGCTTCTTTATAGAATCACCATAGCCATGTTTCTGGGAACTTGTAGCTTTATTATCCATGGAGGCTTAATACTCAATAAAATTCATGAAACATAGAGTAAACCAAGTTTAGATTAGATGAGGATTCTCTTTTATGGTTTTAAACTAGTAATTTTGAAGTTATTTACCACATGAGTATCGAATCGGCCCTGTCCAAATGAATACTGCTTTCTCATTTTCTCACATTTTACTGTTGACCATATTGAATAGCAGTGGGGAGCAACTTACAATAATAGAACTAGAATGTTTGGGGTTAGAACACCCAGCAGCCAAAGTACACTGGTTTGGCTCGGATTGTTTACCATCTCATTTTGTATACGCATGCATTCTCCTGGTTGATTTCTTCACTGGGAATTCTTCATGTATCCTTTAATGGTGTGTTCCCTGGATTTTCAGGTTTTCAAAGGACCACTATACACTTGTGGGCTGCATAGCTGATTTTCCGTTCAGTGACTTAAATTAGCCACTGACTGTAGTCTAAATATTTATCAGTTTCCTACCCTTTTGTTGAATCGCTACCATTAGCAATGCTCTGTCTGCTGTATTGATGTAAAGATAACATGGGCCGATTGAATTGTTTTTACAGGACATTTATTTTAGGATGTGAAGGTCAGTGTCCAGTTGCTGTGTAGATAAATTTCTGTCTATAATTAAAATCTGCACAGGCTCCCACATAAATCAGGTAAGACTTGGTTTTGACAAACTTAGACTGTGATTAGAAGGAAAGACTTCTTTTTCTCCGATGATAATAATTAGTAAAATGTAAACGAATATTTAAAAGAGATAGTTGAGTGAATAAAAATAATATTTACTATCTGGGGCAAAGAAAACATTAGTTCATTTTAATATTGCAAATATTTAGATTTCTGGAGTAAAAAGATGGTAGGAAATAAACAAAAGGTCAACTTTGAATTTTTTTTTTGGTCAAAAATGTATTTTTCCATTTTTCTCAGTTAATAAATAAAGTGTAACTTAAACCCCAATCTATAATGAACAATAATCATATTTATTATTTTCTATTTATTCATCATTTTCTTTAAATGTAATATAATATCCAGTAATTAAAATATCTTATAAAATGCCTTTCAATGACATTTGTGTACGGCTTAAATCGTTATGTTTTAATTTATTTTATTTATTTAATCGTTGTCATTTCTCTTCAGTCGGTGTCTACTTTGTAACCATTTACCTTGCTTAACAAATATTTACATTTTTAACTCTGTTAAATAACGGCTTTTCTCACACTAGTTTTTCTTCTTCTCTACAATTTAATCTACATATAGGATATAAATTAGCTCATGTATATCCAAATCTCAGTTCTGTGTTACATACTTGTCTAATAAGCATATGGATAGTTTCTGGCTAGCTCAAAGGTGGCCTCAAGTCAACAGTCTAAGCAGCAATTAACAAATCTTCTCGAAAACCACTGGTTCCCGGCCAATGTTTCCTATCGTGTGACAAGCAATGACATCCACCAAGTCACTCAACCCCAAATCTTGAAATCAAACAATAAAATATGACATGCCTTCTATTTCTATAAATACCCAATCTAGTCCCAAAACGTGATCGTTCTATTCATATAAATCTAAGGAGGTCATATTTATAATGTTAGCAGAAAGGCTTCAGAAGAGAAACTAAGTCATTTCTGGATACTTACGAATAAATCAACCACTGTAAAGGACTGAACAGACCTGAGATACTACATAGACTGTTACTGGGATTTCTCCAACTTTTAAATTCTAAGCTTAACAACTTTAGACTATAATGATTTCATCTATAAAAATTTTTAAAAATGGCTTTTAATTATGTTAAAGAAATTTATTTATCCATTCCTTAACAGGCCAAATTGTGACTGATTAGACAACTCCAAAATTTCAGTTGCTTACAATTCTGGGATATATGTGTGGTTTCGGCTACATGCTCATCCTGTGAAGGTAAAGACGCTTCTGTGCATTCCTAATAATGAAAGAACCAACCAGATGAAGAAGAAATGATTAAGAACATTGAAAGAGAAGAGGAAAACCCTGGATCAACAGCCAAAAAATTCTGTATCAGTCATAAAATAAGCCATCCCCAAATAACATATATCACTCATGTTCAAAGCACTAGCAGCTATAACTCGTGGCATATCAAGCTCCTCAGAACAGCAGAGAGGGCACTGCTAGCATGCACTACTAGTCAGAGAAAAAAGGAAATAGCTGGTGTCCAATAGCAATAGTTGGCACATTTCTACTCAAAAGAATCAATGGCCTAAACAAGACACAGTAAGGAAAAGCTGAAAGCTCACACTCATTAGATCTATCTAGTGTGAACAAACTCGGTTGTGATTCAAGTCACTTTTGGACCTGGAAATGTGTGTGACTGTGTCTGGTATGATTCTGCCACTTTGTAATGAGATAAAATGCAGACAGAGGCTTTGAAATTATTTTCTAGTTCTTGCAAACTATTCTGTGTTTAGTCCACTCTGAACTTGTTTGCTATGCATAAATTTTACTTGCCCTTGTGCAAATGACTAGAAGTAGACCAAGTCTATTTCCTTAAAGAAATAGTATTTTCTAAGAAAATTGGCATGAATGAGAGAAGAAACAAGGCAAGGAATTTTAAAAGTAGTTTTGCTATCCTGTGAGCCCTATCTCTCCAGGAACTAAGACAAGTATGTCGGGCTCTGGCAGTCTTTCTTAGTGAAACTGTTGATGCACTTATGTGCACATCGTTTTTAAACTACCTAAAATGTTAAATGTTTCCTCTCCATTCAGTAGATATGACAAAATATTTAATGTTGTCCTTAGGTGCCACATTGAGTAAATGCAATTCTACTGTCAGAGAGCACAGTATGTTTGATTGGCCAAAACCACAGTAACTTTGTTTAAATTCTTCACCAGGGAAAATAACGCACTCAGAACCCATTCTTAAAGCTACATCTAAGTCAGATTACACACCTTGGCAAGCATATATGGCATCGCATTACTATATATCAGTGTTGAAATCTTATAAGAAACAGCCACAAGCCCCTGATGGCAATCTATAAAAGCACTTCATGCATTCAAACACGTTTTAGTGGAATGGACTTATAAATCAAAGAACAAAATAACTGGTATTCAACTTTATGAATTTCCATTATCACACAGGGTCTTATAAAAACAAAATCCAAAACCACTCATGCAATTTTTGATGTGTGCTAATTACCATTTTGACGTCATAGAAGCATTTTTTCCCGAATTGGTACCCATGGGATAATTTACCTACATAGTGTGTTAATTACTCTTCTGTTGCTGTGAGTAAACATCATGAGGAAGGCAATTTACAGAAAGAAGAATTGATGTGGTCCTACAGTTCCAGAGGGATAAAAGTCCATCGTGGCACAGCAGGCCTTGTGGCAGGGACAGAGAGAACTGAGAGTTCATATCTTGGACCACAAGTGTGCAGCAGAAAGTACACTGGATGCAGCATGAAGCTTTTCCTCTCCAAGTCTGCCCCCAGTGACATACTTCCCCTAACACGTCTGCACCTCCTAAACTTTGCAAATAGCACCAGCAATGATAACCAACTAGTCAAATAACTTTGCCTATAGAGGACATTCCTACCCATCCTTCAGAATGTATCTAAAACCCAAAATATTTCACAAAGCAAAATGCCCATTAGAAGCCATAGCAGCCTGTCCCAGTAACAATGGTTGACAAAGAGCTGGTTCATATAGCCTCTATAGATAGTGACAAATAATGATTGTGTTTGCTTATTTCCTAGGGGAGAGAGAGAGAGAGAGAGAGAGGTAGTGGTGGTGTTGATGATCATGATCATGATCATGATGATTCTCAAGGTTTCTTTGTTTTGTTTATTTATTTGTTTTGTTTTTTTAATGTTTTGCAAAGGATGGGGCTCTAAATACATGATGAAGAAAAATACTGGGAAAGGCTTCTCTGCTGTATGCTGGCAACTCCTAATCAAGTATTTGCTATTGGTCCTTCATAGAAAATCTGGTTCTGTTTCTGTCTGTAGACCATCAAGATTTATCTTATTTAAAAGATTTCACATCTTGCTCTGATGAATATTAAAATGTAGAGTAAAGGAAATCTCATATTAGACATCCTCTGTCTCTACTTGTATTTACTAAGTTCTGTAGCCGCCTCTGTTTATAGACTCAGATCCTAAAACAGCCTGGTTGCCAGGCACTGCTATTATTTCCCTAATCAGAGGACAAAGGCAGATTTAAGTCAAACTCTCCTTGGGCCCCCGTTTGAATTTCCAACACTTTGGTTGTACGGCATTGAGGTTTCTGATTTTGTAAAGCCTGATAATTTCAAACTGAAATTCATTTCTCCTGGGCATCTTACAGCACTGTGCAAACCTTTTGTGCTACATACTAGCACTGAGGAGCCTTTCCCAGGAGACTTTGCTATGTATTCTCTGTCTACCTCTGCAAACCCTGGAAGCTCTCACAGGTATCAACATGACCCACACACAGCCGAGCATGGACCTCTCAGGTGTGCTGTGTAAGATAAGAACAGATTATTATTGATTTCTTCTTATGGGAACATTACCAGGTATAGGATGTGAAAGTATGTACAAAATTAAATTGCAGAGTGGATGTATCTTTAATAGGTCATCGACTTCAAGGCTTATTGGATCATGGAGGAATACTTGAGGTGTTTCTGTTTGTTGTTGTCCACTGATAGGATTGCTTCACTGGGCTTAATGCTGATATGCTTCAGCATGGTTCCCTAACTTAAGGACACAGGGAGAGCTGCAGAGCCTGAAACATCAGTAAAGTAACTGGTGGCTGTTACACAGGGAAACTGAAGGCCAAAATGGTAACAAGAGATGAGATATCTCTAATAGCATGGAAATGTTAATTGCCTAGGGCTTACATAATGACCTCCCAAATCAATTAGGCAGGGAGTTCAAACTTGCCTATAAAAATGTTATCTAATAGTGAACAATTGTTTTTCCATTTGTAGAGGAATAAATCTTTTTAGCAAAAACAGGTTTATTACCTGAGTGATCTCAATAGCTACCTACACCCTGTACTATGTCTGTGGAACACAAGTCCCAGAAAAAACAATCTTGAGAGATTGCTGGGCATGAGGGCTACCATCCTTCCAACAATCACAGAAGCCTGGCTGCTGGCTGAGAACTTCATCTGGCTTAACTAAGTAAGGAAGGAATAAATGTCTTTAGGAAGAAGAACCACCCTGCTCTTTAGAGATGATTAAGTACAATTTAGCCCAAAGACAAGGTTTCCTACAAAAAATAATTTGCACTTGCTTGTGGCATTCATTAACCCATTTCCTGTCCCTCATTTAAGATGTCAGAGCCTGTATGAGGCATTAACTAAGATGAAGAGCAAGGCAGGAAACATTACAGGCCCTTTCTTCAGTGTGATTCTCTGGCTTCAGCAAATTGTCAAGAGGCAGGAAAATAACGGGATTCGTTCACAATCACTAAACATTTTGGCAGAAGCAAGGCTTGGGCTGAGAAGCAAGCAGCAGACTATAATCAAAAGTTAGCTCAGCAGGTGGACCATGGCAGCGCAAATCAAAGATGTTTATACTGCTCTACTCTGGAAGTGCAGTGTAGAAAAAATGTAGAAGATAAAAAAGTGATCAAAAGCAATATGTTTCTGAAAAGTCCCCCATGTCCAAATAGAAAGATATTAGAAGCCCAAGCATCTGAGAAAATGTTTACTTTCTAAGGTGGTTGGTTTGTTTTTATTGTGTATTTTCTGGAAGCTATATTCTCCAAAGCATTAAAAAAATGACACTGTTGGTGAAGAGGACAAAATGATCAGAAGCATTTTTTTAATTTATAGATTAATATTTTTATTCATAAGTATTCTACAGTCCTAAAATAATAAATGTATAAGGTATGTGTGATGCACAGAACAATTAAGGCTGCTTTTCTGCTCTTTGTATGAGCTGAAAAAAAGACATCTGTAGATCTTCATTTATGCCGTATGAAAAATAGCATCTAATAATAATAATTGATGGGGATTGTGTAGCCAACAAGAAGTATTTTCTATGCCTAGACATTCATATTTCAGCCAGTCTCAGAGCTATTCTCATGTGATGGGATTAACAATATAAGTTACCTGCTTGTTCTGCAGTTTAAATTCTTCACATCCAGATTGTATCCCCCTCTCTTATCAACTCCCAATCCCCCTCCCTCCCTCCCTCTGCAAGGTTGAGAAAAAAGAAATAGCCAAAATACTATGAATGTAACATTTATATAATTCCTGATTGTTTCATGGTTCTTCTTAGAGTAGTTCGTTGTGTATGTGTGTGTGTGTGTGTGTGTGTGTGTGTGTGTGTGCGCGCGCGCACGCACGCGCAATAATATATATGTACATGTAAAAACTAAAAATAATAAAAAAGAAAAGGTACATAAAATGAAATTAGGATATTCAATATATTTGATACATCTATAGGTGGTTTTGGATAACCAGCACAAACCTTATCTGCTTCGTGAATGTCTTCCTGGAAAGCAAGAAAATCTCACTGCTGAAGACAACAAGCCTACAAATTCATTCTGCTAACTAAGCAAGGTTTACCAGTTTGCATTACCACAGTGACTCTAATGTAGATTTCTCAACCCTATTTACAAGGCCAGGGAGGTGGGGCAGGTGGGATGGCATGACACATGACATTCTTCATAATAGGCTCCTTAGGCACAAAAAAACCAATATACTATATATTAGCTTGAAGTAAGATATTAGATATTAGTCAAGAGTGAAAAGTGTTCTTGTAGGTTTCTAGGACCCTCTGGATGTGTGGATCTGGGCCCAGGGGTTCTGCTTGATCTAAGGCACCAACCAAGGACAATACGTGCAGTCATCATCAAACCCCTACCCAGATCTAGCCAAGAGACAGAACATTCTCCACAGTTAAGTGGAGACTGAGGACTGACTTTCACATGATCTCTGGTGCCCCATATTTGGCCATGTCCCCTTGTTGGGGAGGCCCAATGGCACTCGGAGGAAGGATAGCAGACTATCAAGAAGAGACTTGATACTCTAACATTATATTCAGGGGGAGGAGGTCCCTCCCCCTCAGTCAGTCATAGGGAAGGAGAATGGGGTGAAAGAGGGAGGGAGGGAGGAATGGGCGGATGCATGGGATGGGATAGCAAATGAGATGTAATAGGAATTATTTTATTTTTCAATAAAAATGTGTTAAAATAGTGAAAGTGAATGGAAATAATCATATAACTACATTTTGGAATGAAAATTATTCTTAAAGATGCTGTAATCTATCTATCTATCTATTTATTTATTTATTTATTTTTGGTTTCCGAGACAAGGTGTCTCTGAGTAG
Organism: Acomys minous; assembly: GCF_964271855.1. Classification (NCBI taxonomy): domain Eukaryota; kingdom Metazoa; phylum Chordata; class Mammalia; order Rodentia; family Muridae; genus Acomys; species Acomys minous. Next base: position 38,389,636 of record NC_140486.1, read on the forward strand.
CCTGGGCTGTCCTAGACTCACTTTGTAGCCCAGGCCGGTCTCGATCTCACAGCAATCCACCTGCCTCTGCCTTCGAAGTGCTGGGATTAAAGGTGTGTGCCACCATGTTATAATCTAAAACATGCTGTTGGACCCTGCTCTGGAAACCCCAGATCCTCTAAAGAGAGTCACATAGCCCTCAGGGAGATTACAGGCCCAATCTTTTCCTGATACGAAACCCATTCTGTGTGAATGTGGGGATTCCTGGAAATACCCTCCCCCATGCTAATGAGATGTTTTGGTGTCTTAGCTTTCAACCAGCAACTTTTATCCAGACCTCTAACTGTACCAAGATCCTTCCCTCCTCCCCACCCCAGTCCCTCAACAAGTAGCCAGTATAATAATTACGTATTCAGTTGCCCTTCTTTTGATAGGAATGTTCTGCCTCATGTAAATGAAGTTTCCCTGGCATCTGTAGCTCAGCAAATCAAACAGATTCACTGCAAAACCCCTCTTACTGCCCAAGGTTTATAAGTCCCCGTTTTACATGAAGTGAATGGGCCATCTATTCCATAAAAGGTCTTCAGAGACCTGTCATTTATTCTAGACACTAAATGCTCACCCCTTCTTACACTTCTAATGTCAGTCTGTCACCACACCAAAGTCACAAACTATAACGTAAAAACAAACAAAAAACAGTAAGCTGTAAATTATTCAGATGAATATGCATATATGAATATATTCCACTATACTAATGCCTGGGGAATCATGATGATAGAGTAGAAAGGAAACAGAAGGAGTGAGAATGGGCTGGGCATGGTGGCGCACGCCTGTAATCGCAGCACTCTGGGAGGGAGGGGTAGGCAGACCTCTGTGGGTTCGAGGCCAGCCTGCCCTACCAAGTGAATCCAGGACAGCAAAGGCTACACAGAGAAACCCTGTCTCCAAAAAAACAAAAACAAAAAACAAAAAACAAAACGCAAAGCAAAACAAACAAAAACAGGTGAGAATGGAATGGAAAAGAAAATCAGCAGGCTTCTTAATGAAAGGAAATTGAGCAAAATAAAAGCTCAAGTCTGTTGGAGCAGGAGAAGGAACAGCAGCATCAAGAATGCACAGGGGAGGACATTCTAGTGGGACTCTAGATGAGAGAAGCATGGGAGAAAGGCAAAGTAGAAGGATCCAGAGGGTCCTAGAAACCTACAAGTAGAACATTATGATAGGTAGATTTGGGCCCAGGGGTCCTGCTCAAACTAAGGCACCAGCCAAGGACAATACAGGCAGTAAACCTTAAACCCCTACCCAGATCTAGCCAATGGTCAGAACATTCTCCACAGTAGAGTGGAGAGTGGGATATGACTTTCTCACATACTCTGGTGCCTCACCTTTGACCATGTCCCCTGGACGGGGAGACCTGGTGGCACTCAGAGGAAGGACAGCAGGTTACCAAGAAGAGACTTGATACCCTATGATCATATAGAGGGGGAGGTAATCCCCCTCAGGAACAGTCATAGGGGAGGGGAATAAGGGGAAAATGGGAGGGAGGGAAGAATGGGAGGATACAAGGGATGGGATAACCATTGAGATGTAACAAGAATAAATTAATAAAGGAAAAAAAAAGAATGCACAGTAGAAAGACTTGCAATGGACATGAGATGAAATAGAGTAAGCGGTGCTGGCATTCTATTGGACACCATCAGCTATTTAAATCAGCAGTGACTGTGAGTGTGTGTGTGTGTGTGTGTGTGTGTGTGTGTGTGTGTGTGTGTGTGTGAGTGTGTGTGTGTGAGTGTGTGTGTGTGAGTATGTGTGTCTTCTAAGACAAATGAGTGATAGAGAGGAACAAAATACAATATACAGAATCCTAACAGGACTCCTGTACTTATCAGGATAAGAGAGATTGAGACAGCCAAAAGCCTACTGAATTACTCCCTGGAAATACTAAACTTTCAGTTTAAGTTAAACTGCATTTGACTTAATGTTTTTCCTCAAAGGGGCTTATTATGAGTTGACCAGTTTAGTTCCTTTATATAAAATGTATAAAAATAACATGAATCTTTAAATGAATACTTTATATGGGTTTTACATCCTCTATAATAATATTTCCTCTCCTGCTATAAATAATTGCTTAGAAATTAGAAAAAAATAAAAGTGCTTTTAAAAATACTCCCTCCGTGGGAATGGTTAACAAAGATGCAAGGATAATAACTGCACAATCCATAAAACCTGTGCCTAGGCTCTTGAATTGGGTTGCAAGGCCCTCCCTCTCTCTCAGCTTGCTGCTGAGAGTCGGGGCTAGGTCACCAACAGTCACAGTGTGTATTGCTAAAACTCCTTTTCTGCAGAATGTGCTAGGGATTGATTAATTCTTTTCTCCACCCAGTCTAATACTGAATAGTTAGGGAGAGAAGAAGAAGGATGTTCACTGTCCACTGCAATTGAGTGCTGCATCTGCGTCTAAGTGAACACTCTGGAGATGACATGAGCAGCACACAAAGGCACTGCAAAAGAAATGTGTACATTATATGCGGATACTTCCCTCTTTCACATGTGCCTAGGGCATCTGTAGGTCCTGATCTTCTTGGAGCATATATGGGATCCTATAACAAATCCCTTACAGGTAGCAAGTGATAGCTGTATCTTATTAACTTTTTTATATTTAAATTTTTATAGTAAGTCCTAAAGAAATTGAGCAAGTGGCTCAGGACCACCCAATGAGTAATTTCTGTGTAGCGATCACCGGGGTATTAAAGAGCCTGGCTATACTTTCAGCCTCTCAATCAGACTGCCTGGGAGTGGGGTCTGCATTTTTTAAAAATTATCCCAATGCTCAAGTAGGGTAAGTAATTGTCACTTTGTCCTGGAGTGTGTACAAACTTCATTAGCCTTGGGGATTTAAATAATGAAATAGATATATCTAAAAAACCAAATCTGATTAAAAAAAAAATAAAGAATCCAACTCATTGTCTGGGTCCTGAACTTAAAGTAACCTCTCTTTTGCACTGTGAGTGACCTGATTATGTAGCTTATTGGCTTAATACTCTGCACTTGAGCTCAGTATGAGGTAGGGCGGACCCTCAGGAACCGTAAAAATCTCTTCTTCCTTTTGAGATTATCTGGCTTCCTTCCTTCACGCTGTATGTTCAAGTCAAATCTGACAAAGCAATGTAATGTAAGAACTGGGGAAAATAGAGTTAAAATCAGAATATATTTCAACAAAAATTGACACAGAGAAAATACAGAATAATAGTAGAAGTCATAAGAATGGAGAAAACACCCAAATAGAGGGCACAGAGCACGCACAAGAGAATCCCATAAGAAATTTGAATTTCCCTACGCACCCTCTTCCTTCATTTTGTTAAGATGTGTGCTATAGCCACTTTCTAAGAACATTTAAGATTAACCACTTATTTGGGCATTGGTAGAATGCGTCAACTTTAGAACACTTGAAGAATTTTCTTTGTGGGGGAAAAACAGACAATTGCAGAGAAAAAAAGTGTTAAACAGTAAGAGAAGAGAAGGTGCTATGGGTCACAAACTAGGACTAATGGAAGAGGGTCACACAGCAGCGCAAATATGAATCGAACAAGGAAGTGTCATCGTCACACTCCTGAAGGAGGGTGGCTAAGCACTTTAACCTAAATGACTTAGGAATGTATACTGTTTAGTCACATAATCCCACAGTAACAGACACAGGGAGACCAGGTTCATGGGAGTTTACGGTAATTTCTTCCAGTATGTACTGTCTACACTTTACTTAGGGAAATTGAAGCTGAGAGAAGTTGAGAAATTTCTCTGAAATTTCCTGTTAACAGCAGCAGAATCAAGATCAGAACAGAGGGCTCTAGAAGCTGTAGGGAATGGACAAAGGACTTTTCCAATAAAACCTGGAGAGTCTTACTAATCAGTAGAAGGAGAATTAGGGTCCTGAGTGGATTATACTGTTTTTGTTTGTTTGTTTCCAATACTTACCAATTTTTGCTGAGCAACAGGATTATCTCTGCCTCGTCCCATGGAAATAACCTCCCTCTTATCATTATTTCAATGTTAATTAGATCGTCAGAGACACAAATAAATTCGTGCTGTAATCAGACCTTTTAAAAATAATCAAGAAATTTAAACAATCTAAATTAAACAGTCTAAGCCAAAATTGAAAAAATTCAGAATTCAAATGATAGGACTTGGAAAGTAATTGTTGGCCATTTTAGTACTGATGGCCAAGCAAGGAAAAAGCCTGCAATACGTGTCCATACCACATACTTCCTTAAAAGGCCTGACCTAAAAAGGCAATGAAAGTAAGAGAACAGTGATATAGTAAAATATGAGAAGACATGACACAAGTAGAAGATGGACAAATAGTACCTAAAATGTATATTATGATTTCTTGAAATTCAGAACCAGAGAGAAAAAAATACAAAAAGTTGTTGACTATTCTGAAAGTAAAACAAATAAGAACTGTAACTATAAGTCAAAATACTATACCAGAAATATAGATAAATGAACCAAGATGATAGAAACAATTTAAATAGACCTATTAAAAAGTGACAAGATGAAAACAGTAATAAAAAAACTCTCCCAACTGAAGATTAAGCGCAGGCCTAGTTGAATTCTACCAGACCTTCAAGAAAGGGTGAACATCAATTGTCCTCAATCTATCCTATAAAATGGAAAGAGGAGGCACACTGCCAAATTCCTTTTGTGAAGTCTCCAAAACACTTACGCTGACACTAGACAAGTACAGAAACAAACAAGAAATGTATGGAACAACCTGCCTGATAAACATGGGTGCAAAAATTCTCCATAAAATACTTGGAAACCAAATTAAACCATACATAAAATAATTCACCATAACTAAGTGGGATTCATAAGAGATGCAAGGATGCTTCAACTTACATAACTCATTAATGTATTAATATACTCAAGAATATAATCATATGATCATCTCAATAGATGCAGAAAAGACCATTGATAAAGTCCAACTTCCTTTCATAATAAAAATCCTGAAAAAATAGGAACAGAGGGTATGTATATATCACTAAAGGCTATATATGACAAACCTAGTATCAACATAATACTAAATAGGAAGCATACAAGGATCCGCTATGTTCAGGCTCTTATGGCCATAGGCCTAAATAAGAAACAAAATAAAGGACTTCTAGTAAAATTAGAAATGAGACCAGAATGTACACTTTCTCCACTCTTTTTTCAACATAGTGTTTGAACTCTGAACAACAGCAATATGACAAGAAACAGAAATAAAAGAGAAACAACAGGAAAGGAAAATGTCAGACTATATTTGCAAACAATATATTCCTACAAAAGAGACAATGAAGACTTAATTTTTAAAATGTTAGCATTTATGAACACTTTCAGCAAAAAAGTAACATACAAATTCAACATATAAAAACAGTATCTAAGCCGGGCGTGGTGGCGCACGCCTTTAATCCCAGCACTCGGGAGGCAGAGACAGGCGGATCGCTGTGAGTTCGAGGCCAGCCTGGTCTACAAAGCGAGTCCAGGACAGCCAAGGCTACACAGAGAAACCCTGTCTCAAAAAAAAAACCAAAAAAAAAAAAAAAAAAACAAAAAAAAAAAAACAGTATCTTTCCTCTATAACAATATTAAGCAATCTGAAAAAGTAATCAGGAAAGTAATTTCATTCACAATAGCTTGAAAAAACATCTAATGTATTAGGGTTATTTCATGGAAAATAACATATATTCTATCTATCTACCTATATCTATCTATATCCATATCTATTTCTATATCTAATCTAATCTATATCTATATCTAGATAGATATAATGTCCACTTTCTCCACTCCTTTTCAATATAGTGTGTTATCTCTTATCTACAGCATGTGTGTGTTTATGTGTGTTATTATATTGGCTTATATACTATAGTTGTGTATTCCAACAATGGCTAACTATAAACTAGAAAGCCAGAGAACTTTGCAGCTGGTGAGTCTACACAGCTCGAAGTTTCAGGAGACCTGATTTGCTGCTAGAGGCCACAGAATTTCTAAACAGCTGTTGGCCTTCAGCCCATACAGAAAAGCCAAAGAACTGGTTTCTGATTGCAGTGGAGGATGGCAGCACAAGCAATAGCAGTATGTACTCACAGACGGAAGTGGAAGTATCCAAGCACGCAGCAAAGTTCTTTTCTAGGATCTCTTTACATCTGGCTTGATGGCAGACAGTGCTACATATATGTGGAGGACTTTCCTCCTTCAGTTCCTGGTCATAGGAATGTCTTCATATACCCAAGCAGAGATGTGTTTCTTAACTGAATTCAGATCTAATCGAGTTGGTCATCATGATTAACTACCTCACCTAGTAATAAGCCTAACCAAGGCAGTGAAAGATCTCTGCATTAAAAATTGTAAAGCAATAAATAGAAATTGAAAAAGACTATAGTAGGTAGAAGATTTCCAATGTTCATGGGTCAATAGAATTAATATAGTGAAAATGGCCATATCAGCAAAAGCAATCTAAAGATGTAATGCAACCCCCATTAAATTCCAATGGCATTCTTAGCAGGAAAAAATAAATAATCCCAATCCAGAAACAATCCTTGGTAGCCAAAACTGAAAAAAAAAAAAAAAAAAGATGCTGAAAGTGTCAGGGTGTCTGGCTTCAGTATGTATAGCCTTCAGTATACAGGGACATGATGACAAAAGCAGCAGGGAATTTGAACCAAAAAAAAAAAAAATAGAGCAGAATGGAACAAAGAATGGGAACTGGGGACAACAAAACAACAGTTATGGATTTGTTGCAACAATATCTACTTTAAATGTTTGAAACTTGTTCCCTACCTAATGGTGTTATTTTGAAAGGATAGGAGCCCTTAGGAGTCATGGGGAGGCCATGCATCACTAAGGGATCCTAGAGGCGTGAACTGTCCTAACTTGCTCTGTACTCTGCCTCCTGACTGCAGATACAAGGTGACCAGCTGCTTCATATTTCTTAAGCCATGCCAACCCCAACAAGGATGGAATTGAACCCTTCTTAAACTCTAAGACACAATATACCCTTCCTCCCTTGGATTGTTTTTTTTTTTTTCTTTTCTTTCAGGTATTTGGTCTCAGCATTAAGGAAAAATTAACTAATAGAGATGCCAAGATAACATGCTGGAGATTTTCCAAAAGACCAAAATATCTCAAGCAATAATCAAGAACTGGCTTGCACGAAACTAAGTTTTCTTCATGGCAAGGGGAACAGTGATATAGGATAAAATATCTGCTAGTTATATATTTGACAGAGGTTTACTATCTAGATCATACTTTCTAAAAACTTGAAAGCTAAACACCAAAAATATGAATAAATAAATAACCCATTAAATAAATAAGCTAATGAAATGAACAAATGGGTCTCAAAAGATGAACTATAGATGGGTAATAAAAATGTTTAACATTTTTAGCAATCGTGGACATGCATGTTGAAACTATGATAAGGTTCTATCTCCCCACAGTTAGAATGGCTATCATTAGGGTGAACCAAGCTACCAAAGGATATGGGGAACACTTATACTCTTCAGGGAACGAGATGTAAATTGGTTCTGCCAAAGTGGAACTCACTATGGAAGTTCCTCAAAACCTTCTGGATATGTTCCCAAAGAACTGTAAACCTACATAGCACAAAGTACCTGAATATCCATGTTTATAACAATACCATTCACAATAGCAAAGTCATATAACAGAACTATACTCTGATAACAGATGAGTGAATAGAGAAAATGTGCTATACATAAGCAATGGAGTTCTAGTCAGCCATAAAGAAGAAAAGTGTGGGGCTAGGAACTCTTCAGTGGTAAAGGTACTTGCCTTCAAGCCTGGTTTTGATTCTTATAACCATTGGTAGAAGAAGAAAGTAGATGCCTGAAAGTTGTCCTTTGTCCACTGTGTACTGTGCATGTACACAAATAAATAAGTGAATGTAGAAAAGGGAAACGTTTTAAAATTAAATTATGTAATTTCTTAGACATTGTATACTACCAGAGAGTGCCATATCAAATGAAGCAAATCAGTTCAGAAAGCCAAATCTTACATATTTCATTCATTTGTAATGAACAGAATTTGTGTGTGTGTGTGTGTGTGTGTGTGTGTGTGTGTGTGTGTGTGTGTTAAAAGAAGAAGGACATGAAGCAAAAAGTAGAGACAAATACTTGAGTGAAAGAAAGGTGCCTAAAAGGTAGAAAAATCATGGTTGAAAGGGTGAAAGTATATGACATACTTGAAAGAATTTATCTGTATGAAAACCAATATTGTGAACTGTTGGTCTAATGGATTTTTATGCTAATTAATAAAAAGCTGTCACCTGGGCAGGGCAAATGAGACAGGTGGGGCTAAGATTCCTGGGCTGGGGGAGATAGAAAATCTTGAGAAGAAGGGAGAATAGAGGAAAACATAGAAGAAGGCCACATTGGGTTAGGTGGAGAAGAAGCACATGAAGCAGATGAAGAGCATTAGCAAGTATTTGGGATTATGGATGGGAGGTAGCTTGATAGAAATTATTAGAACCAGATGGCATGGGATTGGGGCAGGTATGAGATACCTTCCCCACTATAGGAAGTAGTTTAGAGGATTAAAATCTGCCCTGCCCCAGGTTAATTAAGGCTATTTTAAAATATAACAGGTGTTTGTGTCTTGATTGATTGTTAATGGGTTAGAAAATACTGTCTTAATAATAATTATAGACCTGATAATAAACACTCTTAGGCCATACTGCTAATTTAACAACAACAAGCATTGTTTGATGTGGGGCAATTATTAGACAATAATATTAGACAATTTGACAATTAATTAGACAATTAACCACAACAGTAAACAATAAATATTCTTTACCAATATAAAATGAAAATGTAGGAAGCCTCTTCATAGTTCCCTTTTGGTGTGTGACTTAAGAGCACAAATAACTAACAAATAGGTAAATTGTTTTCACTAACTATATATATATTATTTTATAAGTATTGATATTTTGAGGCCATTAATGTATATATTTGGGGATAAAACAACTTAACCAGCAAGAGATAGTTTGATATTGCTATTATTGGATTTTTCAACATAAAAGCAAAATATATAAGGAAGCCTAAGACTAAAGAAGTTAAATTTACTCTCATCATAAATTTCTATTTATAGCAAGACACACTTGCATATTATATGTGCATGCAAATATAAACATATAATGGGGTTATTTGTCTATTTTTTTCCAATACATTTTTAGTACCATCTGCTGAAAAGTCTAGAAATAACTGGTTCAGAAGTAATGGGCCCTTCATACCTGTTTTATAGTTTGAAATAATTTTCCACAAAGCAAATAGGACATTTTAATGCAACAACTTTGTTCATATGTGAAAAGTACAGATAGGATAGAAGCCTCAACACCATAACATCTTAAGAAAAGGTTGTCAGTGAGCTCAGGTAATCACAGGCTCCTACTGGCCAAGAACAAGTAAAATTTCAATATTAAAATAGCTTATCTGGTCAAAAACGGAATATATGAAAACATAGTTTTTTGAAATGAGCTCTCACTATGCAGCCCAGACTCAACTCAAACTCTTCATTGTCCTGACCCAGCCTCTCAAGTAGTTGGAATTACAATGATCATGCAACGATACATATCTTCAAGTACATCAGTGACATATTCAGTGTAGAGAATGCTAGAAAGCTAAATTATTGTTATTGTTGTTGTTGTTGTTGTTGTTGTTGTTGTTGTTATTATTATTATTATTATTATTATTATACTTGGCACATCATAGAAAAAATTTCATGTTTCCCATCTTTCCGTTAATAGCTATATGACCAGATAACCAAATGATAAATGAGAGACACTTCCCTTTCAGAATCACTGTACTGATTAGTCAAAAAGTTACAGTAAAAGATGATAATCACCACACTGCAAACTATAATTGGCAAATGGATTTATTTATGACTCACCAACTCTTATTTGCTTCACAGAACTGATTTCATGGCCTTTTGGAGTACACAGACCTCCCAGTGAAGGAATCTTGGGGGAAAGCAGTCTACTTTGAATGTGGTAAGCCTCAGCCCTCTGAACAGAGTAGAGGAAGATGAAGACCAAGGATCAGGCTAAACAGCAACATAACGACAAGATGAGCAAACTCAGAAGTGTGGGAAACACCAGGAGAAAAAAAAAATGATTGGGTTTCAACACAGAAATGATTGAGTTTCTTCAACACAGAAAATTCAAAGGTCAACAATTGAGTTGAACTTGGGTCACAGGGGCACTCAGAGGATACTGTGATTCTGTCCTGGAATTGAAGTATTTTTGAGTTGTGATTCTGTAAAACAGGAAAAGGATGAAGGAAAACAATAATTGCAAAGTCAACAGTCTTTCTCTTGCTCTGTTAGAGAAACAACATTGCATGAGAAGCCATCATTCCTAACACTTGAGGAGGCTCATGCAACTAAGGCAACGTTGCCAAAAACAATTCAGTGCAGACAGGCCTCCAGACAGCTAGATCAAACTTGAAATTTGATAAATTTCTGGGTGCTGAGTTTGGGCCAGCATAAGTATGAGAAAACTTGAGAAAGGGTGGTGCTAAGTGAGCCAGAATTTTTATGGGATTAATTGAAAGATTCTCAGAGCAAAGACAAATTGTTCATGGCTCTGACATAAAGAAGAGAGTAATTCTTGTAAAATACAGTCAGAGCCTTTGCCATAGTGTGCCCTGTAGAGAAAAGACAACCAGAGCCTTATTCCACTGGTGAGAGTGTTCATTCAACATTCCTCGCTTCTAACAATTCTCTATTGTGTAATTAAAAAAAAAAGTATGATCCACAGAGATCAGAGGTTTGGAATTCTAGGAAGTACATAGGAAACACTAAAGCAAAGGAGGAGCTCGGACGTAAAGTTACAAACATAAGTTCTCTTATAAACTCACACACACACTGATGCGATTTTTGACAAAGAAGCCAAAACAATATTATAGAAAAAAGACAGCATCTTCAACAAATAGTGCTGGTCTAACTGGATGTTAGCATGTATAATAATTCAAATAGATCCATATTCATCACCCCCACACAAAACTCAAGTCCAAGTGGATCAAAGGCCGCAACATAAAACTGGATATACTAAATCTAATAAAAGAGAAAGTGGAGAATAGCCTGGAATGTATTGGAGAGAACTTCCTGAACAGAATGCCAACAGCTCAGGCACTAAGACTAACAATTTATGGGACCTCTTGAAACTGAAAAGCTTCTGTATGGTAGAAGACATTGTCAATAAGTCAAAATGGCAGCCTAGAGATTGGGAAAAGATCTTCACCAAACCCATGTGAGACTTGCCAAATCACTATGAATGTAACATTTATATAATCCCTGATTGTACTGTGGTTCTTCCTGCTGTATGTAGTTTATTTTGCTCATATGTAATAATATAAATGTGTATGTTAAAAAAGAAATATAATAAAATTTAAACAAAATCTTCACTAATTCTACATCCAATAGAGGGCTAATATCCAAGATATATAAAGAACTCAAGAAATTAAACATCACCAAACCAAATAACTGAATTAAAAATGGGGTACAGAACTAAAAAGATTCCTCAACATAGGAATCTCTAATGGCCAAGAAGTGCTTAAAGAAATGATCAATGCCCTGCCTTAGTCATCAGGGAAATATAAATCAAAATTACTCTGAGATTCCATCTTACTCCCATCAGAATGGTTAAGAACAAAAACTCAAGTGACAGCACATGCTGGCAAGGATGTAGAGCACCATTACTGGTGGGAGTGTTGTACAGACTTGTACAACCACTTTGGAAATCAATCTGGTGGTTTCTTAGAAATGTTCGAATAGTTCTACATCAAGACTTATCTATACCACTCCTGGGCATATACCCAAAATATGCTTCACCAAACCACAAGGACATTTCCTCAACTATGTTCATAGTAGCTTTACTCATAATAGACAGAAACTGGAAACACAGAAGATGTCCATTAACTGAAGAATGAATAAAGAAAATGTGGTACATCTACATAATGGAATACTACTCAGCTATTAAAAACAAGAACATCCTAACATTTGTAGGCAATTGTATGCAACTAGAAAATATCACTCAGAGTGAGGTAACCCAGACTCAGTAGGACATAAGTGAGTATTAGCCATATAGTACAGGATAACCATGCTACAAACCCACAAATTCAAAGAAACTGAGTAACAAGGAAGGTTAAAGCGAGGATGCCTGAATCCCAACTAAGAAAAGGAAATAAAAAAGACATCATAGACATTGGAAGGAGAAGGAGAAGGGGAACTGGGTGAGAGAGGGGATAGAGAAGGGAATTAAGGGGTAATCAAGTATAGAGAGAGCAGTGATGGAGGCAGTGAGGGGACTGGGAGAGAGAAGCAAAATTGGTGTTGGTTATCTCTGAGACAAGCTGGAGACCTGGATAGGGGAGGATCCTGGAAAGATATTGGGGGGGGGGAGGTTGATCATAGCTGAGACTCCTATCAGTGGCAGGATACTCAGACTAAAGTGGTCACATCCTGTAGCCAGGCAGGACTTCTAGCTGAGAGAGAGGGACACCAACCCACCCACAAAACCCTTGACACAAAATTTGTTCTGCCTACAAGATGTGCAGAGATAAAAGGATGGAATAGAGATTGAGGGAATAGTCAACCAATGACTTGCCCAACTAGAGACCCACACCATGGGAGAGACCCAACTATTAATGAGACACTATTAATGATACTCTGCTGTCCTTTCAGACAGGCATCTAGCCTAGCTGTCACCTAAGAGGCTTAATCCATCAGATATTGGAAACAGATGCAGGCACCCACAGTCAAACATGAGGCTGAATTCAAGGAATCTTGTGGAAGAGTTAGGGGAAGGATTGAGAAATCTGGGGGCATCAAGGACACCACAAGACAACTTATATTGCCAATTAACCTGGGCCGATGGGGCCTCATAAAGACAGAACATCAACCATAGGACATGCATGGACTGTTGCTAGGCCCACTACATATATGAAGCTGATGGGCTTGGTCCTCAAGTGGGTCCCCTAACAATCAGAGAGGGGGCTGTCTCTGACTTGGACCTGTTGCCTCCCTCTGGATCCCATTTCTCTAGGAAGGCTGCCTTGTCTTGCCTCAGTGAAAGAGGCAAGTCAGTCCTTGATGTGCCAGGGTTGGTTGGTACCCGGGAGAGGGGAACAAAGGGAGTGTAGGAGAAGTTGGTGGGAGGAGAAGAGGGAGTGGGGTTTGGAATGTAAAATGAACAAGTAATAAATTAGTAAAAAAAAAAACAGATATGAGTTCTCCTCTTAGATAAGATTTTGGAAAATCAGTCACAGCACTGAAATAGATCCATGGAAAGACTGGGATCTAGAAGAGTGAACATCACAGAATGTTTCAGTATGTGAAGAGGTGCAGTAAGAAACTGCCAACATGATCACTCCATTATTAGGCAGAAATATTTTTATTGTAAATAAGAGAAAGAAAATATCCAGGGGCATCTGGGAGAGTCCAGAGCAGTGAGAAAGAGCAACAGATTGGGCATGGCCAGGGCTATCTGTGAGAGAAATGAAAGAAGGAATACTGAAGATAGCAAGATAGCAAGGGACAGAGAATGAAGCATTGCAAGAAATGGAACAGCAAGAGATATCCAGGCTATAAGGAAGATGAGCAGCTCAGGAGAAGGAAAGGGCAGGAGGGAGTGTGGGTGTTGAAATGTGTAACAGGTACTTACAAGTAAGGATCTAGGCAGGCTGGAGGCCAGCATAGGCTTTAATATTCTGATAGGCAGCACAGGTAGCCTTGTTTCTCTTCTGCCAGGGCCAAGGGAAATGAGTCCTTTTGGTAGATGGGAATCAGTTTCACAAACTCCTTTTTTTTTTTTATTTTCTTTTATTCTTGTTACATCTCAATGGTTATCCCCTCCCTTGTATCCTCCCGTTCTTCCCTCCCTCCCATTTTCCCCTTACTCCCCTCCCCTATGACTGTTCCTGAGGGGGATTACCTCCCCCTCTATATGTTCATAGGGTATCAAGTCTCCTCTTGGTAACCTGCTGTCCTTCCTCTGAGTGCCATCAGGTCTCCCCCTCCAGGGGACATGGTCAAAGGTGAGGCACCAGAGTATGTGAGAAAGTAATATCCCACTCTCCACTCTACTGTGGAGAGTGTTCCATCCATTGGCTAGATCTGGGTAGGGGTTTAAGGTTTACCGCCTGTATTGTCCTTGGCTGGTGCCTTAGTTTGAGCGGGACCCCTATGCCCAAATCTGCCTATCATAATGTTCTACTTGTAGGCTTCTATCTAACTACCAGAAATCCTTCTGGCCCATCTTGAGTTCATGTCTGAATAAACAGATTGCCTTTTGGAGTTTGGAGAACTGGAGTTTCCTCTGGCCCTCACAGGTTCCCTAGCACCCACTTTACCATCAGATTCAAAGACTCCATGAAATGGATGACAGCCCAGAGAGTGTCAAGATGAGGCCTAAGAGAAAGAATGTTAAACTGCAACCAAAAGATCTTGTAGATTGTGCACACCTACATCCAGTCCCAGATAATCAACACAAATATGAAAGTGAAAGCCTTTCTACCACTCTATTAGCTAATTCAACATGTATGACTAATAGCAAAAGGAAGAAAGAAAAAAAGGAAGCAAGGAAATCACACTATAGAAAAAAGCCAAGCAATAATAAAACAAGATATAGCCATCAGAACCGTACTCTGACACAGACACTCCAACACAGTCCAAACGCTGAAAATATCAGATATAGAATTGGACATAGCTAAGGTTAGTACGTTAAGAATGTTAAGGGGAGAAGTAGACAACAAAGTCAATGAGGAATGAAAGCAAAGGAACACTTAAAATACCATTTAAAAACTGTTATGAAGGGATTTTTCAGTGGAGGAAATCACACACACACACACACACACACACACACACACACACACACACACACACACTGTCAGTGATAACCTGGAAACTCTGAAGTCATAGGACTCCCACAAACTGAAAAGCAGAAAGTAAAACAAGGTAGAAGATCAGAATGCCTCAGTACGTATTATGATTACGATTGGAATAGTGAAAGGGTGATGAGAAGGGAGAGGAGCACATGGATTTAAAAACTGGAAACCTTCTCGCATGGATAAGACCTGGGACCAAAAGATGGGAACAAGTGCAATAGAAAAATCTCTGAGATGTGATTGCCATCTTATTTGTATCTCGTATATTGTCATGTGTACTTCCTGAACACTGTGTGTGTTCATCTTTTATGAAAACTATCTACTAAGGGACAAACATGTGCAGAACAGCAGGTAGGGTAGACATGTACTTTTAGAATAAGGTCCTTTACTACTTTTAAGAAACTATCATAACAGTTGTCATAGTCACTTTCTTCCTGCTGTATATAAATTGCACCAGTGAGTTGTTGATAAGAAGCCAGGCCTCTCAGTCCTGAAGGCTGGGGAGCTCAGGAGCACTGTGCTGGCATCTGGCGAAGGCTTTGGTGCTATGGTACCACACAGAGAAAGGAATAGGCAAGTGAGGACACAGGAGAAAAAGGGTTGTCAAGAGCACTATCCTGAAATAATATTGATCTATTCATGAGGATTCCACTTTCATGACATAATTACTACTTAAAGGCCAACTTTTTAATATGATCACAATGGCAATTAAGCTCTGATATGAGATTTAGCAAGGACAAACAAGCCACAGCAGAAATACAAACTGAAAGTAGTTAGTGGTGGAATAATTGAATGCTAGCATCTCACTCTGTCCCAAGTGTGGAGAAAATGGAACGGCTGAGACATGGAGCAGGTCTGGATGGGTTTGAGGGTTACCAGCTACCCGCACTGTATAAGCAGGGTTTGTGGCACCACCCTCATTGCTTAGGAACAGAGCAGACCAAAACGAAATATTAAAGTCTCTGAAAGAAATTTGTACAGCATTTTAAGGATTGTGCAGGGAGGGGGGATTAAAACTGAGCAAACAAAAAACAGATGAACGTGTTTCAGTTAATAAAGCAGTTTGAGAAAATATTTCAAACATTTACAACTTTGATTCTTTGAAATGTAACTATTCATTATATGTAGCAAAAAAAAGTTATACTTAATCCATTTATTAACAAAACACCTGGGATGCTCACATCCAATGCCCTCCCCCCCTCCCACACACTCTTGTCTTGGTAACTGCATGCCACCAAGACTGAGATTTAAAATGTAGCAGTGCAGTATATGCAGATAGAGAGACGCATGTACAGGTATGTAATTAAACCCATTTAAGATTGGAAGCAGCTAAGTGTGCATGATGGGACCCTACACAAAAGCCTTGTGGTGCTGCGCGTGAGCAGAAACCAAAACCTACTTGTGCTAAGAGGCATTATATGGAAAATGACTAAATAAGGCCTATTATGAAAGATACAGGCCATGCAAAAGTATAAATGAATGTTAAAAATAAATCTCACCTTTATTCTACCCCACCCAGCAAAACTAAAATCTAAGGATATACTATACATCAAGGTCTCTCTGAAATTCAAATTGGAGGAGCCTGTGTGCATATGTATACACATTATTTTACATTAGAAGTGGAAGAGATCAAATCAAATGGATAATCGGGCTTAGATATAAATAAAATAAAAATTGGAGGAAGTTATAGCCACTGTGAAATAGTAAAGCTCTCAGGTGTAACTGAAACTCACGTTGTGCAATAAAAGGAGCTCTAAGCTATTCTGGCTTTAGGCTTTTTACACATCATTAACATCCACCATCTCATGTCACTTTAAATTAGGTATCCAAGCAGTTAAGTTCACATTTTCCTTGCTTCAAGAGAAGAATTATAAATGCGAGGCCTCCTCCCCTCCCCATAAATGGCTAAAATGCAGCAGTTGGTTCAAAGCAGAAAGCACAAGGAAGAAAGGCAGAAAGTTGCAGCACAAGACTTCCGCAGCTCCCCTTCCTGCTCCTGTGCCTCTCAGCCAAGTGGAGATCAGCAGCGGCTGATGATGAGTAGTAAAGCTGTAAACCCTGTTGAAGCAAATCTCTCTGCATTGGTCTTGAGGACTCTAGAGAAGGAAAACTGACCAAGTGGATTCAGAGCTGAGATTCTGAAAGGGGCCATTCCAGTGTAGTTGGGGAAATGTAAATTTCTTACAGTGATTTATTCCATGGAGACATTTGGAGCAAAGTTTTTGATTTAAATTCATCTGTCACATATGTTATGTTTTGTTCTGCGTTAAAGTACATCCACACAGATTTCTATGCTGCATTATTATTTATGAGTATGGGAGAATTTAAAAACAAGTTCTAATAACCAAGATTATTTCCAGCATGTTTTCCATCTTTAAGAATGTATAAATGTGTGCCTCCTCAAATACAGCACTGCGTATAGGTCAACAGGAGATGGGGAGGTGAAGGAGACAGGAGTGTCCTAAAACATCTGCAAACCCCAGATACAACACATATGTTATTGTGAAATAAATCATTGATGTTAATACAATGAGAAAGACGGATTCAGATAACTGTGATATCCTGAATGAGAAAGAGAATACAGAGAAAGAGACTAGAATTCATTCTTTAGTGTTCATTTTCTTGCTAAAAATTTTAATACACTGCCTCACGGCAACTCACAGAAGATAGAACTCAAATTGGCTTGAAAATGAACATTGTCCTTTCCCAGATTCTGTAAGCCTGGCTGGGACAAGATAAACTCAGAAGGCTGATCACACCAAAGTAACTGAAGTAATTTGGACTACAGACACAAAAGTGAAAACAAGGCTTTTTATTCCTGCTAGTATTCTTCTCTGTGGCCTGAGATGGTCACACAGGGGCTATCTTCTACCTTTTAATAAAAATGCCGGGAGTCAAGAAAGAATGGACTGACTATACACAGTATGAATTCAGTTGCAGTCTTCTATTCTGATAGTGAAGTCCACACCAATGAGCAAATGGCAGGTAGGGTTGACATCAAGGATAGAAAGGAAAACCTATTTTCAGAAATGGCAAGTAGACTTTATATGTCATTTGACATGTGCCATTGACCTGAAAGTTTGTTTGCTGTCTTCAAGGTATGTGTGCATAATCAAAGTTCTCAGTTTTGAAGTGCTAGTATTATTTGGTTGTGTTTAAATATGGTAATATAGGAAAGGGGTTTTAAAAATAGCAGTGCTATCAGGATTTAAGGGCGGAGAGAAAACTGTTAACATCTAAGTCATGGAAGAAATTCAAAACACGTTTTCAAAGAAGAGAGAGGATGTCTGCATGAGTAAGATCAATTTTTAAAAAGCCTTTCTTGATAGAAAGACAGAGCGCAGCAACATCTGGGCTATTGCTATGAGCCTGCTCTTTCTCTTCTTGTAACCAAACTATGTAGAGGAAGCAAAGATATTTCCACCCAGACTAATTCACTAATTTACAAAGTTGAAAAGTAAGTATAATGTTGGGAAGGAACCTGAATGGTACAGAAAATCCCTAGTGAGTATTACCATGTTTATGGGAGATATATGAACCCTCCTCTATAGGAGGAAGAAGAAGTGAGTCCCCATCCTAAATCTTCCAGAAGATCACATTGATACCACTTTTGATTTTCAATGCCATAAAAGTAAATGAAGGAATATGAAAATGCTCCTTATAGTAGTAACTCACTCTAATATTTCTTGTTCCAAAAGTTAGGTCATAAACAATGTCTTTTTTTTTTTGTACCAACATTTTTTTCTCCTTTATTAATTTATTCTTGTTACATCTCAATAGTTATCCCATCCCTTGTATCCTCCCATTCTTCCCTCCCTCCCATTTTCCCCTTATTCCCCTCCTCTATGACTGTTCCTGAGGGGGATTACCTCCCCCTATATATGTTCATAGGGTATCAAGTCTCTTCTTGGTAACCTGCTGTCCTTCCTCTGAGTGCCACCAGGTCTCCTCCTCCAGGGGACATGGTCAAAGGTGAGGCACCAGAGTATGTGAGAAAGTAATATCCCACTCTCCACTCTGGAGAGTGTTCTGTAATCTGACTTCTGTTCCCCCCCATTGTCTGGCTTTAAGATGAAATTCATAAATTAGCAACTGTTAATAAGTCTGCCCCAACTCCAAGGGTATCATGTGATGTGGTGGTGGTGGTGGTGGTAATGGTGTGTGTGTGTGTGTGTGTGTGTGTGTGTGTGTGTGTGTGTGTGTGTGTGTTTGTGTTGTATGTTAAATTTTCACTAAGGAAGAACTTATGTATGTCCTTCCTTCGGAGAATGGATGTGGGTGAGCAAACCTGGGATAGGTCAAGTGGAGATATTGCATCAGGACTGCCCTCTTCCCAGAGCTTCCCACTGGAGGATATTTCACTCTACCTTTGAATGTCTCGCCTATAGGCCCTTCTGATCTTACATAAAGCAGAACTGTGCTCAAGGTGTGTTAAAATATTTTGTAAATAGAAACTAACAAATATTGCTGAACAAGTTAGTTCCAGTTGTATGAAAGGAAAAGTGACTAAATCAACATTAATCTTTCCATGTGCAAGCCCAAGGGTGAATTGAAGATATTATCAGAATGTAGCTTTTACAGCTTAAAGTTTTGTGAAAGATCTGGATTAGACAATCTTTAAGACTTAAAAAAAGAAGGGGAAAATGTCACTTTGTCAGGGAACAAGTAAATGTTTGTACTCCTCTTCAGGTAAGAGTGGGCATAAGCTTTTCTTCTAATAACTGCTGCTGAAATATTTGCCTGACTGGATTTCTAGATATTTCCTTTTACTTGCTGAATGCAGTTTCACTGAGCTCTAAAATACTACACAGTTAGAAGTTTCTTGTGTGAAACTAAGATTTTTATAATAATGAAAGCTTATGTAAATAATGCAGAAGGCATTCTGTATAAAATGGTCATCTTGCATGGTGAGGGAAGGCTTTAAGAGTCGGTTTATAAGTGAGCATACACAAGTTCTGCTTGGTGACACAGCTGAGTCCTGTACCCCAAAGGCATTAGCATTGTGAATGGTCCAGTAAGAACTCCTTTCTAGAATAAAAGCATGCCCTGCTGATGTGTGTTCAAGGCCTGCGTTATTCTCTCCAAGTCTAACTAGAACCCAAGAGTGGATGGAGACCGAGAGACAGAGTTGGGTTTCTACATCTCACATCGAAACTTCTGAGGTCATTCTCCAGAACTCCATCATAAAACAA
The DNA here is from genome assembly GCF_964271855.1 of Acomys minous. Taxonomy (NCBI): domain Eukaryota; kingdom Metazoa; phylum Chordata; class Mammalia; order Rodentia; family Muridae; genus Acomys; species Acomys minous. The sequence goes on from NC_140486.1 coordinate 38,409,734, forward strand.
ATCACTCAGCAAGGCTGCCAGAGGGCAGTAAAAGCTTGACTGGCTCTATATATTCTGAGTTGGAGCACTGTGGGCAGCTTTCCATTAGGCAGGGGTAATAGGACAGGTGTGGTAAAATCATGAGCTGAAAACTGCCTGGGAAACTCCGGTTGGGGCTGACAAGGTGGTGCCACTGGCACCTTCACCATCGTAGCCAAAATGTCCCAATTAGGCACTAACAAAGAGCAAGCTGAGCAAATACATTGCTAAGACGGCTCCCCTGGGAAGACATAAATACAAATTGATGCAAAGCCTGGAGCATTTGGATACCCTGGCAACAAGCATCCCTGGGAGAAATGAGGTTTCCAGGCTGTGTGTGGAATGTCAAAGCTATCATGTTATGTCAAAGACTCCAGAGGATTGTAGAGTCTCCTACAACAGAGGCTGGAGCCACTGATGGGAGCACTGAAGACAGGCAGGTGACATCATTAGACCCAATCAGATATCCCGCAGGGCAGGAGTACTTCCCACCAATGCGTTCATAGCAGACAACATAAAAATAATTTAAAAAGAAAGAAAGAAAGAAAGAAAGAAAGAAAGAAAGAAAGAAAGAAAGAAAAGCAATGACTGGGAAGAAATACAAAAACATTAGCCAATGAAACTGCATTTGTTCTATCATTAACATACTGAAATGTGATCAATTAATTGTCATTTTCATTTGCACCACATAGCTTAACACATTGGGGCAAAGAGTTTTGAACATCAGCCATAAAGAAGTATTTTAACAGATCGTATACAATAACTTCAGGTTAGATTGCTCACATTTTTCCCTATTCATAGACTTTTCAGCCATTATTTAATTATCTTGGGCTGATTGGGAACACTACAAAAGGTACAGTGCATTTAGAGAGAGAAGGTGAAACATTAGGAAGCCTACAAAATTATACACACACACACACACATATATATATATATACATATACATATATGTATATATATATATATATATATATATATATATATATTAAAGCCAACATTAGAACATTAGTCAACTTTTCCCATAGGCACTAAACTGTTTGTGAAAATTTTTCTTGCTTGGAATGTCTACAATCAAGCTGGCCATGATTTAATATTTACAGAATAGTTTAAAGTTTCCCAGAGTTTTACAAGCAATGCTTAGTCTTCCTTTAGAACAGTCTCAAAAGGCATAAGCAGTCCAGCTTCTCGGCAGGGGCATAGCAGGAAATTCTGGACTGCCACAAGAAAGAGTAGTCTTGCAAAGTGTTTGGGTGGTGAACACAGGAAGGAAGCTGAGTGCTCATTTTACTGATTTGATTTGCAGAAAATTCTGCCAAACTTACATGAACTCAGCTGTGACAATAATCTTCCACGTTTTAATTATGATTAACTATGATGAACCCTGGCAAAGAACATAAGTTTAATTTAAAAAGGTCTTGAGATCAAGCAGTCTAGAGTTGGATAGACTTAGGAGAGCAGGTGTCCCAGAATAGTTCTGCAAGTAAGTCTTCTCAGACCCGTGGGAATTACATAAGTCCTTCAGATACCTTCTTTTCTCACCTCTTTCAAGGTGGTTTAGAGGAGTTTTAATCCAGCAACATGGTGGCTCTGTCAAGGGATCACATCCAAAGACCAAGGTCTGTGTGATCCAATGGAATACAAGCACACTCTTAGTACTACACAACTTTAATTCCTCTGGCTGGACTTTAGTATGCACCTTTAATCCCAAACCATGACATCTAATTGAAGGCCAGACAACTTGACAATTCGGAGAAAGATGTGGCAAAATGAGACCCGATCCTCATGAGTACAAACTGAAAATAGAATCTACTTAATAGTAGGCACAGAGAGAAAGAGCAATTCAGGAAGAAGCAAAGTTTGAATCAGCTTGAGCCAGAACAGCTGAGTTGAAGCCGCCAGGCAGAGTTCAGAAAGAACTAGAAAGGTTGAGCTTATTTAGTAGTAAGTCTTGAAGGATCAAAACATTTTAGGCCTAGGTTAGCAGATGGAGGCTTAGAAACTGAAGCCTTCATGGTTCAGGCTTGCGGAAGATTAGATTGTACGGAAGCTAAAAGCTTCCAGGCCTAAGCCTAGCGATAGTTAGATAGAAACGCTCTGGGCTTAGCCCAAGCCATCTATTTGTCAGCTTGGGTACTGCACTCATCTTATTCCCTCATCAGAGGAAATAAAAACAACATCTACATAGTGCAATGGCTTTTAGTACAAATATATTATTTTCTTATGTCCAAAAAACACAGGTTTCAGGATAAGCCCATTTTCACTTATTAAGTCCTCAAGAGAAGTGGAGAGATTTAGTTCTAAACTATTTATGAATATAGAAAGCAATACTAATTTGCATTTCAGATACCCTTTCCTTAGAAATGCCTGTTTCATTAGACCACCTTCAGATGAATATTTTACTGTCCACTTATAGGTTACTGGCAATTTATCAAATAACCACTATATATATATAGCAAATTTTGTGAGATTTTAATTGTGAATCTTAAGCTAGAGAAAATATTACAGTCTTCTGGTAGAACACAGTACCTAAGTAAAGGAGCGCTACGTACTTGTCATTCTGGGCCACTTGAGATACTGTCTCAAAACAAACAAGAAAATAAACCAACCCCAAAATGCACCTGTCCTCTATTTTTATTAGTTCATTTCATGCTTCCTGGATTCTCCTTTTTCTCCTCATGCACATTCTGTAGTGTGCCAATGTATTAGGCATCAAAAAAGAACATGAAAAATATCCACCTAATTATATGGTTTCCTCAGTACAAGGAAGAAATAAAATGGATGGAGCACAAATGTGGTACTCAAGTCATGTCCATCATGCAGGTTTCTCATGTAGGTACTTCATATAATCGCTTTGAGAAAATATTTAGACAAAGTAGAATACCATATTCCGTGATAGCTTAAGTATTTTATTGAAACAGATGGCATCCTAATAATTCAGGCAGTGGTGCCATATAGTATAACTGCCATCAATCAAGATTCATTCTTCATGTGACAATTGTGATGGCTAATGAAATAGTGTATTCATAAACGCTGACATATAGTTCCATATTTTGACTGTTATGATGATTATACAAGAAAGGGGAAATAGTGAAAATGTGGGCTGGAAAATCACATAGACCTACGTTTGGATATCTGCCAGCTAGGCAAACTATCCTAGTTCTTTAGTGGGTTGAATTTCATCTCCTTTTCACCCTGCACAAAAGGGAATTCCAAGTGGATCAAAGGCCTTGATATCAGACCTGAAACTCTGAAACTGCTTAAGGTAAAAGTAGGAGGAGCACTTCAATGTATAGGCACAGGAAGTGACTTCCTGAACAGGCTCCAATCACTCAGGAAATAAAGCCAACCAATGGGACCTCATGAAATTAAAAGGCTTCAGTGCATCAAAGGGAGCAGCTACTGAGGGCAGAGACAGAGTTGGAGAAAATCTTCACCAGCTATACATTTGACAGAGGATTGATATCTAGATATACAAAGAACAATAACAAAAACCAAATGAACAAACAAACAAACTGAACATCATGTACACAAACAACCCAATCAATAAAAGGGTTAATGAAATGAAGAGGCAATTTTCCAAAAATGATAAATAACCAACAAACACATGAAAAGATGTTCAATCTTACTAGCCACCAGGGACATGGAAAACAGATTCACTGAGATTTCACTCCATGACGTTTTACTCTAGCCAGATCAGTCAATAGGAAAACAAAAAATAGGGGCTGTAGAGATGGCTCAGTGGTTAAGAGCACTGCCTGCTCTTCCAGAGGTCCTGAGATCAATTCCCAGCAACCACATGGTGGTTCACAACCATCTAAAATGGCATCTGATGCCCTCTTCTGTCATGCAGAGGGAGCACTCATATACATAAAATAAATACATATTTTTTAAAAAGGAAAACAAAAAACAAATGTTAGCAAGGATGTGGAAAAGGGGTATCCTTATAGACTACTGGAAAACTCTAGAAGTAGACCTACCATGTAATTCAATGATACCACTTCATATTTAACCAAAGAACTCTAAGTCAACAGATCAGAAAACTTGTACACCAGTGCTCAATACATCAATGTATATACTAGATCAATTATGGAATAAGCCTAGGTTTTCAACAATAGAGGAACTGATAAGAAAATGTGCTATGGAATTTTTTTCAGCCAGGAAGAAGGATGAAGTTATGCAACTTGTAGGAAAGTAAATGCAAATGGAGACAATCATGTCGAGCAAATAAAGCCAGTCCCTGAAAGACAAATGTGTGTTTTCTCTTATCTGTGGTTCATAGACTTTCACACAGTCACATGAAATCATGAGTACAGCATACATAAAACTAAAGTAAAAGGGAAGTTGTGTAGGGAAACATGAGGGACTAATGGGCTGGGAGAAGGGGAAGAAAAGAGGGAGGGAGAGGAGGGACAGGATTATGGAGGATATTTTTTAATATACAATGTATACCTGTGAGAACATTATTTTTAAAGGTTCCTCCTATTGATCCCTACCCGCTGAGTCCTACATTCTTATGAAGACAATGAAATAATCCCTGCTTTTCTGCTTGGTGATCCCTCACTTAGCTATAAAATTATAGGAAAACAGTGTTCTCCTAATTCACACTGTTCTCCAAACAAAATATTAATAATGGAAAATCAATGAATATTAATAAAAAGTGCACTTTTTCTACCTTTCAGTTATATATAATTGACTGGAAATTTTTAAAAAAGAAAGTAAAATATTTAAAACTGGAAGTACACCATGTTATAAGAAATAAGTATGAGATATCAAAAGCTGCCATTTCATAAGAGGCTTTCCAGGCAATAACTCATCCAGACCCAGTGCACAAAGGAACTTTCCTGATAAGGTCTGAGAGATGCACCGACAGGTGAAGAGATCCCAATTTACAGAGCAGATGGACACTCTGTTCATTTAGAAGACTAGTAGTAGATTCACCCCTGGGGCCTTTGAGCTCCGCAACTACAGGCTTTGACCAGGTTTAAGGAACAAAAGAGGCATTTACTTCTGCAGAGTGGTCCTTAAATGCAATCAGAAAGCAGTTGGTTACCTCAGTATCATTCATGCCACTACCGAATGCTTGGGGATACTTTAACATGCTGGTAATTATTGTAGTTCACAGCTGGGTGGAACTATTGATGACTATTTGTCCTCAGCAGCCTGCAGGGCACCTCTGGTACCATGAATGTTAGCCATCAGGGAAGAGATTTCCTGATCATTGCCAACTTGATTCCTTCAGTCCTGCTACCAAAGTGAATGGTGTCTTTAGCAACAGGGCTTTACAATCAAATTCTGGTGTGTCACCGAGAGCAATGGGAATAGATTGTATTGTACTGGTCTTCTGGGTGGGGGTCTCCATAATACCCCTGACCAAAATCAGGGAGATATCCCACACCTGGCAATGGACTTTTTGTGTGGCTTCTGGGAAGATCATTGTCCTCTATGTAACTCCAGTTAAAGACAATTTAGGAATATGCTGAATGCAAGCGCTTGGCACCTATAAAATAGTAAGTTTCTATAAATCTTTTTCAAACGTCTTTAGTATTAGTTATCATCCCTTACCTACCCTTTCCTTCACTCCACTCTCCCAGCCTAAGCCTCACTCCTCACTATTCCCCATTTCAACATCGTGTAACTTGTGTCATTATTATACCACTTCTCTTAATACTTTCCTTTCTTTGTCCCACAATTGTCCCTTTCTAGTTTTTTGCTTTTTTAATTCTGCAGGTATTCCAAGTTAAAGACACAAATCTAAAAGTTTGACACTCAGATCCATGAAAGAGTCAGAATATGGATCATTTGTCCGTCTGTGTCTGGGTTTCCTCACTCGGTATAATGTTCTCCAGTTCCATCCACTGACCTGCAAATTTCATTATTTCTTTTTCCATGACATTTTGTATAGGTTACACGTTTTTACTTTCCATTTATCAACTGATGGAACATCTAGACCATTTCCATGTTCTAGCTATTGTATATAGAGCAGCCATGAACATGAATGACCACATGTCTCTGTAGTAGGAAACAGTCTTTTTCATATATGTGCAGGAGTAGTATAGCTAGTCCATATGTGGATCTATTTGTAGTTTGTTGTACAACCAGTATGCTATATCCATATTGGCTGTGACAGTTTGCACTCCCATCACAAGGCATAAAGGCTGCCCAGTTTCCAAAACCTCACCAACTTTTTATGTCTTTTGTTTTCCATTTTTTTCAAGGCTGATCATTTTTCTGTTACTCTTAAAGTCTTATTTTTCACTGGACTCAGATTTAGACATAGAAGTGTCAGTGTAGATAGGCTACATCTCTTAGCAATTGGTTCTTGATGTTTTTCTTTGGCTTTTTTCATTCTCTTAGCTAAAAGTTTAATATATTCTACATCCTCCTCCTTGTTTTTATTCAGCTCACTATTTTCTACTCCTCCTCTTACTTTACTTTGACTTTTTCCTCCTCTTCTTCCTCCTCTTCCTCCTCCTCCTCCTTCTTCTTCTTTGTCATCTTCTTCTTCTTCACAGTAACCAAGCTGAGAGCACTCATATTGTGAATCACACAGCACCCCTGAACAGACTTACACTTCCTCTCTCAGGTTCTCCTTGGCCAGTAACAAGTAAAGGCAAATGCATTTATTTGATGGCTCAGAATGGTGAACACTTTCAATAATATTTCTCAGGCATTTGCCTCTTTTTTCTTTTAAGAATTTCCTGTTCCATTCCATAGCCCACTTTGAAATTGTGTTATGTTCCCTTCATGTTTAAGTTTGAATTCTTTGTATATTCTAGATCCTAACATTCTATTATAAGTATAGACTTTTGACCATTTTTTGCACTGCTTCTTTACCACGTTTAACAATTAACAGTTTCCTTTGTAATACAGAAACATTTTCATTTGTCTAAGTCCTAATTGTTTCTTGATGGTCTTAGTTCCTGGGTAACTGATGTCCTATTCAGAAAGCCCTAATCTGAGCCTATACCTTGAGTTTTACTCCATACTTTATGTTCTAGAAGTTTCAGGCCTAACATTAAGATTTTTTTTATTCCATTTGAACTGATTTATGAAAAAAGGATCAATTTTCATTGTACTACATATAGATACTCAGTTTTTTTTAAACACTGTTGTTAACCAATGCTGTCTTTTCTCTGATGTATTATTTTTTTATCTTTGTTACGAAAAATCAAGTGACTGTAGGTATAAGGACTTTTATATAGGTCCTTAGTTTATTCTATTGATGATTTTTTAATAGATATGTGCCAGTACCATGTTGTTTCTACAACTGTGGCTCTGTGGTATAACTCAAAATCAGAAATGGTGATATTTCAAACAGAGTTTTACACACATACACACATACATATCACTCAGAGGTTATTACATAAAATGCAGTAAAAATATTTTGAAGCCAGAGTTAGAGAGGGCAAAAGTATCTTCTAGACATGATAGGATGGCTATACTCATAACGTATAACCTTTACAAGATCATATGATGCTCACAAGCCCCAACCCTGAGGAGACATTGACATTTGGTAACCTTTGGGTGGGAGAGGTAGCAGGTTTGGAAGGTATGGTCCTTGATAGACTGACCATGCCACAATGAATGGGCCACATCCATGAGTGTATGGACAATGCAAATTGTACTTAGTGGGTTACTTTAAAAAAAAAAAAGAGCTCATGAAATTGTAGAGGATGAGAAAGTAGGAATGGATATGAAAAGAGTTGGAGGAAGGAATGAGGGTTAATATGATCAAAATTCAGTATACAAAATTCTCAAAGAATTACTAATATGTTCTATTTGAAAAGAAATTCAATTCTAATGGTCATGCTCTATAAAATATTCCATCAACATTGGGATTACATATAACCAGAAGGCTTAGGTTTTCAGAATTCACTTTACAAAGTAGTTCTTTACACATAAACATCTTTTCAAACATAACACATATGGATTTTCATTTCTTTTCTTTCTTTTGGAAAAATACCTGGTATGCACTGAAACCAATACTCATTCAGGCTAACCATTTCCATATTTTATGTATTTATACTAGAATAAATTTAATTTTTGGTTCAACCGTGGTAGAGGAGTTTGGTGATCTTCAAAAAGCTAAATGTAAAATTACCACTGAACTGAAGGCAGAGATTTTGAAAAGATCCATTTACCCAAATGTCTATCAGCAGAAAAATGGATAAATAATAATGTGCAGCCATATTGGTTTCACTTTTATTTTACATAGCAAATCTATACATAACAATGAGCTTTTGAGACATGTAATACATAAACGATGCTTAATAGCTTCATATTAAGTGAAGTAAACCAGATGTATTCAAGAGTAGATTTTGTATGACTATACTTAGGAAAATTTTAGAGTGACAAAAATTAGATTCAAGGTCATCTAAAGCTGAAAGTAGGAAAAAATAGAGTTGTTGCTTAATGGTTACAGAATTTCTGCTTGAATGTGGAAAACAAGTAGAAAATAATAGCCAGACTTTCACAATGCTGTGAATATAACTAATGCTACTAAAATTATATACACTAAATAGTCTGTCTGGAGACATGGCTCTAGTGATTATGAGTACTTGTTGATCAGAGTTCAATTCACAGTCTGGATGCCCTGGAACACATTAAGTTGCCCTCACTTCCAATGTCTAATGTCTGGCCACCACTCTGCCTGATACTCTGGGAACATCCAGATTAGACCCTCCTCCTTTGAGCCCTCTGCCCCAATGGGTCCCCTGACCTCCATTGTCTGGCCACCGATCATTCAGCTTTCACAAATCCTGATACTCCAGGAACATCCAGCACAAGGCTGCCCACTGGACACCAGATACACAAAGAATATCCATGTTGGGTGCACCTTCTTGATATCTACTCCACCAGCAATGTCCAGGGATAACCAAATGGCTAATAAGAACACAATCAACAAGAGCCAGGGCAATATGGCATCTTCAGAGCACAGGTATCCTACTACAGTAAGCCCTGGATATGTTAACACAAATGAGCCACAAGAAAATGAACTTAAAGCCAATCTTATAAAGATGATAGAGGCCTTTAAAGAGGAAATTAATAAATTCCTTAAAGAAATACAGGAAGGTACAATCAAACAGCTTAAGGAGATGAATAATAGTGTTATTATGCTGTTATAATAGACCTGAAAATGGAAGTCAAAACAATAAAGAAAACACAAATTGAGAGAAACCTAGAGATGGAAAATCCAGAGACAGGAACAGGAACAATAGACACAAGCATCACCAACAGATTACAGAGAAGGAAGAGAGAATCTCAGCTATAGAAGACATGATAGAAGAAACTGATACATCAGTCATAGAAAATGTTAAATCTAAAAAACTCCTGACACAAAACATCCAGAAAATTTGGATAGTATGAAAAGACCTAATCTAATAATAATAATAGAAATAGAAGAATTTAGAGTCCCAGCTCCAAGGACTAGAAAATATTTTCAAAAAAAATCATAGAAGAAAATTTCCCCAACCTAAAGAAAGAATGCCTATAAACATACAGGAAGCTTACAGAACACCACTTAGATTGGACCAGAAAATAAAACCCTCCTGCTACATAATAATCAAAACACTAAATCTACAAAACAAAGAAAATATTAAGGATACAAGGGGAAAAGGCCAAATAACATACAAAGACAGACCTATCAGATTCAGACCCAACTTCTCAACAAAGACTCTAAATGCTAGAAGGGCTTAGGCAGATGTCTTATAGCCCCCCAAAAATGGCAAAGCAAACTTTGATGGATACAAGACATTGAAATAAGCCCTTGTATCTTATTAGACCATCATGGACTAAAGCTGGACCTCAAAAGTAACAGAAATAAAAGAAAGCCAAAAAACATGTGGAAACTCAATGCTCTCTACCAATGATCATTGGGTCAAGGAGAAGGAAAGAAAGAAAAAAGAAAGAAAGAAAGAAAGAGATTAAAGACTTTCTAGAATTCATTGAAAATGAGGGCACATCATACTCAAACCTAGAGGAAAGCTTTTAGCACTAAGTGCCTTCATAAAGAAATTGCAGAGATCTCACAACAGTCACTTAATAGAACACCTGAAAGTCTTAGGGAAAAAAAAAATGAACACACCCAAGACGAGCAGATGGAAGCAAGTAATCAAACTCAGTGCTGAAATTAATAAAATTAAATAGAACAATACAAAGAATAAACAAAACCAAGAGATTTTGGGTTTTGTTTTGTTTTTGATAAAATCAAAAAGATAGACAAATGCTTAGCCAAACTAACTAAAAAGCAGAGAGACTGTATCTAAATTAACAACATCAGAAATGAAAAGGGGGTCATAACAACACACACACAATTGGGAAACTGGGAAATCTAAATGAAATAGGCACATTTCTAGATAGATACCACTTACCAATGTTAAATCAGGATCAGGTAAAATATTTAAATAATCCTATAACTCCTAAAGAAATAAAATCAGTCAATAAAAATCTTACAACCAAAAGTCCAGGGCCAGATAGTTTTAGTGCAGAATTCTACCAGATTTTCAAAGAAGAGCTAATACCAATACTCAAACTATTCCACAAAACAGAAACAGAGGAGCATTGCCAAATTCATTCTATGAGGACACAGTCACCCTGGTACCTAAACCACACAAAGACTCAATAAAATATTTGCAAACTGAATCCAAGAACATATCAAAGATATCATCCACCATGATCAAGTAGGCTTCACCCAAAGGATGCAGGGATAGTTCAATATACAAAAATCCATCAATTTAATCCACCATATAAACAAACTGAAAGAAAGAAACCCACAAGATCATTTTGCTAGAGGCTAAAAAAGCCTTTGACAAAATCCTACACCCCTTCATTATTAAAGTATTGGAGAGATCTGGGATACAAGGCACATACATAATAAAGGCAATGTACAACAAGGTAAGAGGCAACATCAAATTAAATGGGGAGAAATTTAGCAATTCCACTAAAATCAGGGACAAGACAAAGCCACATACTCTCTTCATATCCATTTAACATAGTTCTTGAAGGTTCAGCTAGAGTATTAATACAACTAACAGTTATAAAAGGAGATACAAGTTGGAAAGGAAGCAGTCAAAGTCTCAGTATTCACAGATGATATGATAGTATCCACAAAATGGCCCAAAAATTCTACTTGGGAACTCCTATAGCTGATAAATACCTTCAGCAAAGTGGCTGGATACAAAGTTAACTAAAAAATATCAGTAGCCCTCTTTTAGATAAATGATGAACAGGCTGAGAAAGAAATTAGGTAAACAATATCCTTCACAATAGCCACAAGTGATATAAAATATCTTAGTGTAACATTAACTTAGCAAGTGAAAGATCTGTATGATAAAAACTTCAAGTCTTTGAAGAAAGAAATTGAAGAAAATACCAGAAGATGAAAAGATCTCCCATGCTTATGTATCAGTAGGATTAACATATAAAAATGGCCATCTTAACAAAAGCAGCCTACCAGTTCAGTGCAATTCCTATCAAATGTTCAACACAATTCTTTATAGACCATGAAAGAACAATTCTCAACTTCTTTTGGAAAAATAAAAATAAATGCAAGATAGCTAAAACCATCCTGTACAATAAAAGAACTTCTGGGTATATCACCATCCCTGATTTCAAGTAATACTACAAAGCAATAGAAATAAAAACCACATGGTCTTGACATAAAAACAGATGAGTAGATTAATGGAATTGAATCAAATACCCAGAAATAAACCCACATACCTATGGACTCCCGATGTTTGACAAGGAAGCCAAAACCATACAATGGAAAAAAGAATGCGCTTTCAACAAATGGTACTGGCCTAACTGGATGTCTGCCTGGAGAAGAATGGAAATAGATCCATATTTACAACCCTATACAAAACTCAGGTCCAGATAGATCAAAAACTTCAACATAAAACTGGATACAGTAAATCTAAGAGAAAAGAAAGTGGGGAATAGCCCTGAACTCATTGGTACAAGAGATAGCTTCCTGAACAGAACACCAACACTTCTCAGGCACTAAGATCAACAATTAATAAATGGGACCTCATGAAACTGAAAAGCTTCTGTAAAGCAAAGGACACTGTCAATAAAATAGCGTAAAGACTGGGAAAAGATCTTCACCAACTCTATATGTGATAGAGAGCTAATATTCAAAATATAATAGGAAAATTGAGAAATTGAACACCAACCAATCCAAATAAGCCAATTAAAAATGAGGGTACAGAGGTAACTAAACAGAGAATTCTCAACAGAGGAATCTCTGGTGGCAGAGAAGCACTTAAAGAAATGTTCAACATCCTTGGTCGTCAGGGAAATGTAAATCAAAATGACTGTGGGAAACAACCTTACACTCCTCCGAAGGGCTAGGATAAAAAACACAAATGCCACCACATGCTGGTGAGGATGTGGAGCAAGAGGTGTACTCCTCTGTCAGTGGTAGGAGTGTAAACTTGTACTATTACTGTGGAAATCAATCTGGAGGTTGTTTGATCTCACTCACAGCAGGAAATAAAATAGACATCTGCAGTAGATGGAGGGAGGGAACTAGGTAGGAGAGGGGATGGGTAGGGTGACAGGATGGGAATCAGGTGTGCAGAGATCATGGAAGAGAATCAGGAGGGAAAATGGAAATTAGTGAGGGAACATGTCTGAAACAGGGGAAGCTCCAGGTAGTTTATGGGGTGACTATAGATGAGCCTAAGGAGCCTGAAGGGACTACCTCCTGTAGCCAGGTAGGACTTCCAGTGGGTGAAGGGAGACACCAACCCTCCCATAAAACCTAAGAACCAAATGAGTCTTTCATACAAGAAGGTTAGGGGTAAAGATGGAGCAGAGGTTAAGGGAAGAGCCAACTGATGACTGTCCCAACTTGAGATCCACCCAATGGGAGAGAGCTAACCCCTGTCACAATTAATAATACTGTGCTATGCTTAAAGTCAAAAGCCTAGCATAACTGTCTTCTAAGTTCAAAAAATATCTTCTTTCTTAAAATTTGTATCTAAATTAATTTTGCATAGAATTTCATGATTTAAAAATGAGATAGATACATGCGGAATCTAGTAGAAAGCATACAATATAAGAAACTTGTTTTTCACTCACACTAAAGGCCAATGAAAACAATTTTTCCATTGTTATATTTTATAAAAACAATTGATCATCTACTAATCAGGATTTAATAAGTTATGCCTGCAGAATAAATACAAATTTATTAGTTACCTTGGATGGTATCCCTCCAGACATTTTACTAAACATTAGCAGTCAACAGACATGGCTGTCTTTAAGATACAGGATCACATAACTGAAGGGGATTGCAGGGTTAGCCCCCACCCCATCACTAGAGTGATCAAAACTCCTGACACCTCCAGTAAGGCTAGTCCAGTCCCTGAAAAATCCCCACCCTAAGCCCAGAGAGCTATTTGACCTCTATTGCCAGTGTGCTTCTAAGCTATGTGTATTTCTCCAATGTGCTTTTAAGCCTGCTTGCATGACAAATAAGCTTGTTTCTAGTGACCAGTATATGAGCTCAAACAGTGATAACTACATATTTTTCTTCCCAGCTCAAATTTAATCTTAAACAAGAAGCCGTATGTAATATCTGTCTTTAGTGTAGTTAGTCTTTAAGGGGAAATGAACAAACTGATTTTTTTCCCAATGAGAGCACCTGAGTGTCTGCTCTTCAGATATCATACCATTCCTGAGCTGACAGGGAACTTCTCTGTCTTACCAGCCTCGTGCTTTCAAGTCACCTGCATCAACTGGTAAAAGGAAAAACACTGAGCTTCCCTTTCTTTCCAACAAGATCCACAAGCTTAAGTGTCTCCTCTCTTGCAAATCCCACTTGTTACACTTGGGAAACAAATCCTGATTAATGCTTTTATTTAAAGACAAATGGGTTTGATTAATCAACATCTTCCTGTGGCAATCAGCTTTTGAGCAAGGCTTTTCTGTTAAGTTTATGGGCATTTATGATCGCTTAAGTGTTTGGAAGCTTCCCAAACACAGTGCCTGTGCGTTTGTCACCGTGCACGGACTTAAGCTCTGCTTTCGGTAACACCTCCATTTTACAAGTTTTTGTGAAGCAGAATCTGTATGTGTTTCTCCTACGCACACTGACTGTTATAGTAATACAATGAGTTCTGCTGAAAGCCGCTACTGATGACCTGGCAGCAAGTTCGAGACCTCCTGCTGTGTCTTTGCATTTGGATTTCATCTGCTTGGCTATAATGGATCTACTTGTGACCAGAAATGAAGACCAGAACACTTCCTAAATACCTTGAAATGCCCTGAGGTGCAAATTCTCCTTCTTTATCAAAGAAGTTCCAGGTTTGCAACTTGAAACACAGTGTTCTTCCTCTTTCCTTTCTCATCTATGAAAAGACTACTTAGATGTTGTGTGCTCTGGTGCGTATCAAAGTTTCATTTGTGATAAAACTGTAGGGAAGTAGCTATAGTTTTAATAATTGCACAGCTGTATGTCTTACATACAAGGAAATGATGGGTGACACTAGTTTGTCCAAACCAAACTAGAATGTGTAAACTCCCACAACAAGTGCTCACTCCTTCCTCTTATTCTCCACTGGAAACTCCTTGCATCACTCTTGCTTTCAAGTGCAAGGAGTACCTAAATTATCCTGGTACTCTTAGGAAGTAGTATGCTACTCTAGCTGTGAGGTTCTAACTAAACACCACAGGCAGGGTCATTTATAAACAATACATATCTATCTCGCCCAAATCTGAAGGCTGGAAGTCCAAGATCAAGACATTTGGTGCCTGATGGGAGCCTTTGTACCATGTTGTCACTGCATGGTCACTTATGAGAAGAAGGACATATGCTCTCTCCAACAATTTATTTTTTAAATAAATAGTAATTTCTTTTAAAATGTCAGGTTGATTTTATTCTTTCTAATTATGTGTATGTGCCAAAGCTAACAGCACAGAAGCAGCCACCTTGGTTATCCTGGGTCATCACTGACTCCCCCAAGCTGGAAGGCCCTTCTTTGTTCTCAGTACCCACCTCAAGGCTCCACCTTCCTCCTACAGCAGAGAGTTTCTCACCCAAACATCAAGCTAGTTCAGCATAGTCAGCCTTTCCCATGCACCTGTAGCCTCTCCCACACTCTCCAGCCACCGCTTTTAGCTCTTTACTCTGAGATGATTTGAAGTATTTAATCCTTAATGACATGATTCGTCTTTTCTCCCTGCGTCTCCTACTGCATTGTGCTGACCTCTACAAACAAGCACTGACACTGGGTCCCACAGGCCCAAGGAGACACCAAGTTTATTTTACAATTGTTTCTTGAATGTGTGAAGAAAATAATGCTTGCATTTACTTCCACCCTCTAGGGACAATAGAGAATTAAGTGAAAAATAACTCCTGAGCTCACTCTGAAGTCAAATGAGGACAAGCTTAAGTTAACATTCTTGGTCTGTCACCATTGCAGGCAAAAGGCCTAGTAAGGTACTCATGAAACAGAGGCCTATCTGGAGGGAAGGTGCCGGGCCTTTGGCTAAGATGGTAGCTTAGAAGCTGCCTCCACCTGATTCCATGAAGAAGAGTCATGGTAAGAAGGAATGGAGTCTATTCCAGAGAGAGGAAAAGAGCACTGGACATTCAAAAAGAGAGTGAAAGGACTGGTGCCACAGAGCAACAGGAGACTAGCCTACTCAGCACACCACCTTAGGAACTGTAACTATAAAAGACTCCCTCCAGCTCACCCACCATTAGACCCTCTCAAACTCTTGAGGGCCATAAATTGGCCACTGTGTGGAATTTCAGGCCTTGGACACCGTCCCATAGGCACTGAAACCAATTTCAGCCAGTGCAATTTGAGAGGTAGTCAGTCCTTGGCTCGTTTCCTGAGTAGCAGCCCTTCTTAATCCCTAGCCAAGAGCTTTGGTGGCAGCCTTTTTTTATTTATTCATATTACATCTCGATTGTTAGCCCTTCCCCTGTTTCCTCCCATTCTTCTCTCCCTCCCACTTCCTCCCTTCTCCCCTCCCCTATGTCTGTGATTGAGGGAGACCTCCTCCCCCTATATATGCTCTTAGAATATCGAGTCTCTTCTTGGTAACCTGCTGTCCTTCCTCTGTGTGCCGCCAGGGCTCCCCATCCAGGGGACGTGGTCAGAAAAGGGGCACCAGAGTTCGTGTGAGAGTCAGATCTCACTCTCTACTCAACGGTGGAGAATATCATGTTCGTCGGCTAGGTCTTGGTAAGGGTTCGAACTTTACTACCTATATTCTCCTTGGCCGGTACCTTAGTTTGAGGAGGACCCCAGGACCCAGATCTGCCTGTCATAAAACTCTTCTTGTAGGTTTCCAGGACCCTATGGATCCTACTATTTCCCCATTCTTCCATGCTACTCTCGCCTAAAGTCTCAATAACACATAGGCAAAGGAAACAACTTCCTGAACAGTACACCAACAGCCCAGGCCTTAATGTCAACAATTAATAAATGGGACCTCATGAGGCTGAGAAGCTTCTGTAAGGCAGGAGACACTATCAGTAGAACAAAGCAACAGCCTACAGACTGGGAAAAGATCTTCACCAACCCTTCATCTGACAAAGGCTTAATATCCAAAATATATAAAGAACTCAAGAAACTGTGGTACATTTACACTATGGAATACTACACAGCTATTAAAAACAAGGAATTCCCGAAATTTGTGGACAAATGAATTGATCTAGAAATTATCATAATGAGTGAGTTCACCCAGAAGCAAAAAGAGTCAAATAGTATATACTCACTTATATCAAAACACTAGTCCAAGGGATACGTCCCATGAAAAACTTTACTTACCAGGAAAGTGGGTCAGAGGAGAGGTGGCAGCCTTTTATATGCCTGTTCTTGGGGCTTGGGAGATGATGCCTGAGATGCCATGCACAGGGGCTCAGTCCACGGTAGCAGGGTGCCAGACTGTAGACCCTCTCCCCCCTACCCTCGCCATGTGACCAGCTCCCAGAGACGCATATGGAAAACCCTTGTTCTTTTAAGTCATAGTGGTACTGTAGCCCCTAGCACACCTGAAATTCATTATGTAAATAAGGCTAGCCCCAAACTCTCAGATCAGCCTGCTGCTCCCTTCCAAGTGCTGGGACTGAAGGTGTTTGCCAGCACACCTCAATACTTTATTTTATTTTCTTAAATCTTTATATTTATATTTTTCCTTACAGCTATATCATTTTGTTCATGATTTGTCTTATTATTGGGTAATCTGTTTCTTCTTTTATTAACTTCGTGCTCTTTCCTGGTCCTATCATAATTTCTACTCTTCTGTTCTTTTCCTTTGCTTGTATGTAACTTTATTCATATTTACTTTGCAAACTTCTGCCCCTGTCCTAATTAGGGTTACTATTGCTGTGATGAAACAGCATGACCCAAAGGAAGTTGGGGAGGAAAAGGTTTATTTGGATTATATTTGCACATTGTAGGCCGTCACAGAATAGTAACTCAAGCAGGGCTGGATCCTAGTTTTGCATGTAAACAGACAATCCAATCCTCTGTTTACATGTAAAACTCACCATAAAAGGTCTGCAAATAACAAAGAAAACAGAAGAAGATGGAGAAAACCGGTTCCTCTGATGTGATAATTCCAATAAAATAAAAAGGTTAAAAACAAGACACTCTTTATTAAGAAGCAAATTATTAATCCAATTAATGAGAGAGCAGCTCTCTTTCAAACTTAGGATGGACTATAAATGCATTGTTTTCACTTCTATGACAAGAACATTCCCCTATGAAATTAAAGTTTCTTGTGAAAAATCTTTGATGACTGTAGGTTTATAATGCTAAAACACATGCCATCATGTATGCTTCATCTGTTATTTTTTAAACTGCCAAACCTCCCATATTGAGCTCTAGGATTACTCATTAAAATTAGTGAGTTATAAACGATTTGATGTTGCTGTGGGACCATGTACCATCTCATTCTTCTATGGATGTTTTATTATTTTTGCACGACTAGTATTTAGCCTTCCTCCCTGCTTTTACTTTAAGGTTGTGCGATAACCACAGCAGTCCTTGGAGGAGTCACAGCTTCCTTTGACATTCTTTATTGCTGCCTTTCGATACATTCTGGTGAAAATAAAGGATTGCTCTTTTACACTCATTCTAAATAGACCTACTCTGTCTGTCTCAGAGGCCTTCAAATATTTTTAAGCAGCTGTTTTGCATGGAGATTCTAGGGAGATTAGAACTGTTTGCACCTGTGCTAAGGGCCAGTCCGCATCTGGCGTGGGCACGGGCACAGCATAGCACTATAGTTCTCGTTGTAATCTGTGCTGTGTGGTGCTACAGGTATGAAGGCCTAGTGGAAAACAGGCTTCATTTCTCTCAGGGCTTTATTTAAGCTCATAGGTAGGCCAAGTTGTATTTGGATTCTTAAACTAATCCATTTCTTTAAACTGTCTCCCTAATAGATCTCTGAGCATAATTGGAGACCAAATGTCATCTGGGAAACCATTGTCTTGAGAAAGCCAGGGCAAGGCACAATGTGATTTGAAGTAAGAAATTTCGAGTTAGAGAATATAAAAATTAGAATTTACAAAATTTCCTTTGCCGTTACCATGAGTTTATTCTTTCATGGATTAAAAAAAAAAAAAGAAAATCAAAGTACTCTACAAATGTCTGTTGCTACTAAGATTATCCAGATGTTACCAGATTTCTCCAAAGAGACATTTTTCTATAAACAAACAAATTGAGGAAGTGATTAAGGGAGAAAGAAAAGAGAGAGAGGTGGGGAAAGGAGAGGAGAGAGAGGAGAGGGAAGAGTGAGAGAGGAAGAAACCTGGAGCCTTTGGGAGCAGGTATCCACAGAGTGTGCGAAGGTGCTGGCTTAATTACAGAGCAGCAAATCTGGTGTCTTTAAACTGGCATTGTCTAACTCATGAGAATAACAAAATCTGCTCGTCCAGGATTGCAAGTTCAGGAATACTAAAGACTTGGCAGATTTTAGTTTAGTGTGTTACAGCGTTTATTTCTCTTAAAAATTAAGTAGCAGAACCACAATAGACCCCAGCCCCGACCAATGTGACTACTATAGCCACAATCGTCTCTGAGAGATCCCTGCATACTGAAGAGCTCAAGTAACATATGGCCCAGGTGGTACAGCTTCCGGTCTGCACTTTTCATGTACCTGAGGTAAGGCTACATGCCACACTTCAGACCAACAGTAATTAATTCAGACTCTCGTGGTTCGTGCATGCGTGTGCATATTTGCGTGAGTGATATATAATCAACAGAAACACACAGAAGTGAACACAGAAAGAGAGAGAGATCTGAGATTCTGAACACTGAGGTTCTCCTTTACCAGTAACTTTGTGTGTTTGTCTCCTAATGTAAAGGGCCGCATTAAATGCAAAAAGTAATGAAGTGGCCTTATGGAGATCAGGGCTTTTTTAATGGAAATTTAGCAAAAAAGAGTGTTTTATTTAAATAACTAAGACTTTAGCAGTCTAATTTTTTTTTACAAAAGATTTTCCCACTACAACTTACAAACCACTAAGCAATAAAATTGATGTTTATCCAGAAGGCTTTTATCTTTCTTTTTCTGCTATAGCTTAGACTCTTCTGCAATGTCTACTCCCTCCCACCACCTCTGCACTGATTTCTCTCATTTTAACAAGAATACACCTGATTAAAGACCAGATGTCCTGTCACTGGGTGGTTGGTTTATTTTTACATGTGTATTATATTACAGAAAAAAATTAAATTTGCTAATGAGGTAACTCTATTTTAGTTAAATAAAACTTTGATCTGGCCTTTTCCTCATCTTGTAAAAGAAAGTATCATATTCCATACACTAAGCCAAGGTGCTGCCATTACCAAAAACAGCTGGAAATTTAGGAAAAATATTCTGGTTTCAAACACATAAATTACCAGAGTATGAACTTTGGGATGGCACATGACTGTTTACAATCTCTGGATCATAATACAAGATACACAAGGTGACCTTGACAAGATGACCTTTCCAGACAGTAGGGTGTGGGTGAGATTGTCTCAGAAATTATTAATAGTATTCTATTAAAATTACAATTGAGGTAATGGTTCTGGCTTGGCCTTAGTCAGGACATCCCTCTTTCTGTCCATAAGGAAGTGGGAATCTTTTACCTTACTGACCTCAAGACATTCAGGGAAGAAAAGCAAAGCACACAATCTGCTTTTAACGCACATTATTATATTTAGAAATATGAAGAGTTTAACATTGTAGAGATGGTTTTACCTCTTAGTTAATAGCTCAGTTTATCTGAGAATAATCTATAAATAGGCATCTTCCATATGGTGAGTACAAAGGTGTGATATTTAAATAATGTAAGTTATTTCACTATATATTCAAAGACAAATTGTTTGCAATTTGTAACTTGTCTCATGAAACGACCATATGATCCTAAAGCAACAAAATGTAACCTTGATGACAAATAGCTATGTGATACCTAGTCATGACATCACATGCCTATAATCCCAGTACTCTAGAGGCTGAGGCGGGATGATCATAACTTCGAAGCTGGCATGGACTACATACCAAGTCCTTGTCTCAACAAAAAGAAAAAGCATATATCCTTTATAAAATGTAAATGCTGGCTCTAGAATATCAAGGTGACTACTCAGGAGCTCACATTCTTGACAGAAATGTTGAGACAGTCAGTGAAGTTGATGCATGGCCCAGGTTGGCCTGGAACACCCAGGTAGTATCACCACCAACTCAATCAAAATCTTTGGTACACATCTGTTCTCACGTGGCACATGATAATGTTCTTATGAAGCTGAGTGTATTTGATTTTACTGTAAGTTAAAAACAATGTGAGAAATTATTTCTTTTTGTTTGTTTGTTTTGTATATATTTTTTTCACTCTTTTTTTCTTTTTTTACCCTAGAGGTCCTTTGAGTATATATTATGACTTCTATATTAGGGTTGCTGCTTTTTTAAAAAATTTATTCACTTTACATCCTGATCATAGCCCTTTCCTTCCTTTCCTCCTGGTCCCACTCTCCCTCCCTCTTCCGCCATCTCCCCTCCTCTACTCCTCAGAAGAGGGGAGCCCCCTCATGAATGTACCTGATTGCATTAATCTGCATCAGTACTGAGCAGCCTCCTCTTCCTCTGTGGCCTGGCAAGGCAGTCCCACCAGGGGAGTGATTGAAAAGCAGGCAACAGAGGCCATGTCAGAGACAGCCACCACTCCCCATACTAGGGCACCCACACGAAGACCGATCTATCCAACAGCTACATCTGTGTAGGGGGCCTAGATCTAGTCCATGCATGGTCCTTGGTTGGTGCTTCATTCTCTATAAACAGCTCTGGGCCCTGATTAGTTGGCTCTGTTGGTCTTCTTGTGGAGCCTCTGTGCTCTCTCTTCTATTCCCCACCTTCCAAATGATTTCTAAGATTGAATATATATAACTTTAACATAGACAAGATCATGTGTTTATTTAGGGTAAAGACTGGAAATATTTTTAAAATCATATATGTCAAATGATGTGATTGACAAAACTTAAATTTTATTAATGTAATCTATAATATGAACAAATAGAAAGACAAAACCACATGATCATCTCATTAGATTCAGAAAATATCTTTGACATAATCCAACACCCCTTAATGATAAAAATTCTAGAGAGATTAGGGATGCAAGGGACATACTTTCATATGACAAAGGTACTTTACAGAAAGATCATAGCCAACATCAACTTAAAAGGAGAGAAACTCAAACTCAAAGCAATTCCACTAAAATCAGAAACAAGACAAGGTTGTCCACTCTCTCCACACCTACTCAATATAACCACTGAAATCTTAGCTAGAGCAATAAGACAACAGGAAGAAATCAAGGGAATAAAAATTGGAGAAATACAAGTATCTTCAATTATAGATGATATAACACCATATGTAAGTGACCTAAAGAATTCTACCAGGAAACTCCTACAGTTGATAAACATTTTCAATGATCAAAAAATAGATACAAAATTAACTCACAAAAATCAATAGTCTTATATATACAAATTACAAACAGATTGAGAAATAAGTCAGGGAAACAATACCTTTCACAATAGCCTTAAATAATTTTGAAGTAGATTGGGGTAACTCTAAGGTGTATGATAAAAAACCTCAAGTGTTTGAAGAAAGTAACTGAAGAAGCTATTGGGAGAGGAGATATCCCATGCTCATTGGCTGGTAGGCTTAACATAATAAAAATGACCATCCAACCAAAAGCAATCTAGAGTTTCAGTGTAATCCTCATCAAAATTCCAACACAATTCTTCACAGATTTTGAAACGACAATCTTCAGCTTCATATGGAAACAGAGAAACACCCAGGATCACTAAAACAAACTTGACTAATAAAAGAACTGCTGGAGGTATTACCATTCCTGGTTTCAAGTTGTACTACAAATCTATGGTACTAAAATCAGCACAGTATTGACATAAGAGTGGACATGTTTATCAATGGAATGGAGCTGAAGACATAGACATAAATTCACATACCTGTGGACACCTGACTTTTGATTAAGAAGCCAGAAATACACATTTGGAAAAAGACATCATCTTCAACAGTGGTGCTTATCAAACTGGATGTCTGCATGTAGAAAAATGCAAATAGATCCACACTTAGCATCCTAAACAAAACTCAACTCCAAACGAGCCAAAGAAGGTAGATATAGTGAAAGGACTGGAGGGTACAGACTGATCCTATTAGGAAAAGGAAATAGAATACACAATAATGAGAGGTGGTGAGCTTGAATGGGGAAATCAAGTGGGGAAGGGTTGGGAAAAGAAAGTTGAAGGAACAAACAGGTTATATTATAGAGCATTTGAGGGGTAGTATAGAAACCCAAAAGAGTAGAAACTTCCTAAAATATATACATATATGAAAGTGATGTAAATGCAATTGCCAAAAACAGTGAGGGAGACAGAATCCCAATTAGCCATTTCTCATCACCCGACAAAACTCACAGTACCCAGTACCAGGGCAGCTACTCATAAATATGTTTTTATATGTGAATATGTATAAAATGATGTCTTAGAAGTGTTAAAGGATAGAACTATATTTTGCAGTTTGATTGATAGTGCTGAATTCCTCACAGAAAAGGTTCTTTTCTATTTATATTGCACAAGCATTGTTTATTCCCCCACAATACTGCCAGTGCTAGCTAGTATTAGTTTTCATTTAGTCATCCCATTTTGGCAGATAACATAAAAGTTCGTTTTTAAGATTTGTGTTTTCCTGATTAATAATGACACCAGGAAGCTTGAATGCATTGCATTTACTCTTCAACTACTTAACCCTATGCAGTGCATCTTTTCTAGCAAGTGAATATTGTGTATATATGTACATGTTCAAGTGTGAGTATGTACAGCTGCATATGTGTGCGCAGGAGTGTATGTGTGTCAGGTGATGAGCACATAGGTCTACTGTAGATGCCAGAAGTTGATGCCAGGTGTCTTCCTTAATTGTTCTCCATCTTATTGGTTTAAGTCATGCTCTGTCATTAAACCTGGAGTTCCCCAATTTGGTTGGACTGACTGGTCAGCCAGCCCTAGGGATCCCCTGTCTCTGCCCCAGCAGTGCTAAGATTACAAGCACATTCTGGTATACTTGGCTTTCTTACCTCTGCAGGTAGTGAACCAAAATCAGGTCCTCAGGATTCCACAGCAAGCGTTTTCCTGAGTCATCCCTCAGGCTGTTGTCCCTTCATCACCATACAGCCTACTGTGTGTATATTAAGTCTCTAAGACTCTCTTTTAAAAGACATGCAGCATATTAGTTACCTCATAGGTTTTTATGTGGAGTATATTATTATCTGTTACTATTTTTGCTATTATGAAATATTTCAATTTCTGTATTTATTATTATCATATACTCCACAATAAATATAAGCATAATTAAGGATTTTTATTTGTTCACTTTTTAAAGTTTCTTATAGTAATCTGCAAAATATTCTCATGAGGGTAATTAAAAGTCAAACACAGTTAATGTTATCCCAAGGAATGAACTTTTAGCGTCTGAATATCTGATTTAAGGAACTAGAGTCCTGGGCACCCATGATTGTCTTTATCTTCATGGTGGATAGTCATCATTAAGCATACATCTGGGTAAAGGTCAGTGTAGAAGTTCTGAGATCTGATGTTTTGGGAGAGCAATGTAGAGGGACTTCCCACAACACAGGTTGCCTGCAGATGTTTAGTAGTTGTGTTAAGCTGTTCAAATGTTTTAAGTTACAACGGTACAAAAGCAGACTCTAAGAAGTAGGAGGCCAGGTCAAAAAGTGGGTAGTACAGCATTAAATATTTGTTTGTGAATCAGAGCCATGTGGGATGATTTTACATTATTTTTAGTATATATCATCTATGTATCTATCTATCTATCTTTCAGTCTGTCATTTATCTGTCTAGCATCCTCTAATTTATCTACAATCTATCTACCTGTCTACCTATCATATATATAATTTATATACCTATCATATATATACATATGTGTATATATATATATATATATATATATATATATATCCATTGTCTATCATCATCTTTCCATCTATCATCTAACTCTCTATATATCTGGCCATATAAGAAAATAGTTCATGCAATATGATATCTAGGTTAAAAAACAACAACAACAAACAAACAAAAAACCCCAAAAGTACAGTCCTACTTCATGACCCTGAGAACTAGAAAAGACACAAGTAACTGTTCGGTCTCAAATTGAGACTGAAGACAGAAGACTCTTGTCTCAAAGAAAATCAGACAAAGACACAATGTGCTTTCTGACTCACTTTTTACTACTAATTAAGTCCTTCACAGATTGGATAAAACTTGCATACTAGGGAGGATAAGCTTCACTTCTCAGTTTACCGATTCAGTCACGAATCTTGCCCACAAACACCCTCACGGACACACCATAATGAGGCTTAACCAAGCACCTTGTAGCCTAGCCAACTCTACTGATCAAATTATCTGTCATAAATACCCATGAAGATATTAAACACATGGCAAAGATTTATAAAAATGGAAAAGAGAAGCTAATAAAGAACCTAAATAAACACAACTATGAATATCAAGTGGGCAACTCCCAAACCCAAACCACACACTCACAAACAAGAAAATAGATTCGGCATGTTGTACTTATATTTTTCTATACATATACTCTGTGTGTGTGTGTGTGTGTGTGTGTGTGTGTGTGTGAAATAAAAGTGGCAGGGGACCACTAAGTCCTTCACCCATTGAACCAAAATTTGTTAGACAGATTTTATCAATTGTTTCCTTTCTTGTTCTTTCCCTCAGGTGGTTTCACTTCCTGAGGTCTAGAAGATTTATGCTGAAAAAAATGGTTTGGCAATCATCTCTGTCATTTGCCTTCCAAATCACTGTCTCTGGGAAAGATGTTCTAGGACTTTTATTAGGCTTGCAAGTCATTCTCCTGTAACCAAGATGAAGACTGACAGCTTTGAACATAAGAATATTCACTACTATATCAGCTCTGGTTTTTTCCATAGCTTTTGATCACTTTTACATCCCATGAAGACCAAAGGACGCAAGCAAGGAGTCTTCCTGAAGGCTCGTGTTGAACAACTCTTCACACAGCCATACCCAAACACTTCATCTGTAGCCCTCGCTACAACTTACAGTGTGCACTGCATGGTGGCCTGTTATTCTAGCCACCTTAGAGTGGATACAATAGGCTTAGTCAATGGAGAGTTTATGCCAGACAGAATTACACAGATGCATGAGAGAGCACGTCTATTAAAATAAATGTTCCTTAGTCTGGGTATCACACAGCTGTTTGGGGGGTTTGTTTTGTTTTGTTGTTGTATTGGGTTGTTTGTTTGTTCGTTTTGATTGAATGAATTCTGAAATGCAGCAGCAATATTCACAATGTTGAGGATCTTGAAATCAGTTAACTTTACAGGATATTGAAAAAAAATTCTAATTCTAGTGAAGTTGAATATTTCTCATGTAAACTTGCAAAGTCAACTATAAAACCAATCTTATAGAATTAAACTTCAAAACATATCTCTCTTTTTTGTCATAACCTATAAATTCAGTTTCACTTTTAGATATAATGCATACTTTTCTATATTATACTCAGAGTAAAAAATAAATAAACTTTTATTTTAAATTAATTTTTAAAGAAATTATACATGTGTGCTGTGCTTATATAATTTCCACTCCTCCCTTTCTCTGTACACAAATTTATCCTATGCCCTTAAACTTACTCTCGCATTCATGACCTCTCTTTCTTTAATTGGTATTGTTTAACACACACACACACACACACACACACACACACACACACACACACACAGAGTCCAGTTATTATTGCTCATGTGTACATGTACTAAAGGCTGATCCCTTGGGATTAGATAACCTATCAGGGGGCTTATCTCCGGAGAAAAACTGACTTTCCTTAGTTCAGAAGCCATTGATTCCCTACAGCTCTCCTCTAGGACTGGAGCCTTTGAAAACTTGATTTACTGGGGTTTGTTTGTTTGTTTGTTGTTTTGGTTTTTTGTTTTGTTTCTTGTTTTCTTTTGCTTTTTGTTTTTTTGTTTTGTTTTGTTTTTTTAACAAAATTGCTTCCATTTGCTAGAAAACAGAGACTACACAAGAGCAAATAATTTAACAATGAGAACAAATAGGAACTGAACTCAGTACTTTCTCTCTTAATATGCAACATTCTTAAAGCAAGCTGAACAGTAGCGGTACTCCGACTGTTGCTCCTTTTAAAGTTTGCAAGCCGTGCTTCTCAGATCTCTAGCCAAGTTATTTATTAACAAACTAAGCATACAGTGCCAAGGACAGAGCTTTGTGGCATGCTGTCAGAGAATGTTCTGTGGAGCTGGCAGCAAACCATTAGTCAATATGCTCTCTGCAGAGTAATTCCACCAGCTACAAAGTGACCTAATTTTATAAAAAGCACATCTCATATATCATCATGTTTACAAAAGTACAATGAAGCACCATCAAAAAGTACCCTAAAATCTGAAATATTTTTGTCTACCTATCTAACATTTCCATGTTCTATGAGAATAAATTGGCTCACCCATTATTTTAAAAAATGTACTTGGCCTTATTCTTTCAGTATTTTTCAGAACTTTTATGCAAATATCAACATCCTTTGTGTGTCTGAGAGGCAAAATTTACCATGATGTACCTAAAAAACTTTATTTAAAATTGTACTCAATTTATAATAGAACTATTATTTTAGAGATTGTGCTTTATTGAACAACTGAGTTGAGAATTTCAACCTACATTATCTAAAAAATGTAATTGCAGTTAGATTGCTATAACTTTATGCACATTGATGGCCTGAAACAAACATATATTTATCAATACATGTATATGGCATGCCTCCCACTACCTACATAAAATGAATAGAAATATACACCTGATTAGTTTTAGTAATGATTCAATCTCATTCATTGTTCACAAGGTCTTCCATGGATGGTCTGTGTGCTTGTCTTCTTTTCTTCTTATTAAAGTCATATATAAGAAATGAATCATTTGTTTCTTCCTGGATCCACTTTTCTCTTTGTCCTAACAATTCCACCAACCTACTACTGTTGTTGGTCACACAGAATCCAAGCATCAGCCACTGCTATGATACCTTCTCATGTCTCCACTACATCTTCATCTCTTGAGCTATGCAGGACACAACAACTTTGCTTGGCTGTAGCTCATTCGTATGATTTCTGTACACTAACTCTAAGAAACATTATTCTTCACCCTCTTACCTTTCACACATTTCTCTCAATGTTGTATATGTGCTTGTATGGTGTATTACTTTTGCCTTTGGCCACATTTGCTTTCTTTTACGTAATGTTCCTGTTGGCTAATTGTTTTTCAGAATCTGTGCTGCTCATGGAACATTAAGCTTGAAGCTAAGGTGCTTATCACTTCCTATATGGGGGAAGAGAATAGTTTATATAAAGGAAGTGTATTTGAAATACCCCAATAGTCTTTGTTCTAAGAACTCCATCTGTAGCCAAGCTCATTTACATGTATACGAGGAACAGGTCTGTTACTTCTTATCTCCCCTTCTTCTTCTGGGCTTTTGTGACACCATTGTGTGAGATAACACTGGCATGAGAGAACCTTATGCTTTTTGAGGTTTGTATTTGCCTGTCTTCGTTTTAGCAAAATTTCCAGTAGAAACTGAGTTGTCTTGTCAAATGTGTATAGCAGTTGCTTGAAACTGAGTTGCTTCAATATCCTAATACACAGTGCATCATTACTGGTCTTTGTAGAGACGCAGCTTCCAAATGGAAAATGAGAGATGAACAGGGGGTACAGCACAGCTAGGATGGGAAAAGATGGTTGAGCAATCAGACTTACTGTGCAAGTTATAGCAGGATCTTATGATAATAACAAAGCCTTGATGAGCAGACAATTGATTAATCCTGGGTTAGGAAATTATGATGATGACAATGGCAATGATGATGATAGTGATGACAAAACATATTTTGTTTTAGTAGTCTTTATCTATCTACAAGTGACTATTTCAATGAGACCCTCAGAGGATATACTGCTTTGACACTTTGCCAGAATGTCTAAGTTAGGCCAGAATAATTCCCTTAGCCACATAGCCTAGTGGGATGATAAAATGGCTGAAACTAGTTCTTACAAATATTTAAATGCGTACAATTGTCATTGTGGGGCTGTCCTCAGACATACCCTATAATATTCTTTGTCCCCTTAAAATTTAAATTAATGTACTAGATTGAAATTAAGCAACCTATCTCAGTTTGGATTCATTTCCATATGATAAATTTTACTTTTATTTCCTATTAGACTTTAAAGTTTTTACTCAATTACTTAATTCAACATTTTGTTTATTTATATTCTTCGCCTTCTTCAATTTCTCCCAGATTCTTAACAATTCTTTACCTACCCAACTTCATATACTTTTTTTTCTCAAAAGTAAATATATAGATCTGGAAAAAAACAACAAAACCAAAAGTCAAAGCAGCCAACCCAAAAGAAAATAAAAGATCAATAAGACAAAAAATACCAAACCAAACAACATATGCACATACAAACAAACATGAAGTTCATTAGTGTTGACCAATTTTTTCTTGGGTGCTGGTCTTGCCTGGAATGCAGTTGGTCTACGGTGACCAAATTTCACTTTCCTTGGTCTGGATGTTTTTAAGTATAACAGAAAAAAAAATGCTCTAAGTATATTGTAGAGGCTCTGTCTCCAGCTCCCTCCTGCTATCTGTCAGTTCCTTCTCACACTAAAAACAAGAAGGAGGCAGAGCCTTAGAGTTATTTCTACACGTCCAGGTGTCTCATCCTGGAAATAGTACCTGGGCTTTTTCTTACAACTGCGCCTTCCTTTTATTTCAAACTCTGCTAGCTCATTCATGAGATTTTGGTCATATAACTGAAACACAGTTGGCAATGGGACTGAAATCCCCAAGACTAGCTTAAAATAATAATCTGAGCTGGTGTGTGTGAGGGGGGTGTGTGTCTAGAGTTAACCCATTGTGGACAGAGGCAGATTTTTCTTGGGATACATGAAATTCAAAATGACAAATGAATAGAAAGCCCTGTACACCAGCTAAGTGTTTCAGTGCACATACAATAGCACATTAGCTTATACTATGGGAAAAGCTGATTCCGAAAGATTTTTGCACACATTTTCCAAATCAAAGTTAATTTTCCAAGATCAGATCACCCTCTGAGCACTCACCAAAAAGAGGTCACCATAAACAATGCTTCTTTTTACGTGTTCATTGGCTTTCATGTCACAAAGTTACATGCTAGGAAAGTTCTCTAAAGTTCAAAGGAGAACAAACCAGGCTGATATAAGGGATTGCTCCTGATCTTTAAATTATACCCTCTGTAATTTATGTAACCCATATTTTTTATTGGATCTTTCATAGTTTCTGTCCAGAAATCTAATGGCTGGTTTAAGGTCAAGCCCAACATGAATGAACGCTTGCTAATGTGTCAATTGAAATGCATTCTGTGATGAAGTTCTGACATTTCACTGGGGGGCTTTGCCTAGCTCGAATCTTCTGTCATTTTGACAATTGAATCTCATTTGGAAGGAAGGGATAAAAAAGACAAATCTACATCTTGACGTCTTCTGACATCTCTCTGGAGGTGATGAATCCCTGTTTTGGGTGAGGCTCAAAATAACTGAGCAATGGAAAGTAAATGAGAGAACAGCTTCACAGTAGCATCAGTCTAACAGTCTGTCAAAACATCTTGTCAGCCGACAAAACAATGATTTAAATCCCAAAGGCAACTTATCTCTCAGCGATGTGAGGTGGTTACACTTGCATGCTTAGACACATATATGGACGCATCCAAAGTAGTACCAGGGCTGTAAAAACATGCTGTGTCTTCTCATGTTGGTAAACATTGAAAGAAAATATTCATATTCAAAGCCTCAAAACACTCTAGCGCAGAAATACAAGTTTG
This sequence comes from Acomys minous, assembly GCF_964271855.1. NCBI lineage: Eukaryota > Metazoa > Chordata > Mammalia > Rodentia > Muridae > Acomys > Acomys minous. The sequence goes on from NC_140486.1 coordinate 38,440,156, forward strand.
CTCTATTTTTTTATTTGAAACTAATTTGATTGACTTTCTATAAAAGTATGACTTAAAAGATTAATTCCCCAGAGCTGAATCCCTACTACACATCACACAAGTTGACAGGGCATTTATCTTTAGAGGGGCTTTTGTTTTGTTATACCATGTTTTCCATTTATAATATCTGCTAATGATTTATTATGTGTCTATGCCTAAGGGATGATCATTTTTTACTTCAATTTAAAACTATTTCAAGGGCCTAAGTTGCTTAACCACTCCTGATTTGTAAAATAAATAATGAATAAAAGAAGCACATGTCATATGAGGTGCCCTAGCATAAGTATGGCCTCGACATGTTTCCCCCTGGAAAAGAAAAGCAAACAAATCACAAACATTGATATAAAAGGAACAGCCACATGAAGGCTACATACAGCCAGCACTGTAGAATGCTCACTTCTAAGTGCTGAAAACAACATAATGATCTAAGCAGAGACTACAGAACCTAACTGAGCTATAACACTGCAGTGGCTGAAACCATCCACTGGGATCCTCCCAACACTACAGCTGAGGCTCAGTTCTCCACCTGCCTCCTTCCTGAGTCAGCAATGAGTGAGGACTTATGCCTTTGGAACTTTCGTAGCCAAAGCCCTATTTGAATTTTCAAATGGGAAGTTTAACTGTAATCGTGTTTTAGGTGTCCAAGATGCCTGCTTCTGCTGTTCTCTTCAAAACACATTCAGCTCTGTGGCCTATAAGATGTCTCAGGAAATAGAGGTGCTTCAAAATTATCCCCTAAAATTATTCCTTGAAATATCATTATTCAACAATAAAAATTTAAACAGCAAATAATATTAATTATCTGTCCTTTATTGGGTATTTTTGAAGAAGAAAGAAAATCATTGGATATAAAAGGGCAGTAGAGGCTGGATGGCAACCAGATCCCACAGAGTCCTATTTATGTCATTTTTTTTCTTTTACTGACTGTATCAAGAGAAAGAATGGGACATTTTTTACATATATATATATATATATACATAAATATATGTCTTAAGTTACATTTTTTTATTTTAAGAGAATTTATGTAAGTATGTACTATTATCACTGTATTGTTTAACAGGGACACGGGTGCAATAAGTTTTTATTATACTTACACAATAAATCTTTATTGAATAGTTTCTATGTATATAGGCATTCTGTTGGCTACTTGGAATATGAAAATAAATAAATGCTTTGTTTTTGAAAATCTAACTTTCATTTAGCACACCTAACAGCTTTTTAAAGCCAGTGCTATTATTAACTTCACTTCACAGAAGATAATATAAAGGATTTAAAGGTTAATTAATTTGCCTGATGTCATGTAACAGCTTAGTTCAAAGGCAAACTATGAATCCTGGTCTGTGTAACTGTGGAGCTTGAATTGTTAATTACTTTAAGTTTAAAACCCCATTGATTAAAAAAAAAATTGAACTGACCAGAAACTAGCAGTAATGTCTTTAATCTTAAAAACTTTGAAACATAAAATTGTGTTAATTATAACAGAAAGAATTAACCATGGCTGCTTCATTTTAGAATACTCATATTAAGGATTTATAGCCAGGGTGACAAACACCAGAGGTTACATGAACTAGGTATATCAAAATGTATATTAAAAAAAATTATAGGGAATTACTTTGAAAGCAAACTTAAAACAAAATTGATTGTGTTTCTTTCTCATTTGAAAGAACAAAGTCCTGTGAGAAAAAAAAAAGTCAATTGATTGTTCAGTCTTAAATCTTGAAAATATCATAATTATCCAGAAGTCAGTTATGTAGGCTGGAGAGATGGTTCCACAATCAAAAGCACTTGCAAGTGGACTCTTGTTTCATTCCAAACACCCACAGGGCAGCTCACAAGCTTTGAGCTACAGTTCCAGGACATCTGATATCAACTTCAGGCTTTGGGGCACACGGGTGGTATACATGGATAAATATAAGCAAATGTTCATGTATATAAGAGAACAAACTTAAAAACATAAGGAATGCTAATTGGTGTATGTAGCGGTGGTAGTGGTGTGTCTTGGAGTGGAGATGACCTTTTAACAATATACCATATAAAGTCCATGATAGACAAGATTGAAGAATTCCAGAGAAAATGAAAACCCCACATAGAAAAATACAACACGCATTAGATCATCATGCTAAGAACCAGAAAAGGACAACACAAATGAATCAGAGAATAGTTTCCTGTGCTATATAAATAGGTCCCAAAACACTAAGAAGAAAAAGTAACCATAATCCACTAGGAAAATAAGGTGGGTAAATCTGTGTCTTAGTTTTGTATGGGTATTTAACAGTAGCTAATATTAGTGATTCATAAAAAAAAATAATAAATCCATTTCATACCATTCTGGATGCTGGGAACTCCAAAAGCAAGACACTAGCAGATTCGATTATCTTCCAAGAAGAACATTTTGTTCACAAACAACAGAAGGCTGAAGGGAACGCTTATTTAATAGTGCATGAAAGCCTCTTGTATAAGGGCTTAATTCCATTAACAAGAGAGAAGCCATCAGAGGCTAATCACCTCAAGTTCTCATCTCCAAGCATTCGCCTGCAGAGAGCTCCTCAAGTCCTCAGGAGACAAGTCAAACCACTGCACGGCAGACAATAGGTATTTCACTCATGGGGAAGAAAAATCTTTTAAATAAATGAAAATTAATGAAAGAAAAAAAATCCCCAATTCAATTGAATATTTGAAAACTGTTCTTATTTTCTCACAATCAAGCACCAACACCTCGGATAAAATCTAATAGCTAGATTTCCACATGTTTGTAAACAATATAAATAGTAGATATCAAAGGACACAGTAATGGATAGCCTAGGCCACCGTGGGAAAGTCATTCAGAGGAACAATTCAGAGCAGAACTCTTAGAGATCACCTTACACTATCTGTAAACATACAGTAAAAGTATTCTTAAACACGTGTGTGTGTGTGTGTGTGTGTGTGTGTGTGTGTGTGTGTGTATGTGTGTGTGTGTGTGAGTATATGTGATGTGTCTGTAGGTACTGGCAGAATCCTCTCTGGCTGGAGATACCTGTGATTATGGTCTGCCTAATGCTGGTGCTGGGAACCAAACATAGGTCCTCTGACAAAGCAGCAAGTACTCTTAACCACCAATCCACCTCTCCAACCTAAAACTATTTTCTGGTTTGTTTGTTTGTTGTTTGTTTGTTTGTTTAGAGACACGGTCTCATCCATGGCCTTAAAATGGAGGCTAACCTTGAACTTCTAGTTCTCCTGTTTCCATTTCTATAGTACAGGAGTTTTGGGTGTACACCACCACATCTAGCTTTATGTAGTGCGGGGAAAATAACCCAGAAATTCAGTATGCTAGGTAACCACTCTAATGAGTTACATTCCCTAACCCTGAAAATGTAGGTTGTTTGCTTGTTTATTTGTTTCGGTTTTATTTTTTTAACATAATATTTATGTTTCTGAATTGAAGAAACTTTGCATTATTTATATAGCCAAAATTGAAAATCAGTGTGTATGCCTTCAAATTAGATGGACAACACACGTATTCAACCCACACAATGGTACAACAGATAATAGAGGGAAAAAAAAGACAAGAAAACATATTTAGTAGAGTCAGCTCACATTTAAAGAAAAGTATGCATAGAAATGTACATGGATGGCAAATACAGTTGGTTGTTTATTCATCCCTGCCTTTGCACCGCTTTTTCCTTCTTATAGTTCTGCAACATATATAACCTGTTACTGAAATTCAAAGTCAAATCTTTATTTATTTATTTATTTATTTATTTTTCCTTCTCCTTTATTAATTTATTCTTGTTACATCTCAATGGTTATCCCTTCCCTTGTATCCTCCCATTCCTCCCTCCCTCCCAATTTCCCCTTATTCCCCTCCCCTATGACTGTTTCTGAGGGGGATTACCTCCCCCTCTATATGATCATAGGGTATCAAGTCTCTTCTTGGTAACCTGCTGTCCTTCCTCTGATTGCCACCAGGTCTCCCCGTCCAGGGGACATGGTCAAAGGTGAGGCACCAGAGTATGTGAGAAAGTAATATCCCACTCTCCACTCTACTGTGGAGAGTGTTCTGTCCATTGGCTAGATCTGGGTAGGGGCTTAAGGTTTACCGCCTGTATTGTCCTTGGCTGGTGCCTTAGTTTGAGCGGGACCCCTGTGCCCAAATCTGCCTATCATAATATTCTACTTGTAGGCTTCTAGGACCCTCTGGGTCCTTCTACTTTGCCTTTCTCCCATGATTCTCTCATCTAGAGTCCCACTAGAATGTCCTCTCCTCTGTCGCAGTTTCCTGGTAAGTGAAGGCTTTCGTGGGACATGCCCATTGGGCTAATATGCAGATATAAGTGAGTATATCCCATTTGAGTCTTTCTGCTTCTGGGTTAACTCACTCATTATGATCATTTCTAGCTCAATCCATTTATCCCCAAATTTCGGGAATTCCTTGTTTTTAATAGCTGAATAGTATTCCATAGTGTATACGTACCACAATTTCTTTATCCATTCTTCTATTGAGGGACACTTAGGCTGTTTCCATGTTCTGGCTATTATGAATAAGGCTGCTATGAACATGGTTGAGCAAATTTTCTTGTTGTGTGCTGGAGCATCTTTTAAGATTTGTTTATTTATCTTTGTGTAGACAGTGCTCTGCCTGCATGTACACCTGTAGGACAGAAGGGGGCATCAGATAACATTATAGATAGTAGTGAACTACCATGTGGTTGTTGGGAATTGAACTTCTGGAACAGCAGTCAGCACTCTTAACCCCTGAGCCATCTATCCAGCCCTCAAAGTCACATCTTAGCAGCAAAAATAGAGCAGATAATAATATTAATAATATGATTAATGAAAAACAAAACATTTTTGAAACTTTATTAATAGCTAATATACAAAAATATTCAAACTCCAAATGAAAAAATAGAAATAGAAGTACAAAACAAAAATAGAAGACACTAAAGACCAATTTCACAAGATAATTATACAATCCAATAAAAAATTCTGAAATTAAAATTGCATATAAAGTCATCATAAAATTAATGTAAAAATTATTCTAAGGTTAAAGATTTTAATCTTTAAAGAGCAAGATGCATGAATTAAATAAAATGTGTGCCAACTTTGGAATTTTAGATTTCTAATCAGAGAGAAGAGCTTAAATATTACCAATTAATAGGAGGTGAATGGCTATGTATGAAGAAACCAAAGCTAAATCTTAATAATGTTATCTGTCATTCTGTTCTCTAGATATTAATCATACAGTATCAAAGCTCTGTGGAAAAAATTAATTACTAGCTTAAATTTCATTGCCAGACTAAGTACCAGTTAATGCGAGTGTGAAGAGGGAACAGTGGACATCATCAGATCCCACTGGGCCATGAAAGCTATGTCACATACATTCTTCCTTTAAAGCTAGCACACTCTAAGAAAACATTAAGATGTGTTGTTAGCAGCAAAGGAAACAGAACAAACAAACATCTAACACTGGAAACCAGTAAATGGCTAGATAATGTCATAGATGATGGCCATAGAGTGACCAAAGGGGAAATGACCAAAAGCACCCTAATGTCATAGATGATGGCCATAGAGTGACCAAAGGGGAAATTACCAAAAGCACCCTAATGTCATAGATAGTGGCCATAGAGTGACCAAAGGGGAAATTACCAAAAGCACCCAGTCATGGATTTCCAACAGGTATTTTTTTTTAGAATAAGAACAAATGAACTAGTCAGAGTGAACAAATGATATAAAATGCTAAAATCATTTATTGATAGTATAGTTCTAACTTATTCTGCTCCTCTGAACTGAGAATTTCCAACTCTCAAGACAGTCCCTTTCTTCACCAGCACTACTTGCTAATTTTTACATTGAATGGCCTACATTTCTGCATTGTAAAACTCTTCTGCAAATTAGATTATTTAATAGTGGTGGTAGAATATTATATTTACTCAACTTAGTAAACATTTTGCTTGTTCCAATTATAGGATTAGATCCTTTGTAAGAAACAGTTTTGTTTTCATAAGTGATTTCATACAAATTGGGCCCAAATTATAAAATCAGTAAGCGCTGGTAGGAATTGCACAGAAAAAAAAAAAAAAAAGAGGAGTGGTGGGTTTAACAGCATGCTCTTGAAAACTTTAATTCAATAAAATAGATCTCAATTGTTTATTAATTAGAAAGTACTCAAAAACTCTGTATGTAAAGAAACATAACATAATATACTGGGTGAAATTAGTTTCAGCTAAGAAAAGGAGTTTTACACATGGAGATTAAAAGTGTCTACTAACTGGGATGCAGTTGCAGCCAGCCCTAGTAACACACAAGAATGTTTTTTTTTAATCATTTTGTCACTAGTTTTATGGCTTCAACTTGTGTGATGTTTCCCAGAAAAAAATATGGATGGGGGCTGAGTTTGTGTAATTATCTGATTACATCTTATTGCTGTACACAATTTCAGATATAAGAAGAAGTTTAAATTATTTTCTCTGGCCCTACTTATTTGGTTCTGGCATCCTTCTTTCCCCTCATCACCAAAGACTTACACATCTTATTAAATGCAATTTTGAAGCAAATTTAAATAGAAATTGATTCCCAATATCACATAAGATATGCAGTGCTGTACATTAGCTGTGAACAATAATTGAATATTCTATAAACTCACAGGCAGCCATGTAAATTAAACCAAATGTAACTTTCAGGCTTAAAAGAAATTTAACTAATTCTTGGGGCTGCTACATTGACAGCTGTTACAGTGGGACATGTTCTGGAAGAAATTATGTTAAACTCTAAAGTTTGCACAAATATGCCTAGGTACTTTACAAGAGTATAATTTAGTATATTCCATGGGTAAACATGAACTATAAGTAAGTGATGGGGTTAGCAAGTCTGATTCTAGTCACTCATTTTATTACCAAATTTGTTAGAATAGTTGCAGGTGATTAGAAGAATTCAAAGCATAGAAACAGAAAAATATTTCTAAATTATGGTTCCTCTCAAAATGACAATATTTATTCTCCAATAACATCATAAAGAGTCAGTGATGCTCCACTCCAGACTCGCTCAACCAAGCATCTAAATGTCGGAATTTATAGTAGCAAGTGAAAACCGTGACTCCTCTCTCAGCCCAGTCCCACAGAGAAGAACGGTGGCATAGGGATTAATGAAAATGGAAGACATTCTTTGGGATGAATTAGAGGATCGCATTGCACAGAAGCAGGGGGAAGTCTCCAGGCAAACCTTCCTTCTGTATCGCTGTTGTTTCTTTCCATAATCTTAAAGGGTAAGATGGGGCAGGAGACTGCTCAGCCCTTTAAATTGGGAAAAAGTTTACTGCATAGCTTGGTTCTTCAGGCTCACCCTGATTTCTCATCACTAGGAGTGTTTGGGCATAAGGCAAGCTGAGCTTTCAGGCTAGTTTATCAAAATGAGTAGCTCAGTTCATGAGAAGTCAACACTAGCTAGCTCTTCTAGACAAGGAAAATCCACTCCTTTTTATCTGATGCAGTCTAGCAGGCATGTACAGCACAGCCATGAGACCTGCCTATGGAGGTAGAAGATGGATGGCGTTGTAATGTGGCTGTGCATCTAAACAAATTGGTTTCCAGTCAAGCTATCAAAACTACACTGAGGTTTGGACCAAGATGTTAACATTTAGTATTTCCATTCTTCACCATTCTTACACTTTCCTTAAGAATCTGAAAATGGGAAAGAAGAAAAGATAGCAATGGTAAAAGGCATTTCTTATCCCTACCTTCATGGCTCTGCTCTGTAATTAAATACATAATAGAAACTGTTTTGAAATTGTGACTGAAGTAAACTTTTTAGTTTTTATTTTACTGCACACAACTAACTATAATAAATTTTACAATAACTTAAACAACATTCATTCAATGTCACTTTTTTAAAAATAGAAGAAAATGATCTCCATATATTTATAGCCTAACAGAGTACACAATGGATAATAAAAGCAAAATAAATGATATGAAGGCAGACATAAACATTTGGTAATATCTGACTTCTATATGACATTTAAAGCAGATAACTGAACTGAGGATGACTTGATTTGACACCTAAACACATAGAATTCAAGCTATAGATATACTCCCTTTGTCCTTACAAACTCAAAACAATACCATAATTTGAAATGCATTTGCACCCAACTTCAAAGTTCCCAGAGTCTTTTAGAGTTCCAGTGCTTTTTAAAAATACAAAATCTCTTCTTCAACTCAAGGCAACCACTGAACTGAGAGCCTTTGTAAAATGCAAAACCAAGTTACAGACTGTAACATGCTACAGCACAAGGTAAGCATTCCTATTCCAGAACAGAAGACTTGGGGCCTAGAAAAGAATGCCTGGACCAAAGCTGTACTGACGTCCAGCAGGAAAAACACCAAACCTAACACCTCTGTGTTCATCTGCAATTCACAATGGAAACATCTGGACTCTGGAGGAAATAGAGAAGCCCCACTCCATAGCACTGCCATGTGCAGCATACATAGCTGCTTTCTTGGGCTAGTTCCACTCCATGCCTGTAGAATAGTTCAATAGCTGTCCCATTGTCCTAGTCTCACCAATATCCTGTGGCCTCCATTACAACCTGGCCTTCACCTTGATATCTTTCACGGTGGACTCAGCACCCCCTTGAAGTAGTTCCAAACCTGCCACACATTGCGTGGTTTCAGCTGCTCTCTGTAAATTCATGGAACAACACTCCATGACCCCCTTCAGTTTGAGACGTTCACACCTGCAAAACCAATGCCACTTGGATGTTACTACCAAACGCTAAGCTATAGGCTACCCCTTTGGACCACAGCTTCCTTAGGCAATTGTCTTAGAGAAGCAGGGGCTCCTTCAGCTACATTCACAGTGCTAGCTCTTTCTTTTCAATCAAATTGGTGTTTTCTCAAGTCAGAGCATTAGAAGTGTGGGGTCACCTCTCAGAGCACCTTTGCTATTGGGCTGGGACAGAATGGGCTGTTTCTCTGTGACAATAAAAGCCTCTTTTTCCAGTGCTGGCCTTGGCCAGGCCATGAAGCTTAGGCACAGTCTTCCTTTCCAGGCTTCACTTCTTTTGTGTTCTTTCTCTCAACTCATTTTTTTTTTAAACTGCAGACCTAAAAAAGAGGTAAGATGTAACCATGCCATTGCCTGAATGTTACCCTTTCTTGAAATTTCCTATCACCCAAACAACTTAGATCATTACATTTCTCCTTGCTCAGAATCTCAAAGCATAGCTAGGATGCAACCACATCCCTTGACAGAATATCACATGAATGATAGTGTCTTCCTTCCTCTCTGAAATCCATTAGCTGAGCCGCCACTGTCTTCAACACCTTCAGCTTCCCCCCACCCCACCCCACCGGCCCCCTGTCTCCCCCCAACCTGTAAGCTCATACCAAAGGGAGGAGCTTTGCATTAAGCTCTGCTTTGGGGAGAGATTCAAGATAGTGATTGCCCCTAAAACCCATGTGAAGGATAGGGATGGAGCCTTTGGCTACAGCAAGGGCTCTGAGAGACCCATGGAGGCTCCTCAGGGGGACACAGAGACTGGGTATGAGCCTGAACAGCCTCACAATATCTCTGGAACAATAAACAAACAAGTTGGGTCTTCTGGCAAGATGTTTTAGTTGCTTTTAAAGGGTGGTTTCATGGAATTAAAAAAAAAAAAAGATGGCAAAACTAGAGACCTGGTGGCTACAGGTATGGAAATGTGGCCATGGAAGATAATGTTGAGTAAGGCCAGTCCTCAGGCCACCAAAAGGTCAGGCTATGACTGGGTCAGCCATTCACCACCTCCTAGGTCGGTGCCTATGTCTAACCTGCTGGGGAAGGAGAGTGTGGAGGCCACGACATTGCCCACAGGCTGAAAGCATGATGGCAGAGACGTGTGCATCAACCTGCTTGAGTGGGTCCTGTTCCCAAACACATTGCCCAACAACAGAATCATCCTGACTCTGAGCAACAGTAAGGTATCTGGGGTGAAGAATGGTTCATTTTCTGGATTAAGCCTCCTCCAAAGACTCCCACAGTCTGCATTGCCACCAAAAGCTGAAGGCCATTGTTAGTGTCCATGATCTAGTGCTCTTGATATGGGCAACAAAGCTTCTTTTGCAGTAGTATTGATGACTACAGACTCATAACTGAGATCAAGAGACGTGAAAGAGTTCTGTAACAACCTTCCACCCCACCACGCCCACGCCCTGCAAAAAAAGAAAGAGTCCAGACAGGAAGCCGATGAAGTCCTTAAAAATTGTGATAAAGATACTGATAGTTGATGGCTTCTGGTGTGGGTTGGGGGGTTGAGGGTAAGGATTCAGTTTTAAGGGGCTGGTCTCTAATAGTTTGACCATGCTCTTCTGGGTATAAGGACAATGCAAATTGGACTTAGTAGGGGTGTATTTTGGTGGGAGGACACAAACGTGGGAGGGTGGACCTAGGAAAAATGGGAAGTGAGTTATCTTCTTAAGATGAGCTTTCAGTGCATTCTAAATAAGCTCAGGTTCCCTTCTGTGTTAACCTGCTCTCCACCACCATACACAACAACAGCCATGAAAGTCAACATGCGAAAGAAACAGAGTGTTTGTCTCTGTCTGCTCTCCGACTGTAGAGGGGATGTGCCCAGCAACCTCAGTGCTTTTCTGCCTTTCCCACCAACATGAACTATACCCTCAAAATACCCACCAACACAAACCCTTCTCTCCTTGAGTTAGAAGAGAACAAACAACCAAAACCCACACTTATGTTGCTTCACAGTTTTGAAACTTCAGTCCTTCGTCAACGGATCCCATCGTTTTGTTCCTGTGGCAAGGCAAAATCTCCCCTTCAGAAATGCCATGTGACAGAGCCAGTTGAATTTGGGTTGAATCTTAGAATCACCTGAGATTGGCATCCCCCAAAGAGTTAACAGTCTCCAGCTAGGTCAGCTCTCTCAAAGTTCTAGGATCTTCTAACAGCTCCAATCTGGAGACCAAACTTTCAATGCATGATCTTGAGGGGATATTAAAGATGAAAATTATGCCATCTGGTATTAATTTTCTTTTTTGCTGGTATAAATAATGCATCTATATATTTGGAAATAGCATTACAATTTTATAGAATGCATTACTCCAAGAACTACATCTAGGAGTTTGGGTTTTGAATTCCCTTCTTTTACTATTCTTTTAATATGTCCTACCTTGTTACAATACCCCACTGTCACTAGAAGATTCCTGATGATTCAAGGCAACACAGCATCTCTGCTCCTTATTCTACACTGGGAAAGTACACAGAGAGAACTGGTTAGTTTCAGAATCCCACAGAATGTCATAGTTCTTGAAAATTCAAATACCCGCCCCTTTATGTTTAACCATAAACATAAACAGCAGTACAGTGTGTGGTTTGTTCTGAAAACTAGAAATGATGAACCACAAAGTCATTCTTCATGTTTAAGAACAAACAGGAGAGATTTTGTTCTTTCGTAATTTTCAATCATCACTAAGGATGAGACCTGTGTTGAAGTCTACACAGAGAAAATACCCCTGGACAGAGGTGAGATATCTCTATCATATGTATCTTTCATTTTTCTGTTGATTATTGTTTAAATTCCTTTTCTTTTTTATTGCTTTTGTAATCTGACAAAGTCCCTTGTTGCGGAGGAATAAGTACTCCACAGAGAGCATGTATTATGGATAAGAACTGCCATCCTGTATCCTCATCCCCATCTGCAGATGCTCATAAGACACACAGCCCCAGCTTACAAAGTACTTCATTTCACTGCACTTAAAGAAATAGGCAGGCACAATGCACACCTGCAAAGCCTTCCCAGATTCACTTAAAATACAGCCTTTTCCTAATACCAAGAAAGTTTAAAAAATATATTCCCATGTATTACCTTCTTTTATCTGAAAAAAAAAAGGGGGATAAAGAAAAGGAAATTCTGTATGAAAGAAAAATAAAATACCAAGAAGTGAAAAGTATTGATTTTCTGATGTCATTTATAAATTTAAAGTCATATTTATTTTTATTTTAACTCTACTAAAGTAGAATTTTCTGCTAGAACAGAGGAGATACAAAAAGATGAAACTTTAACTACTAATGGTTCCTGTTTAAAGGCCTTCCTCAGAAGAACTCATTAAAGTGTGTCTCCATTTTTAAAATGCCTTTGCTTCCCTGTCGAGTTTCAGCATCTACATGTTGGCATCAAGTGCTGTGTAACAATGTTCATGCATCTTAACTCATATTAGCCTAAAGGTAGAATCAATTCAAATATCTGCCAACTCATTACGGCATGCTGACAATGTGCCATGCCTATGCAGTTGATAGTTATGGCAGTTTAAAGGATTGCTAAACCTCAGTGCCGTTTATTGTTTATTGAATAAATTTTGATCAAGAGTTCCATCTTACTGTAATAGACAGAGGCCAGCATTAAGAAAAGAAAAAGGTTATGGGAGGAACTAACAGCCTTCTGGTTGAACTTGAAGCCTGCTTCTTTGGAGGGGACCCAGGGTTGGAACTGTAACCTTGGTCAACAATGCACAACTGGGGTGGTTGTAGATCCAAGGAGGGACATCATGTCATTATTAACTAAATAGACATAGCATCTAAGTGCCTTAAATATCTAAACATCTAAATATCTAAACCTTCCCTTAATCAGGGAAGGTTTTCTCTTCAGTGAAGAGCAGTTACTAGACTTATGACAAAACAATGCTAAGAATAAGTGATGGTTGAAGGCTCATCCTTAGACATAACATTTACACCACCCCATCTAAGGCTCAGGGAGCACCGTGGAAGAGGGAACGGGAAGTACTTGAAACGCAAAGTTGGAGAGAATAGTGAAGGGCTGTGAGATGTCATCCTCTACACCAGTGGTTCTCACCCTTACTATTGCTGCAACCCTTTTAACACAGTTCCTCATGTGGTGGCTTCTCCACCACAAAATTATTTTGCTGCTACTTCATAACTATAATTATGTTTCTGTTATGAACTATAAGACGAATACCTGATATGCAGTATATCAGATATGCAAGCTCTGTAAAAGGTGTCGAGACCCAAAGGTTGAGAACCACTGCAGTAGATTCAAGACAAAAAATCCACTGCAGTCATGACCTCACAACAAATACAGTAAACTGCACTAGGCCACCACATAAGACTAGAGTGACCAAATCAGTCATGGGTGGGCAAGGGGTTCATGATATACTACTTCTTACTGCTATACTTTTCACTACTGATAGATTCTGGAAAAAGGAGAGCTCCAGACCCACAGTGACACAGACAATCCTGACTGAACTCATTGGACCACAGGAAAAGTAAAAAGAAAAAAATATTAGAATGGGAGAAAGAGATGCGAAGGGAAGGGGGTTGACAGAAGAGGGTGGGGATGAGAGCCGTGTAGGTTTATATTGTTTGTATATAAAACTTTCAAAAAATGTAAAATGACTCCTAATGATGCTCTGCTATACTCATAGATCAGTCCCTTGCTCAGCCATCATCAGAGAAGCTTCTTCCTTTAGAACAAACAGTTCTAAATGCATCAAATCCCTGCCCTCAGAGCTCAGGTAAGTCCCTGGAAGAGAAGGTAGACAGAGTGTAAGAGCCAGAGTGGATGGAGGACAACAGGAGACCAAAGCCCTCTAAAAATCAAGCACAGGGCCCGCAAGGGTCTGCATCAGGTCCTAAGCTATATGTATATTATAGCTTTCAGTTTAGTAATTCTGTGGGACTCCTGCATTGGGAATGAGTGGGTCTCTGATTCTTGTGCCTTCTCTTAGGGCTCTTTCTTCTGTTGGTTTTCTTGTCCCAATTTCAATGTGATGGTTTTTGTTTTATTCTGTCATGTTTAGTAGTTATCTCTTACAAGCTTGTTCTTTTCCAAAGAGACAAAAATGGAGAATATGTGGATGGGAGGGGAGATTGGAGAGAAACTTGAAGGAGTATAGGGAAGGGAAACTGTACTCAGGATATATTATATGAGAAAAGAATCTGTTTTTAATAAGAGGGAAAAATAAAGAACAAATGTAATTAATAAAATTTTTTTCTGAAAATCCAGAAAGGAAGTTTGCTTATTGAAATGCCTTGTATGTAATTGGGATAAATATAGAACTCTGTACATTTCTCAGAAATATTTAATCTGTATATCTGTATGCTTAATTTTTGTAGTATTGTATTTAATTGTAAATTTAAACTTTCAGTGTATTAACATAATAGCTTAGATCAAACAAGATAGCATTCAAAACAAGATAAAATAATTAATTAAAAATAAACACACTTCAGCTTCTAAGAAGTAACTTGTATCAAAAATCAAATAACTATGTTAAAATGTCAGTTTCTACCAACATCAAACTATACAAAAGAGGATGACAGTAGTGTCTAAACATGCACACGTGCGCGCACACACACACATACACACACACACACACACACACACACACACACACATCTAATAAATAAACAAGACAATGTGTTGAGTGCTAGAGAACAAAACAACATCACGAGTGCCACCAGGTCTCCCCCTCCAGGGGACATGGTAAAAGGTGAGGCACCAGAGTATATAAGGGGAAAATGGGAGGGAGGGAAGAATGGGAGGATACAAGGGATGGGATAACCATTGAGATGTAACAAGAATAAATTAATAAAAACAGGGGGAAAACTTTCTAGCATTCAGGATATTGTATACAGTATACTCAGGCATAAAAAGTGGGCACTACTTACATGGTTTTCTATGTGAAATTTAAAATAAAATACAATGAAGTTGTGAAAAAAACCAACAACATCATGAGCTTTCTTGGAAAGTCTTGAAAGAGGAGCAGCAGAGGATGACTGTATACAATGGGCATGTGCAGATGATGGATGTAGAGACTGAGGACCATGTCAGGTTCATCTTTCAAAAAATGGTTCTGTTGAAAATGGTAGTATAAAATATCTATCAGTTGAACCTATAGAATACCATTCCAAATGCTCTGCATATGCTATTGTATGTTATACCTGTTTCTATATCCATTTTTAAGCATTGTCAACTGATTTTGCACACTATGTTCAAGATCACAGATAGGACAGAATAGTAAAACACAGGCAGAGATTTCTAGCTTTGGAGCACACTCACTTGGCCACTCCGTTGTATGGTTTCTTTCTGTTTTTATAACATATTCAATTTAAGACCAAAGCATAGGATCATAGGGTCCACTCTTTGAGTTGGAAAAATGACTTCCTCTGCTGTGTTGTGAGTGTGTTATAGAGGGGCAGGAATGATGTAGGCAGAGTGGTCAAAAAAATGGCAGTGTCCATGGTGGCTTCACAGATAGGAGGTCTGTCTGCTTACACAGGAGCCTACACTTGACTTTTGATTTAATTTCATGCTAGGTATTCTGAAAGCTTACATGTTTTCTGAGCTAGAAACCCTATATATTTGCATTTTGTACTGAACCCTTCATTTACGCAGCTGTTCCAGGCAGCATCTTATAGAAGAGAGTTTAATAACTTAGGTGTCTAGATTCACTCATCTTTAATGACTTAAGATCTGTATCACCCATTCTACAATTCTTCCTTGGATAATTGCTGAATAGGATCACTGTCTATTCAACATGAAGATAGACAAGATTCCAGGAATTTATAAGGATAATTCAACTAGCCAACACACCAAATTACCTTATAAACGAGACTCTTTATCAGCATTTTGTGGGTGAGCAAACATTGGCTTAAAATGGTTATGGAACACTGTAAGGCTGATTGTGCCAACTCCAAGCCCATTTTCCTAAGGGCTAAACCAAGTCGTATCTCCAAGCTCCTGCCTAGAGCACCCACGCTAGCCCCTATGCTCATGTACTCTTGGGAGTGCCTTACTTTTGCTACTGCTTATAGCAGTTATTGGAGAGTGCCCTTCCATGTGAAATCCACTGTGAGCATCTATACCTATTAAGGAGTAAAATAGCCTGTCCTTATTTCTTAAGAATATATAAATAAACAGATATGAATTTAAATAAAATAAAGACCTGTGGGGAAAAATCTCAACCAATTTGAACTATACTTTTCAAACTCTGGAGTGGGATATATATATATATATATATATATATACATATATCCACTAAGTTCTTAAGGTGGCCAGGTAAGGTTACTGGCATTTTTAGGATAACCCAGAATTTTTATTTTTGTGTGTTGTCTGATTGGGAAGTTTGTGTCTATTTCAGCTGCTGTTATCCAATCAGTCTTTCCAAATTTCAGAGACTGTAATGTGTATCCAGGACAGAAGAATCTTAATTTCCTCTCCAATGCTCTTTACAACCTGACAGAAAATCACACATTTCATAGCACTGCCACAGGAGTAAAAATAGCAAGGGCAAAAACAAAACAGAACAGTACAGAACAAAACAACAAGCCAACAAAAAACAAATGCAGTCACTGAAGACACTACATTATGTAATGTTTTTCCAAAACACAGAGATGAAATGTGTCTTTGGCTAGGAGCATGTATTAGAATCCAGTCACCTATTAAAAGCAATACCAACAGAATTTTATTATAATTATGGTTTTAGACAAATTTTCATTATAATAGTGTAGCTAAAGTATCTGTAGTTTTCCCAAGAGAATTTTTGGTGAACTATTCAAAAGCAAAATGAGTGTGGTAGCTTTAACTATATTGAAAGAGAGTCAGTATGCTTTCAAATTGCTAATGAGAATTTGCTTTCCAAATTCCATCCCATTGCATGCCTTGAAGGCAAAAATAGGGGTCTATGACACTATTTTAATGCTGTGTAAGAATAAAGAAGGAAAAATTCTATCCTTTGCTGAGGGAAATTTGATGAGGTGTCATTCCCCATTTCCTGAGTATTTATTGCTTAGGCAAAATATCCACTAAAATCCACAAGTTTCTATCACTTCCCAGAACCACTGCCTCATTCTGACATCCTATGGGTCTGCTCATGAGCAGCAAAATTCAGATAGCTGTTAAGGACAGGGCACTTAGTGTCACTCATACTACATGCTACCGTCTGCACAGCTCAGGGTGGAACTCAGCCTGACACTTCTCATGTACATGAACCTGACAGTTTCTGTTGGTTGGAAAGTTCTCTGGAACCTTATGTTTCAACACAGACATACGTATACCTGGATGATGTTTCAAGTACATTAAGTAGACCCAAATCCTGTGTGCTATGCCTATGGGGCATGTGAACTATGCAACCTGGGAAATGACCTGGAGTAACAGTGAGATGGAGATGCGTCCAAACCCCAAAAAAGTCTCAATCTTGAGACGAGCTGCAGTAAAGATCTCTCCCTCCCTGCTCTGCCCCTGCATGCCTGGCACAGTTTTGCAACCACTGCCTCTGCCATCCTCTAGGTACTAAGAGTAGCCTGGTGACTAGGACATGTCCAGCCAGCTGGAATTCCTTTCCATGAAAATGAAGCATTCCCAATACCTTAGCCCTAGCCAATGATGTGCACTCACCATCAGATCCCTACCCACCTCCCCATGGTTTATACAGCCTTTCTCCAGCCCCCCACCCTCAAATAAAGAGAGCCGTATCACTGGAATAGCGTCAGAGAAGGCTATCCTACCCCACGCCCACTCACTGTTGAATCGAGATCCTGCTAACTCACCCGCCAAGGCAAGCTTCCTTTCTTCAAGTTGAGCATCGCATGCATCAGTGCCTGGATGCCTCAAAGGGAAGAAGCAGACCCTGGCTCCGAAACAACAGTGCCCAACACTTTCCGTCCTGGCTTAATTAACTACAACAAGCTTTCCTTTTAGACTCGTGGCCTTTATTGGCCATCAGGTTTTGTTTTGGCATTGCTGTCTTCTATAACCACATCCAGGGTGAATTATTCAGTCATGAAGATATCTTTATTTGTTCTCACATGCATGAGTGGCCTGAAGACAGCCTATGGAATAAGTGAGTGTGGGGACCAAGAGGCAATCTCTTACTACTGAACAATATAGAAAATAACGCATTTCAAAATGAGGTTATTGGAAAATGTGGACATTTGAAGTAGGTAGGTAGGGAGCCTACACTTGGTAAGATAGAAAATTTGGTAGAAATTGTTGGAGGACGGAGGGGTGCAGTGGCGAAGGCCTATGATCTCAGCACTCAGAGAAGCAGAGGCAGTGGATCTCTGTGAGTTTGAGGCCAGCTTGGTCTACAAAGTAAGTCCAGGACAGTCAAGGCTACACAGAGAACTATGTCTCTAAGAATGAAAAGAAAAATAAGAAAGGAAGGAAGAAAGAAAGAGTGGTAGGGAGGAAGGAAGGAAGGAAAAAGGAACATTGATTATTGGAGGCAACACAGCATTATTTACTCTAAATTTGACATAGCCCTAAAGATGAGCACTTAGAAGGCATTGACCAAAACTCAAGGTTTTTGTTTGTTTTCTTGCTTGGTTTTTTGTTTTTGTTTTTTAAATTTAAAAGCTTGCTAGGGCTTATGATTAAGGTAGTAACAGGATTTACAATATAGAAAAAATTAATGTTAAAATAATTACTAATTATAAAGACAGGTAGAAGTAAGCAAAATTAATAACATTCTCAAAAGCAAATCTAGAAATAACATCTTAAAATCACTTTATTTTTCTTAAAAATATTCAGGCAATATATTTTTATCTTACTTATCTCAGATCCTCCCCACTTCTCTATGACTCAACTTTATGTTCTATCTCTCTCTGTCTTAAAAAAAAACTGAAATATTTTTTTAAAAATCAAGAAACACACACAAATACAAAAAAAGATTAAACAAAATCAAAATAAATAAGCAAAAGTTCAACAAAACAAAGATAAATACCAAAACAAAACAAAATGGAATAAAAATACCATTGAGGGCTGAAGAAGATGCTCCAACATTATAGAGAGTCTTGGGTGACTATTAAGGCAGCAAACTGTCTCTGTCATCTCATTTGAAAAGCTACTAACCTGCACTGCTAACATACTCAGGTAATCAAGTTTATTTCTTCTCAGGTCTCTGATGGAGTTGAAGACCAGGTAGCTTAGTTTTAAAATGAAGCTTAGTTGTTTAAGGGTTAAGATGTTTTTTAGGTCTAGATGTTTTAAGTTGACAAGATGTGATGGAGATTGATTTATATTCAGAATTTCAGATGCACCAAGATAGGAAAGATATTTTCTTCAAGGCTGTCAAATACAAAAAGCCAAAAACACTAAGAATGTAACATTTATATAATTCCTGCTTAGGTCATGGTTATTCTTGCAATAGGTAGTTTATTGTATATGTGTAATAATATAAATGTATATTAAAAATAAGAAGGTTTAATTAATTTTTAAAAATACAATAAAATATTATCCAAAAAAATACCATTGAGTTCATTCTGTGTTGGCCAACTCCTCGGGGCTTGGGGCCTGTCCTGAAGTGTGGTTGAGGTATCCAATGAGAATTAGTAGAGAACATGGATTGCTAATGAGTATCAGTTGAAAACAACTTCTTGGTAGGGCATGGACCCCATGTCCAGATCATCTTCTCTGTAGTGGAACCCTGTCTTCCTTGAATCTGTACTGGTCTTGTGTGGGGCCACAGTCACTGTGGGTTCCTATGTACAGCACTCCCGTTGTATCTGGAAGATGCTATCACCTCTGGATCTTACAATCTTTCTGTCTCCTCTTCAGCATAGATAGATAGTTTCCTGACCCTTGGAGGCAAGGGTTTAATGAAGACATGCCTTGTGGGGGACCTAGTGCTTCAAACTCTACACATCACTCTCACTACCACCTGCTTATGCACAATTTAAGGAAAACCACTCAACAGCTAACCAAGAGACTAAGTAATTTAGATAGTGGACAATTTAATGAATGTAAGTATAGAATAGCACATTTTGTTTTTATTAGTAGAACTGTGACTCTTTGACAAAGGTACTCTAAGCAGATGCTTTTTGGCTAAAATAAAGAAAGGAAGAGAGTGCGACCAAAGAGGGTTTAGGAGACATGGCATGAAGTAGCATTTGAACACTTGAGGAGCTCAGGAAGGAAA
Organism: Acomys minous; assembly: GCF_964271855.1. NCBI lineage: Eukaryota > Metazoa > Chordata > Mammalia > Rodentia > Muridae > Acomys > Acomys minous. The sequence goes on from NC_140486.1 coordinate 38,460,093, forward strand.
GGACTATCAGCAGAAGGTCACAGAAAACTACTGGTGAATATTCAAAAGACTCATAAACAAGAAGAATGCCTTTGAGGTAAGACATGGGATTCTCCTCTGTATTTTATTTCGTGGCTCTGAAGCAGAGCCCGGGATTTCTAACCAAACTTCCAAGTGGCACGAACACTGCTGTTCTATGAGTCATATGCATTCTAAGAAGCTGAAGAGGAAAATAGATCAGGCAGCACAAATGAATCCATATGAACAGTGGATAAGAGTTCCCAGTGATAAGACAGGGTTTACATGAGTTAGTGGGTTCTCTATAAAAAGAAGTATTTAAGCCAAACCAGAACAATCATTTGTACCCTTCATGAAATGTGCAGTGCGTGACATGCATGGAGTAAAGTGGTGTTTGGTTTTGGCCCTAGATGTATCATTTCCATCTAAAGCCTTAACAAGAAAAATTCAATCTAAAATCTCAACTAGACAGTAATGGTGGTGCATTCTCACACCCACCTCCTTGGGAGACTGACAGAAGAGAAGCATGAGTTCAACACCAAGCTGGACCAAACAATAAGATCCCTAACACACACACACACACATACACAGACATTCTCTCTCTCTCTCTCTCTCTCTCTCTCTCTCTCTCTCTCTCTCTCTCTCTCTCTCTCTCTCTCTCTCTCTCAATGGCTCACCTAAAAGTACTTGCTGCTCTTGTAGAGGAATTGGGTTTAGTTCCCAGCATCTACATGATAGCTCACAACTGTCCATAACTTTGATTCCAGGGGACCCAATGACCTCTTATGACCTCTGTTGGCATCAGGCATGCATATGATACACACATAGATCCAGGAAAAATATTCATGCCCCAAAATAAAGTCTAATAAAATATTCTAATTAAAAATTAAATTCCAAGAATGCCATGTGATGACCACTATTAGAATCATGCCCATTTTCTCAAGATTGAATTCTGCAATCAGGATTTATTGTTGGCTCAAGTGAGAGAGGCATGAGCAGAAAGAAAATTTGTCTCTAGTCTTACTGTTTAATTCATTGTTCACAGCAAAGTCTGCAGTACCTAGAAAGTAGGTTAGAAAAGACAGGTTCTTCTTGACAGCCATCACTTTCTATACCTTTGTAAGAACACTATTGTGTTAATTTTAGAATTATACTATCACAAATACACTCTGCAATCCCACAGTCTACTTTATCTGGACTTATCAAATGGTTTATAGATAATTGGGCTTTAGGAAGAAGGGAAGAGAAACTGGTTATTTGTAAATTTGTGCTTGAAATTAGCAAGTTGAAATACTACAAATTTTTGAAAAAAAACTAATACGCAAGAGACAACATGAGGCCTTTTATGGGATGACAGAGTAATTAATTGGTTGTATCATGGCCAAAGGTTATTAGTGAACAGCTGCTTTTCTATGAAGTCTGTGTGATCTATAGCCAAGGGGTTACAGCTAAAGAAGAAACAGGGTCTGTTTACTTATGACAGTGGTTCTTTTTAATTAAGGGCTTTCTTCCCTGCTTTCCTTTCCTGGCTTTCTGTAACAATTTCCAATGAGTAAAATAAGCCCCTTATCCAAGTAGTTGACTCTGAATACAGACTGTTTTAAGATTTACTCATCTCCCTGAATATTAGCCATAATAAGCAAATGGAGTAAGGGGAGGCAATGTATTATCAGACCCCATCTGAGGACAATAGATACCTAGTAGAGGCTGAGGGGATCATCCCCTCACTTTGAATAGTAATAAGATGTCAGCTAGTCATATTTCCAGTCATGTTATTCCAAGAGCAAAAAAACATATACTAAGAGGGAAGTAAATATGTGAGGATATTACTTGTGAAATAAAGTGGGGAGGGCTTTGGTAGTCTGAAAAAGCCATCAAAGCCTGAGGCCAACGTGATCTGGAGGAGAGGAGAGCGGTGAGTAGGGTCATAGACTGCTATGAGGCACAGGGAGGCTCCAGACAACAGCTCCAATCAGCTGTCAGACAAAGTTCTGTTACCCTGGAAAAGGGCTTACTGAGTATTCATGCTATGATTTGTCACCTCCTGGTAGAGGCCACAGAGAATGTGACCTTTGTCAGAACATGGAAACAGGCTCATAACACAGCAGCTGGGCTTTTGCTGGATTATGTAAAGGCCAAGGAGCATCAGAAATTGTTCTATGGGATCAACTGGGCTCCACAGTTTTCTTACATAACTCTTAAAAGTTTTACATCCTTCTCCTGCTAATAGGGACCTCTCACCTTTACAACTACTGTTTCTTTCCTATTAGCTTGCTGCTCTGTGAACACAAAGGCCAAGGTGTATGAGTGACAATGTTTAATTTGCAGATTACTGGGACACTTGTTTTGTTCTACAGCTAGCAGATTTCTCTGTCTTTCTTCGTGTATCTTTGTGTCTCTCTGTCTTTGTCTCTCTCTGTACGTGTGCATGATGCATGTGTGTGTGTGTGTGTATGTATGTATGTGTATGTGTGTGTATGTCTATCTGTTTCTCTCTCTCTCTCTTCCCTTTCTCTTCTTCATGTGTTTTGTTTACTTACAATTAGGACCTCCATTTAGAGAAGTATCAGTGTCATAGAGCAGGGAAACAAAAGCATTTTCGTTTGTAATGATAATCGTAGTGAATGGGACTACCTTTACCTCTGATCCTTGGTTCCTGGAACTGAATCATTCCTGTTTGGGAGCAGAACACTGTAGATGCTTCTAATTCAAAAAATACTCCATATGCTCAAGAATGCAACTTAAAACTTTTTGAGTAAACACTTGAACTATATCTTTATACAGCCATTTCAGTCTTGTCTAGGTACGGTTACTTTATACCACACACTGTGTAATACTTCTAATAACTTTTATAGTCATGGCCTTCCGTGTGTGTGTGTGTGTGTGTGTGTGTGTGTGTGTGTGTGTGTGTTTGTGTGTGTGTGTGTGTGTAAAGAGACAGGCAGGCAGACAGGCAGACAGAAAAAGGGAAAGGACAGATGAAAGGAAGGAAGGAAGAAAGGAGGAAGGAAGGAAGGAAAAGGTATATTAATTATTAAAGACTAAGCTATATAAGCATAGAGTCCTACAATCTTCTTTCAGTAATCTGAAGACCCAAGGAAGGAAACAGTTAAGTTTCAATAAAAAAGTGAATGCCTAAGGACCAGAACATAATGAATGTTGTGAGTCTTAATTGAAATTTTCAAGTCCCACAAACTGAAAATATTTGTGGCTAAAAGAAGGAGAATATAATATCTCAGAGCTCAACTAGAGAACAAATTTACTTTTGCATGACATTTCTACTCAATTATGGTCCTCAACAAACTGGAAGATACCATTTCACACTTGTGAGGGTGATCTTCCTTATGAGGTCTGTGATTCGAATGCTAATTAGTCTCTTCCAACTGTAACTTTACAGATGAGTGAAAATAATGTTTTGACTGCCTGAATATTCCTTACAACAGTCAAGTTGACATATGAAATTAACCACCATAAAGAATTTTGTGAAACAGAACTAGTATTAAATAAGCCTTAGAGCAAACCTGCCATGTAATACTGCTTTTACAGAAGACTTCCAACAGTTTTCTAATTGAAAAAAAGAATAATGTATACATCAACTAGGTTACTAGTCTAGCTTTTATCAAATGTGTTACTAATCTCACAATCAAGAAATAACACTACTCCTATCCTAACAGTTGTGGCTGAGTCTAGTATTTGGTAAAGTTCATGGTAATCTGTAAGCATCGCCTAACATTGATCACATTTCTTCTATATCAGGTAAGTTATGGCTACATCTGGTTAAGCAGAGGTACAGAGAGTGGACAAGAGACAACTAACTAGAACAGAAATGATTATGGGATTTCACCACTCTGATAGCATTGGATATATCAGTAGAATAACTGATGTATACAATTCATATTGTGAAACTTCTACACATATGCACACACATGAAATAAGGTGATGGGTTTTTATGAAATAGAAAGTACCAAAGAAGTACATAAGACCTTTTTTTTTTTTCTTGTATATTAGCCAATCGTCTTTACAAAAAATGATGCCCTAGAAAGAAAAGAAAACATGTAACACCCTGGCACATCTTTTCCTTTCAGGAATCCATTGCTTCTCTATGAGTGGAAGGAAGAGGGTGTAATAAAAATTCTGACTTACATTTGAGTAGCTTCAATTTCCAAGCAAGAACAGCGTATGTATACAAGTACAAGCTTTCAAATGTGAACTACTCAATTCAGAGATCCTACAGATAAGAGGAACACTTTCATTTAATATCACTTTTAAACAGTGTACAAATGAATGGTATGATTCCAACTGGCCATTTATTATTTTAATATTTATGTACTTGGAGCTTTAAATATTTTTTAATCACTATGAAAAGTCAAAAGACGGACTACAGGAGAGGAGTATAATGATTTATATTTATCAACATATTTCCCCCTGCCCTTTCAACAAAGGTCACTACATTTTCAATTTCAAACAGTCTTCATAAATTATGTAGCTGGTCATGCTTGATGAATTACACCCCCTATAGTTGAAGATCTGGAGAATGCATTGTCATAGCTAGCACATTGGCTTTAATGTAAGAAAAGCCCAAGATTCAGACTTAGAATACCTAAGCATTGATTATTCATCTTAGAAACCTGCATAGCATTTCATTAGCTAGACACCCAGGGACCTGCTCAACGTGCTCTACACTGAAACCAGTGCAGCAGACAGATGGTGATGATTATATGTGTCACTCTGCTTAGAAAGGTAGGCCTCCACCACTGTTCCAAATCCGTTTGATGTGCTCTTTGAGAATGTATTGAATTTCTTTACATTAGACATTATGACTTTGGGCTCAGACTATATGGGTTCTGCATTAATACCACAGTGTTATGTGCTACATTGCTGAAGCTCTGAAGATCACTGTCTTCCCCTCCAAAAAAAAAAAAAAGGATAAAATAAAGCCACTTGATGAATGGGAGAAAGAAAGAATTTAACAAAGTGACATTTGTATATTGTTGGCCACTGTTACACTATGTGTCTTAGCTACTTTTTAATTGTTGTGATATGATACTTTGACCAAGGCAATTTATAAAAAAGAGTTTATTGATGGCTTATAGTTTAATAGGATGAGTCCAAAGGAACTCCTACAGCTGATAAATACCTTCAGCAAAGTGGCTGGATACAAAATCAACTCAAAAAATCATTGGCCCTCCTATATACAAGTGACAAAGAGGCTGAGAAAGAAGTTAGGGAAACAACACCCTTCACAATAGCCACAAATAATATAAAGTATCTTGGTGTAACTCTAACGAAGAAAGTGAAAGGTTTATATGAAAAAAACTTCAAACCTCTGAAGAAAGAATTTGAAGAAGATTTTAGAAGATGGAAAGATCTCCCATGCTCATGTATTGGGAGAATCAACATAGTAAAAATGACCATCTTACAAAATACAATATACATATTCAATGCAATTCCCATCAAAATAACCATACAATTCTTTACTGAACTTGAAAGATCAATTCTCAACTTTATATGGAAAAACAGAAAACCCAGAATAGCTAAAATGAGCCTGTACAATAAAAGATCTTCTGGAGGAATCTCCATCTCTGATATCAAGCTATACTATAGAGGGACAGTACTAAAAAACAGCATGGTACTGGCATAGATATAGGCTGGTTGATCAATGGAATTGAACCAAAGACCCAGAAATAAACCCACATACATATGGACACTTGGTTTTTGACAAAGACCAAATCCATACAGTGGAAAAATGATAGCATCTTCAACAAATGGTGCTGGTCTAGCTGGATGGCTACATGTAGAAAAATGAAAATAGATTTATATCTATCACCCTGCACAGAACTGAAGTTCAAATGGATTAAAGACCTCAACATAAAATCAGACACACTAAATCTGTTAGAAGAAAAAGTGGGGAAGAGCCTTGAGCTCATCAGCATAGGAGACAACTTCCTGAGCAGAACACCAACAGCTCAGGCCCTGAGATCAACCATCAATAAATGGGATGTAATGAAACTGAAAAGCTTCTATAAGGTGATGAATGCTGTCAACAGAACAAAACGACAGCCTACAGACTGGAAAAAGATCTTCACCAACCTGACATTGGGCAAAGGGCTAATATCCAAAATATATAAAGAACAGAAGAAATTAAACACCACCAAACCAAATAATCCAATCAAAAAATGGGGTACAGAACTAAACAGAGAATTCTCTATAGAGGAATATATAATGACTGAGAAACACTTAAAGCACAACATCCCTAGTCATCAGGGAAATGCAACTCAAAACAACTCTGAGATTCTATCTTACACCTATCTGAATGAAAAACTCAGGTGACAGCACATGCTGGCAAGGATGTGGAGAAAGGGGAACACTCCTCCATTGCTGGTGGGAGTGCAAACTTGTACAACCACTTTGGAAATCAATCTGGTCATTTCTCAGGAAACTGGGAATAACTCTACCTCAGGACTCAGCCATAGCATTCTTGGGAATAAACCCAAACAGTGCTCCACCATACAATAAGGACATTTGCTCAACAATGTTCATAGCAGCTTTATTTTTAATAGCCAGAATCTGGAAACAACCTAGATGTCCCTCAACCAAAGACTGGATAAAGATACTGTGGTACATCTACACAATGGAATATTATTCAGCCATTAAAAACAAGGAAATCTTGAAATTTGCAGGCGAATGGAGGGAACTGGAAAACATCATCCTGAGTGAGGTAACCCAGACCCAGAAAGACACACATGGTATATACTCATAATAAGACATTAACCACATAATACAGGATAACCACACTACAAAACAGAGTCAGAAGCATCAGCCAAGGACCATGTATGATGTGGACCTAGACCCACTGATTGGATGTAGTAGCACAGTCTCCTTGTGGATCTCACATCTGCAGAGTAGGGACTTCTACAGGCATGCACTCTGGCCACTGAACTTGGATCACTTCCCCGTGGCAAGATGGCCATGCCAGGTTACAGAGGTAGAGGTTACAGCTAATACAGATGAGACTTGATAGGCTGAGGTCAGATAGTAGGGGAAGAGGGCTCCCCTGTCTGAGTACTAAGGGAGGGAGGGAGAGGGGATGAGGGGGGGAGGAGGATCAGGAGGGAATGAGGGAGGGGGCTACAATCAGGATGTGAAGAATTTAAACTGGAGAACAAGTAGGTAACTTATATTGCTAATCCTACCATATGGAACTAGCTCTGAGACTGGCTGAGACATGAATGTCTAGGCATAGACAATGATTCTTGTTGACTACAGAACCCCTATGAATTACTATTAGATGGCATTCATACGGCATGAATGAAGACTCACAGATGTCTTCTTTTCCTGCTCATACAAAGAGCAGAAATCCAACCATAATTGCTCTATGCATCACATATACCTTTTATACACTTATAATTTTAGGACTGTATAACGCTTGTAAGAAATTATATGCTTTCAGAATGAAAGAACCTGACACTGACATTGGATCAGACCTGACAGGATGCATTCTTTGCAGCATACCAGACATTGACATCCTGGAGTAAGTGATTGAAAAGAAAGAAAGGGGAATATAGAAATGTACAGGGAAGATAGAACAAAAAGTAGATTAGTGAATCTACTCCTCAACTTAATGCCTTAATTGTCACTCATAGGATATTTTTAATTTACTGACATAGAATTTTGTATATAGATTCAAATTACGTTCTAGATAGAGTGGTATAGAATTCAAATGTAATATTATTCTTCACACACATTATATATACATATATACATACATATGTATATATATATACTCTAATATGACTTATTATATACATATAACTAAATGATAATACAAGGTTTACTTCCAAAGCTTTGAAAGTGCTTTCAAGCTGCTTAGGAGAAATAAGTTATACAAATTAAATGTTAGTAGATTAAATTATGGTCATGTCAATTGCTTGTCTACTTTTATCACAAGAATATACATTTATGAACAGCAGATAGAAATGACACTATAGAAATACAAAGTCTTCAGAAAGCCCAGAGACATGCAAAATATGGCATTTAAAAATGTTTTTTATTACTTTAAAGACTCATTGACAATGAGAAAGATTAACTCCTAGCAACACCCAGCTTACCTCAAAGAAGATGATGCACGTCAAAGAACCTTCTTATGGAGATGGCTTCAAATGTGGCAAACAAGCCACTGGGCAAAAGGTCCTCATTTCTACCACAGACAGAATTTTGCCTAAAAAAAAAATGGGTAAGCTTGCATGCAGGCAGAGTTGATAGCCACTCTGCCAAGACAGGGTAAGCAAGTCCTCAATAGTTCCTGCCTCACAAATATGTGTGTCAGATATATTGGGCCAGAAGGCTTAAGAAGATGCTCCAACATTATAGAGTTTTGGGTGATTATTCAGGTAGAAAACAGTCTCTGTCATTTTTTCATTTGGAAAGCTACTCACCTGCACTCTCAGCATACTCAGATAATCAAGTTTACTCCTTCTCAAGTCTCTCAGGTAGTTGAAGACTAGGTAGCTTAGTTTTACAATGATCCTGAATTACTTAGAGGTTAAGATGTTTTTATGTTTAGATGGGTGTTCTAAGTGGATAATGATAATATGTGATAGAGATTGATTTGCGTTTAGAAATTTAGATGCACCAAGATAGGAAAGATGTCTTCTTCAAGACTGTCAAATACAAATAGCCAAAAAACTAAGAAAATAACATCTATATAATTCCTGATTGTGTCATGGTTCTTCTTGCCATATATAATCTATTGTATATATGTATAATAATATAAAAGTATATGTACAAAAATAAAATAATCAAAACAATTTTTTAAAAAAGAGGATGAGTCCATAGCCACCATGACAGAGAGTGTGGGAGCAAACAGGCAGGCATGGCACCAAAGCAATAGCTGAGAACTCACATCTTGAGTCAACAACCATGAGGATAAGAGAGAGCTAACTGTAATAGTATCAGTGTTTGAAACCTCAAATTCCATCTCAGCAACATACCTTCTCCTAATCCTTCCCAGACAGTTCCACCAGCAAGGAACCTAGCATTCAAATATAGGAGCCCATGAGGGGCATTCACACTCAAACCACCACAATATTATAATTCCAATTAAGGCTGTTGGTAGATCAAATTCTCCAAAAATCTTGATCTGCTATCCTAGATTTAAATATGCGAAAATACACCCCTTCATTGGAAGATATCTCTACTGGACAATTAATTCAGTAATTATGAAAGTTGTCAGATCATTGCCTGCTCAACTCAGCCTTTGCTCAACATATCTCTCTAAAACTAGTTTATTACACTGACTAAATTAAAAGGAATATTTTACCATGTATTATAATCATATCCATAAATCATTTATGTTCTTGAATTATCAGAAAAACTGTCCAGGTTTGGAAATTTAATAAATTATTCTATATGCAGTATTTTTTTATCAAGGAAAGAAAATAATATTGCTTAAGGGCTATTTTTAAACTATTAAGTTTATTTTGCTTTGTTATTAAACAAAATATGTATCTCTGTCTCTACACACACACATACACACACACGCACACACACACACACGCACATACGCACGCACACACGCACACGCACACACACGCACACACACACACACACACGCGCGCGCACAAACACACACACGCGCGCACAAACACACACACTCGCACGCACGCACACACGCACACATACACACATGCGCACACACACACGCACGCACACACACATGTATATGCATACATATTACTTTGTTTCATCATGTGACAGAATTCAATGTGACAACAGATCTTCTTTTAGTACAAAATGCCAATAGGCTAAATTAATTAGTGGGAAAAACTATTCCTGTTAACTAGTGGAATTAAAGACTTTAAAACGACAAGCTATCACAGTGCATTTTCCCTTTCTTATTTCCTCAAGTGTACAGTGCAGTAAGATGCTGGCCAGTCTCTCAGATGTGACACAAAATGGAACCAAACAAAACTCAGATCAATTTGACTTATTCTCCTGGAGTTAGGTCATAATAGATGACGATATGCTGTCACATGGTCCTTGGGAATGACACTGTGTAATTTCACTGACTCCTTTTGACAGGCCCATGATACTATAAGAGCTTCTTTGAGTTTCTCAACTATTTATTGGCTATAACCCACAGTGGTTCTTCCTCATCTCAGCGTTGTTCCCTTCTAAACTTGAGCCTAGCGGAAGAAGTCCCATCACAGTGGTTTGCAACCAGTGGTTCAGGACCGCTTGGGGGTAGGAATGGGGCCAAATGACCTTTCCACAGGACTCACCTAAGACCATAGGAAAACACAAATATTTACATCATGATTTATAACAGTTGAAAAATTACAGTTATGAAGTAGCGATGAAATAATTTTATGGCTGGAGGTTACCACAACGTGAGGAACTGAATTAAAGGGTTCTAACATTAGGAAGTTTGAGAACCACGCTCCTGTCGGGAAATTTCGACAAAGAAAACAAACAAACAGACGTGATTTGGGGTCATCTTACTCAAGGCCATTGCTGAGGGTTCTATAACTTACTCAGATCTGAGAGGCTTGTGATTCGGTAATTTACAAGCACAGGAACTCTCTAGTACTCTAAATTTCCTCTGAGAGCTTCAGGTCAGTTTCGGGAAATAGTCTTACTTGTTGTCTAGGAATTATTAGATTTTGAGGAAATGGGAAATCTATAACCTTCTGTCTGAGACTTAATTTCTTCTATAAAGCCTAACTGTAAAATTCTGCTGTTGAGATGCCAGGCCTGTTGATCCCAGCCTTGTCCTATGAAACAGAAAGCTGCTCCTTCCTAAGCCTTTGTTAGGGCTCTGCCTTGGTGTGTATTGAAATGGAAAAGGAAAGAAAATCTAGAAAATCTCCTTGTTTGACTACCTTCTCGATTTTGAACACAAAAACCCAACAAAGCGCCACCTGCTGGGCAAAACAGTATGCCCCAGATATTTCATTATTGTTCAAGACCTTTAAATATTCTTTTGCTCCGGGATGTTCATGTGGCGTCTCTACTCCAGGCCCGTTCCAGCTTCCGAAGGCTGCCTCCACCTGTGCTGATATTTGTACTTCATTTTCCTGCCTGTGGTGTTTCTAGTCGGCTTAGAACAATTGTTCTGGCGTTTTCGACTGCTTTTCACTTCAAATAATTTCTCATTCCAGCAACCATGTTTCACTCCTGCTAATGCTAGATTACTCAAATCTACACAGAAAGCAAGAAATAGTATATTAGTGCTTTCCTCGTTGGTGTATCAAACCTTGGCCCAAGGAAGTGTAGTGAATGAAAGATTTATTTCAGCTCACAGTTTGAAGGAACAGGCCACCATGTCGGGGAAGGCTGTGATGTCACAAGAATGAGGTGACCGGTCACATGGCTTGCACGGTAAAGAAGCAGAGAAGAGATGAACATTGGTGCTAAAGTCGCTGCCTTTCTCTGCTTTTTCATTTTTATTCAGCCCAGAAACTTTGTTTGCATTTAGGGTGCAATTAAAAGGTTCTGGAAAAGCCTGGGGAGACTCACTCCAGGGTGCCTGCACTAATGCCCAGACATTGATTAAACCCAATCATTCCAGACCCTATTGCTCATCACTGGACTCCTCAAGATTCTACTTCTGTGATGTGCTTTGCAGTCGTGGTATGCAGTGTCGCTTTTATTTCCACACACTTGTTCCTCTGCCCAGAATGTCCTGATGATATTTTATATGACTGATTCACAATACAGCTCAAAGGTCTTACAGCTTGAGGGGTATTTCTGGCTAACTTTTCTAAAGACATATTATACAAATAATCTACAGATCATCTGTTTATTACTGACAGAACACTTCTACTCTGTAATGACCTTTAGAATGCATAGATAACATTTAACATCTGTGTCCTTCACTAAAGTGCAAGCTTCATGAAAGAATGCTTACATCATTTATCATTATGTATCAGCACCTAGCTTGCTATGTAATAAACAAAATGTAAATAGATATTATGAATATGTTTTCGAATCAAAAGGAAATATGTTAATTAACAGTTTTTGAGAAATGAAGATAGAAACTAATATTTCAAACACATCAACAAGTATCTGATTTAATTTCTTTCATCTTACCTTTCCCATGTCTTATCCCTAATTAAAAGCATAAAGAAGACCATGACCATAGAAATTGTATCACTTGAGTTGCATCATTCTTTCTGTACTGTGCAATAACGCACACAAGCAATGAGGGACAGTATTAGCTGAATTAGTTGTACTAATCAGGTTAATGTATGACATCGAATTACAGTTCAGCAGGAAAATAAGGAAAAGGTGTTAGAAATTATTGAGGACTTTAGAGAGAAAATCACCAGGGTTTTCTATCGTAACCACTCCCTAAAGCTAACCAATTTTACCATAGGGAGTTCAATGGAAGACTATGTTCATATACACACAAGAGGAGGTATATGTAATGCCCTGAGTCTGTTCAGACAACAGTAACAGATACCACAGACTCAACTGGATTATAAATAACAGAATTTTATTTCTTATGAATGGATGGCTGTGAAGCCTAGGAGGATCAAAGCAGCCTCGGGGGCCGGGTAGAGCCTTTCTTTTGGTTTACAGATAGTATATTCTTTTGCTGTATCCTCCACATGGTTAGAGAGACAAGGGTTGGGGGGTTTACTTTCTTATAAAGATACTAATTTCCTTCCCCTTGTAAATGAACCCCAATGACCCAACCAACTCCCAAAGACCCCTATCCAAAAGCCATTACCGTATCCCCTATGATCTGAACCTGCTGCGACACTGACATGTAGAACATGACAATGACTTTATGTGGAAACCATTGCAAGGTGGGGACGCCTGGAAGAGCCCACTGTGCTACTGATTTCCTTGCAATGTCAGTGGGCCAGGCCAATTGACTATAAAGAGGGACGGACAAGAAATGTAGAGCTAATAATGATATTGATTTACTTATTCATTTATTTACAGTGAGACAGGAAGTGTCTGTGAAACCCAGGCTGGCCTCACATTCATGATCCTTTTGTTTCTGTTCTGGTGTGTGAGGCTACAGGAATACGCTACCACACTGACTTCATCAAAATTGTTTTTTTTTAAACAGATATAATGCTTAAAATCATACTTTAAACATAGGAACTGTTTTGTATTGACTCCTCCAAAGATCAATCAATAAATCTACAATATCCCAAAATTCCCAGTGACCATATTATTTACATAATGGAATTTATTATTTAAAAATGTACATAGGGAAGATTGTGTGGATTTTGTCTTTTGTGTGTGTGTGTGCTTCAAAACATTTATTAGATTTTATTTTTAAAAAATTCATACAATACATCTTGATTATATACCCCTCCCCAACTTCTTTTAGATCCTCTCCACCTCTCTACCTACCAAACTTTTTGTTATCTCTCTGTGATGACTACGTTTGGTTGTCAACTTGACTATAGTCAGAGCTAAAACCCAAATTGGGGGGGGGGGCAAGCCTTTGGAGGGATGTTTTTCTTAATTATATGATTTGAAGTAGGCAGAGTCATTTTTTAATCCAGATCTTCTGACGTCAGAAAACAGAATTTTAATCTGGGCCACATCTGCTGATAGGTTATAAAAAGGACGTAAAAGAAGGGAACTTTCTCTGTTTGACAGCTTTCACTCTCAGTGGCAAGTCCATTCCTTCCCTGGCATTAGAGCTTACTGCGTTAGGATACTGGCATATAGTGAAGAACATCCAATCTCCCAGACTGAGCAAATACTGAACTCTTCGACTTCCCATTTGTAGACATATCGTTGGACCAGATAGACCACAGCCTCTAAGCCACTGTAATAAATTCCAACCTCTGAACTGTGTGTGTGTGTGTGTGTGTGTGTGTGTGTGTGTGTGTGTGTGTGTGAGAGAGAGAGAGAGAGAGAGAGAGAGAGAGAGAGAGAGAGAGAGAGATTAATTCTAACTATTCCATTCCTGTAAATGTTTTTATATCCTCAGATAGTGCAATGAGATGAAAGCCATACCCAAGCTTATGAATATATGGCTCAGGCTGAGCCCAGAGTGTTTCTATCTAACTATCCCTAGGCCTGGGCCTGGAAGCTTCCAGCCTCCATACAATCTAATCTTTGGCAAGCCTGGACCTTGAAGGCTTCAGTTTCCAGCCTCTGTCTGCTAACCTAGACCTAGAATGTTTTCAGCCTCAGAGATTTCACTGCTGAATAAACTCGGCTTTTCTATTTCTTTCTGTGCTCTAAGCTGACTGACTCAAAGTGGTCTCTCTTTGCTTCTCACTGAATTGCTTTGCTTTTAAACAACTGCCTCTGAACTCCACAAACTGAATTGCATGAACTCAGCAGCACTCCATTGAACTGTACAGAATTATACTGTAATCTACTGTACTGTTTCCACCAACTCTCTCTTTCATTCTCTCTCTCTCTCTCTCTCTCTCTCTCTCTCTCTCTCTCTCTCTCTCTCTCTCTCCCTCATTCCCTCCCTCTCTCTCCCTCTCTCTTTCTCTCTCTCAGCTGCTCTTAAGTAGATTCTCTTTCCTGCTTTCATTAGAATTAGGCATATGCTATCTCTGACTCATTCTGTCATATCTGTGTCAGATTTATCACTTTGTTTGCCCTCAATTAGATTTCTTTGTTTGGGATTTAAAGTGTGTGCTAAGGGAATGTCTGTAAAGAAAAGCACAGAGTGCCAGATGTGGGTGGTACACATCTTTCATCCCAGAACTTCAGAGGCAGAGGTAGGTCGATCTCTAAATTTGAGGCTATCGTGGTTTACAGATCAAGTTTCAATACATCCAAGCTTAGACTGTGAAGGAAATCAGTGAAACAGAAAGTTGGTGAAGATATATTTGAAAGAAGGGACTATATTCCAGCTCCATCAAGCAGAACTTTGCCTGTGTGGTTCTGGCTTTATAGTCAAGGATAGATGAAGATGGTTATGCAATCTTCTTCTTCAATTAAGGAAAGAAAGCTACTGAGGCCAGCATGTATCGGGGGTGTCCCTGAATGGAGGCCTTAAGAGGCCATTGTGTGAAAACTGTGAAGGTGAAGCATGGGTTGTTTTGGAGACCACAAGCTATTAGAAATGCCAGATCAGTGGGATACCTGCTGAGAAGAACTGCCAACAGGGAGTGGATACATCCCAAGAGAAAGAAATGTGTTACAGTCAACAAAGATGAAAGGAGTGAAGATCTGAAGAGTGCTTTGACATCAAACATAGAGATGAAGTTTGGAGTTTTCCCAGATGCTTTTCAGTATTGCTTTGGTCTAGTATTTTCTCATTATGCACACTTTCCTCTATCTTGGTAGAGTAATGTATACCCTGTTCCATTATACATTGGAAGTATGCAATCTGCTTTTTTACTTTGACTTTACAGAAGAGATTTTGATCTTTGAACTTTGACAAGTTTGATACTGCTATAGACTATGGGTGTTTTTGAAGTTGAACTAAATGCATTTTACATTATGTTATGGCTATAAGCCTTTGGGGCCAAGGAGTGGAATGTGATAGTTTTAATAGAAATGGTCCCTATAGACTCATATAATTGAAAGCTAGGCTATAGGGAGTAGCATTATGAGGAGCTTCAGCCTTGTTGGAGTGGATTTGACCTTACTAGAGGAAGTGTGTCACTGTAGAGGTAGGCTTTGTGGTCTCATGTTGAATGATTATTATTTATTTATTAATAAATCAGCAGTAACTCCTTAACCAGCTGTATACCCAAATATCCACATAGGGAGACTAGGATATGTTTAATTAGTCTAGATCATAATACTGAGCAATAATTACTCCATTCTAAAACTCTAAGCTAGTATAGCTTCAATCCATTCCGATTTCCCACATTATACTTGCTTTTTACTCATCTCCTCCTAGGTCTGGTTAATTTCTTTTCATGTTTCCTAGTCCTCTCTATGTGGATCCCTCCTGTCCTTTCTGCTCTTTCTCCTCCTCTCACAAGACTTGGAGTCCTACCTTATTCTCAGTATTGCTCAGCATCGGGTAGTTGACTTTCATTGGCAATACACAGAACAAATAGTGTCATGCTTATACAAACTTGTGACAGAAGATACTTAGAACAAACATCACAATGCAATGTCTGGACTGAATCCAGATGGTGGGGTAGAGAAATCAAGCATTTGGCCGAACAAAGGTAAACTGTCCACAGTCCAAAAGAACATTATGTCAACAGTCTCATCCAGTTCTCTTTCTGCTGCCTGTGGATCAAGATGTAGAACTCTCAACTCCTTCTCCAGTACCATGTCTGCCTACATCATGCTGCCATGTTTCACGCCATGATGATAATGGACTAAATCTCTGAAACTTTAAATAAATCTTTTCTCTTATAAGAGTGGTTTTGGTCATGATATCTTTTCACAGCAATATGAACCCTTACTAAGACAGAAGTGTCTGCTTCTATGTAGATGGTAGATGATAACCTACAATCTGCAGATTCAGAGAGGTTGGGCTATAGAAGAAGAGACTCGGGAATGCACAAGGATCTGCCTAAAAGGGAGAAATAGAAAAGACTTTATGGGTAGACTGGGGGTGAGGGGGGGAGAGAGAAACAAGGGGACCAAGGGAGATAGGATTGAGGGAGGGGGCGCAAGATGAGTCATCTGGAATTGGGGGCCATTTAAGGGATGGTACGAAATCCTAATGCAGTAGAAATTTCCTAAAATATATAGAGGCCATCCTAATGTGGCCTCCTAACAATGGGAGGAGACAGAATGCCAACTGGTCGTCTCTTGCCACCAAATGAGTCTTCAAACACCAGGACTGATTTTATTCTATTGAATTGTTGGCAAATGGGGTACCGTGGAAATCTCTAAACAACCCAGCCTATTACAAAAACAGTGGGTTTTTCTCCTCAAACTGACAGTGGGGCTCCATCACTGAGAACAACACCCACACAACTCATTGAACATGGAGAGTAAAACTGGTGCCTTACATGAAACCTTTCTCCAAACGTTCTAGTGTCTTTGGCACAGCAAGTTACTCTATAGGCTATGAAATAGAAATGTACACACCAGCTCAGCCACAAAACCTTTGACCAATTATCTGTACTGCCTGCAAGATATGCTAGGGCAATGCTGGTACAGAAGTGGAGTAAATAGCCAGCCAATGTCTGATTTGGCTTAAGGCCCACTCCACACCTGACACTACGTTGGTTAATAAGAACCAGAGTCTAAATAGCCCAGAGACCTAGAGTATAACCAAACACTGCTGTTATTTTTTAAAAATCAATAAAATGACTCCTAATAATAGTCTGCTATACTCTAAGATCAGTGCCTTATTCAATCATTATTAGAGAAGCTTTCTCCTGTAGTGAATGGAAACAAATATAAAGGCCCACATCCAGACATGAGAGAGAGAAAGAGAGAAAGAGGGAGAAAGAGAGAGAGAGACCATGGAACACACAGCACTAAGTGGGATGTCTCTATCAAATTCCTCCCCTCAGTGTTCACAGAGCACTTCTAAGAGTATAAGGGCCAAAGGGGATAGAGAAACCCAGAACAAGGAAGGCCCTCTAAATCAGTTGAGCCAAGTTCATATGAACTCAGAGACTGAATACTTCGAAGCCTCTCACTCTCTGCACATTGTCCAGCTGTGGGTCCCTAGCTAATTTCCATGTGTTTCAGGAAGAAGCTTCTCTGATAGCCCTCTGTGGGGTGGATA
This sequence comes from Acomys minous, assembly GCF_964271855.1. Lineage (NCBI taxonomy): Eukaryota > Metazoa > Chordata > Mammalia > Rodentia > Muridae > Acomys > Acomys minous. The sequence goes on from NC_140486.1 coordinate 38,477,737, forward strand.
CAGTGTAAGATGAATAGGTCATTGATTACATAACTTTCCTTAGTATTTAGAAAATGTATTATGTTACTTGAAACATCTTTATTGGCTTTTCATCTTTTTAATTTTGATGAATGGGCCACGGGTAATTATTTCTGCAAATGACTTCATATTTTAAAATTTGGAAATTTAAAAATCAGTGCCTCTTGAAACAAAACTAAAATACACATAAGAGAGAAAATTATGTATATATACATATATATGTATATATACATACATATATGTTGTCTGAATTACAACAATTCCAATTCCTCGGATTTTTACATAAATCATGCAGACAGCTGCATTTCTGACAAGACATGTAAAGAAAGAAAGAAAATGAAAGCTGAGGCTAGAACCCTAATAATTACCTAAAATACTAACTTTACTGTGAGCACCTCCATTTCAAGAAAATCACCATAATTTTTCATTTATCTTTTATTAAATAAACCTGAAGCAACCATATGAATAAATTGATTCAGCACAAACAGAACAAACATGCTTCATTGTTCATTATATAAACTCACATATTGGAATAGTTTCCCCCAGTTGGTCGTCACATAAGTTATATATTTTCTCTACTCTAAAGTCTTCTGATATGATATGCAGAGTTAAAAGTTCTCTTTGAAACTTCCGAGCCCTGATTTGGCACAGATGGTCAGCAAAAGTGAAAGGACGTGTGCATGTGGACATTTTATTTTCTGCTCTCGAGATTTGAATATTGAATGGAATGGTCTGAAGAACAAAGCTATGCTTTTTTTTAAAAAAGTTTTCTTCGTTTGTTTATAATAAATGGATAAAATATAGCTTTTGCTCTCTCCATGAATCATGAGAACTATGTGTGATTATTTCAAATATATCTCCATACTCCTCTTGTATTCTCTCTTAAAATACACTTTTTGACCTGGCCTTTAAAATTTCATAATAGGGCTGGCTGTATTTGCAGATAGTTTTAGAAAGAGCCTGACTTAAAAGGAAGCCACATAACTGTACTCTAATCCGATACGGCTGACGTTTGTACAAGGAGAGGAAAGAAGGAAACACACATAGACTTAAGACAATGTGAGGCTTATGGGAAGTGATGAGGGCAATCTGATGTTCAGGAGAGACAACTAAGAAGAAATTGATCCCCATTTTAGACTAGCATTGAATGGGGTCCTCCCAGTCTCTGCTACTGTGTATTTGTTTTTATGGCTGCTTTATCTAACTTAAAGGCTCTGTGTTAATAATCTATGTCAAGGTGAGGAGATAGGACAGAGAAAAACAGTTTTTTTGGTTTTTGTTTTTTCTTTCTGTGTAATAAACAGATACTGATTTTGTGTTGAGAAGGGAACTAGTGTATGGGCGAGTTAGTAAAACAGAATAGAGTACATGATTATGTTTCACCTGTACTTAAATGATTCATTTATCTTTATTTTGTGTGTATGGGTGCTTGCTTGCATGTATACATGAGCACCACACTGCATGCCTGGTGCCTGTGAAGGCCAGAAGAGGGTGGCTGGTCCTGTGGAGCTGGAGGTACAGGTGGCCATGATGTACTGTGTGGGAGATGGGCACTGAACCTGAGTCCAATGCAAGAACGGCCAGTGCTCTTAAATACGGAATCATCTTTTCAAATCCATTTTTTTACCTTCTTGAGATGCAGAAATTAAGGAACTCGTTCGGGCCTCCTATAACTAAAATGCAACACCTCTACCTCACACAGGCTGCGGTTCGTGGAGAACAAGTTCTGAGTGCATTTTAGTAGCATCACCCCCAAGTGCTGTATCCACAGGAGGACAAAACAAGAGGCCCAGCCTGCCCCAGGGCAGCATCATTATGGCACCCAGGAAGAGAATGCACATTCCCCCTCTGTAGAAGAGCACACTTCATTTGATTTTGATTGCTTTTGTCATAATTAATTACAAGGCCTCTAAGATGATCAAGTAGTTTAAGAGTCAAAATTCCCTCTTGAAGAGGCTTTAGCAGGCCTGAATATGGCAAACATGGCTCTGGCAGGTCCTGCCCTTTCCCTTTCCCTCTTCCTTGACAAAACAAAACAAAGCATTATATTCCATTACTAAAGCCAGCTACCAAGGTCTAGTCCCTAATTTAACCACTTCTCCCAGATAGGCACCCATCTTTACAATAATAACCTTGACCATTGTTATGTTCCAAACTCAAGACAGGTTTTAGGAGTTATTATCCATTTTCTTTCAAGTTAAAAAGATATTTTTTAATTAAACTTCATCGCCACATATTTTTTTTTTACCATGTAAGAACGTGTCCTGAAGCAAATCCAAAGTGCTTTCAATGAAGGTATATCCAAGTCAAAATGGCAAGGGATTGTGTGTGTTGGATGGGCAAGGGGATGAGAAAGAAAAAAAATGACAGTTGGCAGGGCATTCTTTTTTAGCTAATCATGGAAGATCTGCAGGTGATAAATCTATAAATTTTTGTCAAATATGTTCTGTGACTCTTAAAAATGGGCAAAAAGTAATTGAATTTTAAAAAACACTTTTGTTTAGCTAACAGAGGATCTGGATTCCCTTGTCTCATGTGGATGGGACAGTGTGGTCGGCAAGACAGAGTTGATACCTGTGGTGGAGAAAAGAACAATAAATGGAAACCCCAAAACTGGCATCTATAACTCATGATTGCCTGGACCAGGCCCTGAGACACCCCAGGGCAGCTCCCGCTGTGGCTTTTGCTGGGAAGCCAATTGACTTTCAGGGTCTGAAAGAAACCCTTCATCTATAGAACAAGTATTTTCTCTCTACGGAAACATAAGTGGAGGAGCTTTAAGTAATAATCACACAGTAACTGTAACCATCTGGATAGCATAGGATTGTTCTCGCTCCTAAAACCAGCTTTCAGCCCAGAAACCCATATCCAGTTGTAGCTACATTAAAGCTTTCTTCAGTCTCCATTTCATATTAATAAGTCAGTATACATCGTGTATGTGAGCTTCACTTATTCTTGGAGTTGGTGCTGGGAATGCTATAAAAAAAATAGCATTTTATCCTAAGAGTCTGAGCCTTTGAACCCTGCCATCCAGGAGAAAGGAATGACATATGTAAAAACCATGGCTGCCAAATGGATGTTAGGAAAGGTAAAATGTACCTTTGGAACACACACACACACACACACACACACACACACACACACACACACCAGAACTGACTACCTTGTATCTTAAATCTGAAGGTTTAACTTAAATTAGGTAAATATATATATATATATATATATATATATATATATATATATATATATATATATATATATATATATTATCCTCTTTGTGTTGAGGAATTCCTGGAACAAAGAGGGCCAGGTGTGAGAGAGTTCATCTGGAACAGTTAAATGTGAGTACATTTTAATCAATCATCTCAAGAAATGGGCCATATGAACTGGAGTAGAAAAAGCAAGCAGGCTCCTAGGAAGCAATCATTTACACAAAAATATATCCCAAGGTCATGGACAATTTAACCAGAGAATTGTTTTTCTAAGCAATCCTCCTTCTGGGGCATGAAGAGAGAAACCCATCAGATCACCACGGTGGCTGCCGATTTCTCACCACAGAGTGAAATGTTCAGGATTAAGAAAACAAACAAACAAACAAACCCAAAATCTCATGAAATCCACTGTAGACATCTGAATACTGAATGATCTAGAATTACTACATTGCTCTCCCTGCCTCTCTCTCCCCTCCCCTCCCCCTCCCCTCCCCTCCCCTCCCCTCCTCTCCCCCCTCCCTTCCCTTCTCCTCTCCTCCTCTCTTCTCCTCGGCATGTTTTATCACAATAGTCCAAGCAGCTGCAATTTGTGGTTGTCTGTGTGATATTTGTGTAGTAACAGGTTCACATCACATCAACGATCACTTCTTAATCTCTTGCTGCAGGCACAGTTGAGCTGAAAGAGTCAGGACGTGGCCGTATATGCATGTGGTAGCTTGTAGATGATCACCATTCTGTTGCTGTACTGGGCTCTTCCTGGCCTCAAATGTTATCCCATAATGAGCCAAAAACACAGAATAAGTACTTGTAATAAAATTCTGTCAATATAGATACACAGGTGGTGAATCTATTCTGGTGTATTATGTGTGGACAATAAAATTATCCACCCACTCTAGATATTATATCTGATTATATCCCCACCCACACCTACACACACACATACAGACACCAGTGATAAGAGAGTCACACTTGGATGTAATTTGCACTGAGCTAGAGATTACATTTGGCAGTAACTCTGAATTCATAAAGAAGAGGCATTTCATGCCCTTAATAAAATTAGATATGTGGCTTCCGGTGTTTAAGTAACATAAAGTCTGTATAATGTTTCTTCCGAAAAGAAAAGGGGAGTAGAGAAATAAGCAAAGGAAGGAAAGAAGGAAGAAGGAAATATTTTAAACTCATGGGAGTTCACAGACATTCTCAGAACTGGTGACGTTAATCTGTTGCTGTTTTGGTAACATATGGGCTATCACTTGTCAAATGGTAGTTATGGTCACAGTGGGCTTGTTCATTCAGGCCCATTGGTGGAGAAAAACAAAGAAAAACACTCCCAAAAGCCAAGTTATCTGAAAAAATTTTTCTTTTGTGAAAATGTAAAATAAACTATATTTACATCTTACTGAAGAGTCTATCATACCTGAAATTGAAAGCCAACACAAACCCTTTTGACTGGTGTTCAAAGAAATTAATGCAGGTAAAAAGAAGAAGAAGAAGAAGAAGGAGAAGGAGAAGGAGAAGATGAGTCACCACATTGATCTCATGTCAAAGGAAAGTTGTAGGAAAGCCATTTCTAAAGTAAGTTCACTAAAAATTATAATAATTATTATTGTCTAAATTTATCCCCCATGTCGAGTCTTTTTTCTCACAATATAAATATTTTCTCTAAACAATAATAGTGATTTTTAATTGATGCAAAATCTTTATTTTTAAGAATTATTTTCTAGCCTCACCATTTTTATAACATGTATTCACTGTTTGTGTTGCCCCCGACACAAAGGAGCGGGAGGTTGTAGTAATAAAGCATATTCAGTTGATCAGAGGAAACTTGCAAGATTGGTTCTCTTCTTTAATCATGTGAATCCAAAGGGATAAAATCAAGTCCTCAAACTTAGAATAAGTACCTTTTATAGAATGGGTTATCTTACTAGCCCAGTAGTTATTTTTCTATAATGCTAGACTAAAGTGGTTTTTAAAACTTTTTCCAAGGTCTCATTGTGTAGTTCTGGCTGCCCTAGAACTTGCTATGTAGTTGAGGCTGGCCTCGAACTCACAGAGATGCACTTGGCTCTGCCTCTTGAGTGCTGGGATTAAAGTCATATACTACCTTAAGTTTTTAAATGTATGTGTATATGTGTCTTGCCTGCATGTGTGCAGTGCTCTCAGAGATCAGAAGAGGGTGTTGGAAGCCCTGGATTTGAAGTCACAGACAGTTGCGAGTCACCATGTGGGTTTCAAGAGTCAAACCTACATCCTCCGCAAAAGCAGAAAATACTCTTAACCACTCAGCCATCTCCCCAGGTCGACTAAAAGTGTTTGGTGAAGAACAATCTTTACTGAATCAAATCAGTAGATCTTGTATAGAGTTTCTTTTCAGCAATTACAGAAAAAAATATGTATGCACAACTCAGGAAAGCTACACAATGTCCCAGTTTGCCTTAGTAGCTACTAATAGTACACTTGATGAAGCCTACAGTCATCGCAGAGGAGATTCCTAGGCAAGGATTCACCTAGATCACGTTGGCCTGTAAGCACATGCAGTGGGGGACTCTTGACTGCTCACTGATATAGGAGGGCTAAGCCCAGCCAATGTGAGAAGTTCCTTTACCTGGGAAAGGTACCTGGTCCTCTGCTAAATAGGAAAAGGAGCTGGGATGGATGCATGCAAGCCACCATGCGGCAGTCCTCCGTGCGCTCTCCTGTCCTGCTTTCACTGTGAGTTCCTACCGGGTTGATACTGCTTGGAATAGCAAGCAGGACTGCCTAAATTCTCCTGGCATCACTTGGACCTTGAGCTAGAAATGCAAGTCAAATAATCCTTTCCTCCCCTAGGGGCTTTTTGTCACGTTATTTGTCACAGCAATAGAATGGACAAAGGATTTTAGTATTTGTACGTAGCATGGCAACGTTATCGTACTTCAATAAAAATTTGCCCATACTCAACATCTTCATAAATGTCACGAGAATTTTAAAATCCTGTATTTCATATTTAGAGTATTTCTCAGCCCTAATTTGCATTAGGAAAGTCTGTCTTCTAAATGGTTAAGTAGCCTAACACGTCGTAACAGTTTCTAAAAACCTTTCAAAGATTAAGTACACTTATGAAGCAGTCTTGAAACTCCAGCACGTGCAATGAAAGTAATTCTCTGAAGTAGATGTTTGTTCCTATTTAGGTAAATGCATGTTATTATCATGAGAAACTTTTGACTTTCAAAAGTTTTAATAGAATAGGGGAGAAAAGTACATTTTCAGGGGGAAAAAAACGTTGGCTCCTTTAAGTGCTATTTATCACCAGAGATATCTCAGATAGAGTTTGATGAGAGTTAATTGTTCTGCACTGTGTAGTACAAAGGGAGTGGAAGATAGTGTGTCTAATTGATGCATTAGTCCTCATTCCCACCTTCAAAAGTTGCAGGAGGCATCTTAACAGCCTTCATTTTCCTCGCAGGGGAGCTTCTCTAAGCGGTCTGCTCTAGCTTACATTTATTCAGTAAGAAGCATTATCAGGCATCTCAAGCACACACCTTTACCAGGCAGCACAAGCTGGAAAAGGAGCCTCTGTGGCTTTTGTCCCCGGCCCAACGTTGGGAGCCTCCGCTGGTGTCCCTAAGTGCATTCAGTCTTACCTCTGGGCTGGACTGACTGGAGTGGACTCTTGCTCTGATGCGCTACTTGTATTCATTGCTATTTCTCCATGGTGGTGGAGAAAGAAGCAGCTCCGTTCCCCCCTCAACCCTGTCCCTGCCTCCACCCCTCACCACCCCCCAACCCCTGCCACCATTGCCCTTTCCTGAGTCACCATACTTTTGATCAGGATTCTGATCATTAGTGTCAAAGGAAGCAGGTTAGACAGGACTGTGGTAAAGCTTCCTGTGTCGCCCTGAAGTGAAAAACGTATCATGAAGATCTACATCTAGACTTTTCTACTACAGTTATAAAGAACATGACCAAAGCAAACTTGGATGGGAAAGAGTTTATTCAGTGTATTTTTCCACCTCAGAATTCATTGTCAAAGGAAGTCAGGAGAAGAACTCAAGCAGGACAGGACGTGGAAGCAGGGGCTGATACAGAAGTCATGGAGGAGCAGTGCCTGCTGGATTGCTCCTCATAGCTTGCTCAACCTGCCTTAGAGTACTGAGGACTACCAGCCCAGGAATGGCACCACCCATAATGGACTGGGCCCTGCCCTTCCCTTCCCCCATAAATCACTAATTAAGAAAGTACCCTACGGGCTTGCCTGCAGCCCAATCTTTTGGACACGTCTTCTCAGTAGAGGCTGCCACCTCTCTGATGAATCTTGCTCATGTCAAGATGACATAAAATTAGCCAGCACACCTAAGTTGCAAGAAGGAAAACTGTCAAAGAGACAAGGGGAAGCTAGCAGTTTTGAATTTCTCAGTAATGCGCAACAAAACAAAACAACAAACTTGTTGTCCTAACGTTTTTTTTTTCTAATAGCAATAACCAGGAAAACTGGTTTTAAAAATTAAACTTTGCTAGAATAAATAACACTGGCCTCCACAATTTCCACTACCATCTGGAGAAAGTGCTGCCAAGACTGTGCTGAGTAAAAATTGAAAAGAGAGTGTAAGATATGAGTTCCCCCCTTTGTCTTACTCAGTTCTCTCAGCACTCTCTCCTAAGTACAGGAACTGCTTAAAGGCTCTCCTGTCATAGCAAGAATCTTTGCATGTTTATTTACACTTATTTAAAAAATATCTTATATATTTATATGCAAACATACTAGATTCTAAATATCCTTGCATATTATCAACATATTATTGCTCAACTCAATTCATTGATCTGCTCTTTGATTCATCAATTTATTGTGTCAATAATAATCATTGAATAGCTAATATGCCACATGACTTGGTCATAAAAATAAAGTAATTTTTGTTCTTTCAGGACTGAGGCATAACTGAGAAGATGGGAGTAATGCCAGCACTGGGCAGACAGGGGCAGGTGAATATCTATGAGTTGAGGGCTAGCCTGGCCTACATAGCAAGTTCCAGGATATGCATCCAAGGCTACTAATGAGAACTAAGAAAGGAGGAGGAGGAGAGGAAGAAGAAGAGGAAGAGGAAGAGGAAGAAGAAGGAGAAGGAGGAGGAGGAGGAGGAGGAGGAGGAGGAGGAGGAGGAGGAGAAGAAGAAGAGTATACACATTAAATCCTGGGATGAATCCAGCATTCTTCAGTGACTAAAAGATAATGCATTCATGTTCTGAAGAATGTTTATGGAAAAATCAGTGTAATTATTTGTGTTATAAGATACTAGTCCCTACATGTAGACTTTCTAACAAATAGCATGGAAATGTTCAATCCCAGTTTAATTTCAGTATGTTAATGTTTTAGTTTCCCTTAAACAAATATTTACAGAAGGAGGCAAGAAGGACAAATGGCCAATGGTGTACCTTTAAAGCAGAACAATGTAACACTTGATTTAAGAATCTCGGAGTCAGGACTGGAGACAGACCTTTGGTTAAGGTCATTTACTGCTCTTGTAAAGCACCTCAGTTCGTTTTCCCACACTCACATGGCTTCAACCTGTAACTGCAGTTCCAGGGTATCCCATATGCTTTTATGGCCCCTGTGGGCATGAGACATGTACATGGTATATATACATGCATGGAAGTAGGCACATACTCATTCACATAAAATAAAAATAAGTCTTTTTTAATCTCAGAATCTTTAATTGATGCTTTCTTTAAAGGATTATTTTCTTCTTTTTTTAAACTCAGTTTTCTTTTAAAATAGCATTATAAATGTCAAACTATGATACACTGTACTGTTTACCCAAATTTCTAATAGCTTATTCAAATATAAAGTACATTTATGTCCAGATGTCTAGCTTACATTATTCAGTCAGTATTTTCATTCATGTATTTATAGACTTTAACATACTCAAATGAATAACTACTCAAAATATATAGACAGAACATCACTGCCACACTCTACAGGCAACAGAATTGATTTTTAAAGATGTAGCTTAGTTATTAGTGTACTAAAAGAGTAAGTGGGAACAGAGGCTTCCAAAACCAGGGTGGTGTCCTGCTGGTTTTATGGCTAGTTCCCTACTATGCTCTTGTTTAATTCTTACATAGAATACTAGAAAGATATAAAGTTGGTAAAGGGCTATCCTAAAAATTCACAGAAATACTAACTACGTTAGCCTGTAAGTATTTGTCATTAGGCAAAAACTTACTATATATAACAAGGATGAAAATGGCCGTACAGGATTGTAGTCTCAGTGTTTGGGAACAACAAACAAGAGTGCTCTAAACAGGCTCAAAAGATTAAGACTAAAACAAAATATTAACAAAACAAAAGAGATGAGATGAAGAAGCAAAGGTTCTAAAGTTGTATTCTGATGAACTCTGTGATTTGCTTCTGAGTCCTGTTTTGACAATAGAAGACTTATTTACGAAAGCTACTGCAGTGATAAATATGTTTGGGCTTTTTGGCTGTTCGCCTTTCAGTCACGCTTTTTTTTTTTCCTTCCAGTTTTGGTGGTGTCATGGTTAGTGTTAACTGCCAGTACAACAGAACCTAGAATCACTTGGGAGACGGAGATGGACCCATGGGAATTCCTGCAGTGGATTATCTTGATGAAGTCAAATGTGAGAAGACCCAGCCTTTGAGGACAGGAACATTTCCTGGCTGGGATCCTGGGATGTATAATGGAGGAAAAAAAGCAAGCAGTATCATGTGTTCATCACTCTCTGCTACTTGCTGATGTGTCTAATGTGACCAGTTGTTTTCAACTCCTGCTATCAAGACTTCCATGCAGTCTGTAACATGGAACTGCAGTCCAAAAAAAAAATCCTTTCTCCTTTCAGTTCTTTTCCCTCTGGGATGTATTTTTCTCAAGGAAAAGGTAGGTAGTACTGATATTTACAACCAGGTTCTTATGTACTTCATAGACACTAGATAAATGACCACTCCTAAAACTTACCCCTAAGTCTTAGACTTCCTGAACATAAAATTAAGGGGGAAGCAGGATGGGAAGCAATTTATCATTTCTTTAAATCTTCAGGAGAAAACCAGCAATGAAAAACATCTATGTAAAACTCGGGAGGAAACTAAATTTCTTCCTAGTCATGTTTCATTCTTGCTTTTGTGCTTATAACATGTTCAAAAATAAATTGTTCAAATTTTCAGCCAAAATTTAAACAAGCAATTCTGCTCCCTGTGAACGAGGACCTCCAGGCACAGGATGATATATCCAACACTTGCTGCAACTAAATGCACCTTGGAAACAGAATTAAGTTATAGATGCAGTCTCAACGAGTTTTGCACATAACTGTGAGTGTAACCATACAGTTCTTGGTGATAAAAACCTGGCCTTCAAAATTCCTTATTTCTTCTAGCAAGCAGAATTTTTGAAGCATAAAATGGATCTTTTATATGCAAATCAAATGTTTTGTGAGAAAGTGCTTAATAGTTAGCAGTAAGTCCAAGGACACATTTTGCTACCAATGTACTCATCTAGGCACCATATCCTTAGATTTTGATGACATCATATCCAACCTTTAGGAGTTCATATTTTCACAGAGTATGACAATTAGGTTTGACTGATGACTTGACACAATGGAGAACGAGTGGGAAGGAAGTTTCAGTGGGGAAATGCTTAAACTAGATTGACCTATGTGTATGCCTATGAAGCAGTTTCTTATTTGGGTTAATAGTGACAAGAAGACCCACATTAAATGGGCTAGGCCCTGTGGTGACCAAGCTGAGTACTAGCAAACAAGCATTAACTCACTGGTCACAGCTCTTGGCTGTGGATGTATCATGACCAGCAGTGTCAAATTCCTGCTGCTGTCACTCACTTGCAACCATCAACTGTCACCTGGATATGTGAGCCCAATAAATCCTTTCTCCCTTGGTGCTTTTGTTTGGGTATTTTTACCAGAGCTATATGAAAAGAAGCTAAGACACAGGGGGAATAAAAAGATGAGCTAGCTATTTAATTAGCAATGAACATACAAATAAAACATAAATATTTAATAACAGGAAACTTTAAATAAGCCTTTTTGTTTCTTTTTCTGGCATAAAGTTGAATGAGAAAGTGTCAACTAAGTCAAGCAATATGAAACTGTGGCTTCCATGAGTGAATATCAGTGGAAAACACTGCAAGGCAATGAATGACCTTGGTGTTTACCCTCAATCTATATTTTCAGTCTCCTCATTGCTGCTCTTCTTGGCACTGGATTCTTCCAACAGCAAGCTTGGGTCTGTAGCAACGTGAAGCTCTCTCATCTCCACATACCATATGCACCCATTTTACAGCCCAGACAAAAAGGTGATTTTCTTTCTGACAGTTCAGACACTGATAAGTCTACAGTCTAGCCATGGCTTATTCTTGTATCTCTATATTAGGATCTATCATTCTGGATCTTTTATGTACTGAGCTCACCTTCTAGTAGGACAGTCATTGAAAGAAAACAAGTTTCTTTCTCACTCTAAAGATAGAATAAAATAAAAAACAGAGACAAATACAAAGGACTGTTATGTTAATTCCATAATATGAAGGTTAGGAATAAAAAGAAGAAGGAAAAAAAACTTAAACTGCCTTTAGTTGCATTTGTTAAAATTGTATAGATTGCAAGAAATACTCAGTAGAGAAATGATTTTTAGTAATATAGTAAGTTGAAATTATTGGATATAAAAGTAATTTATAACAGTACATTTAAATTCTACTGAATACCCATACATAAATGCAAGTTAATCATTGTCCATAGCAAAATAAATAAATAAAGTAAGTAAGTAAGATACCAAGGAACAGAACAAAATCAACATTCCCCAGATAAGTAAAAAGTTAAATTCTATTTCAATCAAAATATTCAACATAGGGTTTTTTAAAGAAAATGTCTAAAATAGTATATACAAAAGCAAATATCCAGGAGTTTTTCCAAAGATCAAAAGCCAAAAACTGTTAAGACACAATCTGCCCTGCCGCCTCTAGGCAATTATGAAGCCAGAAGAGGTAAAAAAAAAATATGGCATTGGTATAGATAAGCAGAATTAAAACATAATAAAAATTACATATAAGTAAATACATATAGGTAAATAAATAAAAATCAATATTGAGGAGGGGAGAAATTGACTATTCAATAAACAATATTTGGAATATTGATTTTCATGAAATTAATAAATTGTTACCTTATGTCAGGAAAAACAAAAACCAATTCCAAATACATCAGGCCTGAGTATGTACTGAAAAGATGCTAGAATTCTTTACAATAAAATGATTTAATGGCACTATTATAGGAAAGGATTATTATAACTAACTCACATGTTAAATTTGATAACAAAGTAACTTTTAATTTCAAGTGCATCAGAAGACAGTGAAATAAAACAAGTCTGGTCATTCACACTCACTATAAAAAAGATGGTTTTTAGTTTAATAAGGATCAATAACTTTGGAAATATGAAAATAACATTTTAAATGTACAAGAAAAAAGCCATAACTCAAAAGAAAAATTCATGATAATCATGATAGAGGAAGTCCCCAGAATATGATTTTTACCTGACAAAGAACCAACAGATATATTTAAAATGTATAACTACTTATAAAACACATGGAAAGTACCATTTTTGTTCCCAATAGACTGCGAGACATTAAAAGATCGACAGTAGAAAATACATGACTATTGTTTGCATTTCTTAAATCTTACTAGTATAGTGCAAGCCACTGAAGAGAAATTGAGAGTTATTTAGCAAAATATTATGAAAAAGGTAATCTAGCAACTTATTCCTCTCTAGGTCCATATAGATAGGCATAGCTATGGAGAGATATAATGTATATACAGGATATATTCATACACATACTTTATATTAGTTGCCACACATGCAAAAGGTATACAGAAATATTATTTAGCAAAAATATTTATAAGTGCAGATAGAAAAGAAGTATGAATAACATAAATAAGTATGAGCTGAAGCAAAGGTAAATACAGTGTGATGTGTAAAATATGTTTCATTACTATAGACAAATCTCACAAATCTATGTCGAAATCTCTTAAACCAGTGGTTCTCGACCTTCCCAATGCTGCTACCCTTTAATACAGTTCCTTATGTTGTGGTGACTCCCAAGGTGAAACACAGAAGCTCACAGAGCATGACGGGGCCATGAGTCTAGAGACTATCTTGGGGATAACTGGCACAGTTTATAGGATATTTTCTCTCAGATAGAGGGAGCGCTACAGCAGGGAACTGGCCCAGAGGCGTGGCTTAAGGAGGGGGGGCTCAGAAAATCTGCACTGTACCTTCTATGGTATGTGTTTGTTTATTGGAGACAGGATCTTACTATGTAGCCCAAATTCACCTCCGAGTCACAGAGATCTTGCTTTCTTTGTCTCCAAGTGCTGAGATTAGAGGCATGTGCTACCCAGGAAATTACAGGTGGTTTAAAAGAGTAAAAGGAAAGATAGAAGAAGGATACAGCATTGCCTGAGGCAGCAGCTTGGGCAGAGACTGGCTGGGAGGCCTTGGAAAATCCTTCTTCTCGGTATTTGACTGGAACAAGAAGCCATTTTCTTCTTTCTTTTCTTTTTTTTTTTAACAGCCTCTGCTGAGTTGGCTCCTGGCCATCCCAGATGTCTCTGACTTGTGACCCCACAGCAAGTGTCATGGGACTATAATTCTTACACTTGTCCCGAAAAATACGTGTAGAGCACAGAGAAGAAAGACCTTAAGTCTGAACCTTGTATTCATTGAGGTGGATGTCTGGACAGAGCTACAGCCTCTGGTTCAACACAGAAGCAGGTTCCAAGCATAAGCAGACAGCAGGAAGGTCTGCCCAAGCGTGCAACCAGCATTTATAACTTGACCTGCGGGGGACCCTACAGCTCATGGGAAAGGCAGCTGTGAACTAACCTGGAAAGGACCACCCAGAGGTGTGACTAGTATTGTCAAACAGACCTGTAATAGACTGCCCTGATACCTGAAGAGAGTTAGCCATCAGATGTATAAATGACTTCCCAAGGGAGTGCTAAGTCTCTATAAATCCTAAAAAAAAGAAAAAGAAAAAGAAAGAAAGAAAGATGCTAGATTGTTTTTTGTTTTTTTGTTTTTGTTTTTGAGAAGGGGTGTTTGTTTTGTTTTGTTGTTGGTTCTTTGAGACAGGGTTTCTCTGTGTAGCCTAGGCAGTCCTGGACTCGCTTTGTAGAGCAGGTTGTTCTGGAACGCACAGTGATCCACCTGACTCTGCCTCCCCAAGTGATGGGATTACAGGCGTGCCCCACCACACCAACTCTCACTCATGTCTTAAAGTACATAGTGATATTATTGCTCTTATACACCATAAATGTTTAAGATGAAAGGGCTGATGCTATATTAATAGATTTTTATCCTTTAAAAGTTTTTTTGATTACTCTATTCTGAATTTTGTACCAGAGACTGAGGTTGGTGTCTCAAGCACATAGACTGAGGGTCGCTTTATTAATACCTTGGAGTCCAGCAGAATTAATTCCCCATCCTACTACACCCTAGTCCTCCTAGAACATTACAAATATTTGCAATGAAATTTAAGGATGATTGTGGAAAATCCAACCAACAATCTAATCTCAGATGTGTAGGTCAATCTCAGAAGCATTTTTAAAATGGTAATGGGACTCATCCAAACATAATTATAACACCTGTAGTAATGATTTCCAATGAGAATAAATTTGATGAGCCCTCCCCACTCACAAATACTTGGGGCAGGGAAAACATACAGGGAAGGAATTTGTGTGTTTTCCTCTAAAGCAGTGGTTGTCAACTTTCTAATAGTGTGACCTTTTAATACAACTCCTGATATTGTGGTGACCCCCAGTTATAAAATTATTTTTGTTGCTACTTCATAACTGTAATTTTGCTATTGTTATAAATCATAACATAAATATCTGATATGCATGATTCTGATAAGTAACCCTTGTGAAAGGGGTCTCGACCCACAGATTGAGAACCATTGCTCTAAAGACATGATAAATGTTTGTAGAGACAGATGCGATACATTTGAGACTTAAAAATAAATGATAATATGTAAATTGAAACATTACACACTACTCTATGCATTTATATATATTTTCTGTTTAGTTTCATGCGCTGATTTAAAACATAAGTTGAAAACAACAAAGAACTTTAAGGTGTTAGATACACCAACTACCCTGAGTTGATCACTAAACTGGTTACATGAGTCAAACACCATTATATATTTTATAAATTTCTATTAAGATTATGTGCCAACCCAAATAAATTTTAAAAAACAATATAAATATCTTAGGGGTTCTAAAATTGACTCCCATAGTCTAAATCCAGCCCAGAGTCTGTTCTGACCAAGTTTGATGGATACATTTGCAAAACCTTCCTGCACCTAAGACTCAGGGAGCAGAACAGGAGGAGAAGATGGGGTGGAAGAACCAAGAGTCAGAGTGTCTAGGGGGTTGCTGTGAGACTGTGTCTTCTAGTAATGTCAGAAGCTACACACATAAAGTCTCACCAACGTGATGGCCCAAACATGAACCAAACAAGCATGACATCAATGCCACGCCCAAGTGACCAGGGAAAAGCCCATGAGGCCTCAATCCATACACAAATAACTACAGGCAACTGTGAAAAGCTGTGATACGGAGAGGTAGTCCTCCCAGGAAAAAGCATACAAATGGTTGTCCAGTGCCAAACAGTGAGCCCTGAAAAAATACATACAAATAACATTATATGGACTGTGTAGGTTATATTTAGGAATATGTATGTATATAATATACATATATTTGTACAATGACAATGAATGGCAAAGAAGCCATGACTTTGAAAGAGAACTGGGAGGGGTGTATAGGGACATTTGGAGGGAATAAAGGAAAGAGACATATGTAATTGTATTATACTAACAACATTTTTTTAAAGAAGAGAAAAAATTTGCTAGAAAATTCCCATGCTCATTTGTTTACACACTGACTCTGCATGTTTTCATAGTTCGACATCAGAGTTGAGTAATTACAGCAAAAACAGAATGGACACCAAAATCTAATGTGATTATTGTCTGGCTTGCTTTACAGAGAAGTTTACCAACCTCTTCTGTAACCTGTCCATGCAGAGTTTGTTTAGTATATAACCACAAATTTTCATGTGTTGCATATACATAAAATTTTAGACATGTCATCTGAGTATCTTTCAGTTAACTGAACTGAAACTTAATTCTTAATATTTGAAAGAATGATAATATTTTTTAATATCCCCAAAGGAAAAAAGTGAGAAATAGACTGAGAAAATAGAGAAGTAATAAATCTTCTTAAGAGAAAAAGACAGGTTCCTATCATACAAACCAAAATACACGGATTACGTTATGACAGAGATATCAGACAGATATTAGGTATCTTACTTTCAGATGAACCTTTTACTGTCAAAACAAAGGATACTGAACTGAGACTGTAAACCTACCCAAAAGCTCATTGTGGCGAGGTCATGGGCCCTGAGGAGAAACTTGCTTCGTTGGTTAGCCACACTTACAGAGTTGAACTGCCTTCTAAGTAGAAGCAGCTAAGCCCAGAGCCAACTGTCAGCCTTCAGCAGAGCAGCCAGTCTTTCCTGTAAATTGTTGGTAGCTGCAGAGACTCATGACAGCACAAGAATAAGGTCCTTAGAATAAGCGACAGTTGAGTGCTCAGTCCTAAACAAGAAACGTATACTATTCCTCCAACTCTCTACTGCTGTGCTACCTTGCACTCACTGCTGATAAAGTCAAAGAAAGGCAGAGTCATAGCTTTACCTGTGTCCCCACTGCTGACTCCACCAAGCCCCAATGGAGAGTGCCTATCCACTGTTTTCACAGACCGCCCTGATTAAACCGATGGGCCACAAAACCAAACCAAATGTCAAGAATCTGGGAAAGGGACATAAAGAAGGAATGGTGGGGTTAATAGAGCTAGGAAGAGGTAAAATGATGGGATGAATAAAAAAATGCATTGTATCTGAATATATTATCTTCAGACAACTATGAAAGTTAATTTAAAAAGAAGTCAGGCATATTCCTAATAAATAATACAATGCCTGAAATTTTTTTAAAAAGTAAATAAAAATAAAACAAAAGATACTGGATTAGTTTTTAGAAGAAAGTAAAAGATATGGTATAAGATATATTGAAAATTAAAGCTATAAAACCATAATTTTTGCCCTGAACAATTATAAGTGAACATTTCCCCCAGTAAAAGCTCTTACATGTGCTTTCTCTCTCTCTCTCTCTCTCTCTCTCTCTCTCTCTCTCTCTCTCTCTCTCTCTCTCTCTCTCTCTCTCTCACACATGCACACATATACATGTGTATGCACACACACATGTGCATGCACACACAAACACACCACTCTTAGAAGATCCAGTAATAACATGTTAGTTCAAAGACACAATTGTACAGCACTAGGCAATTCATCAATATTGCAATTCTATTGATTAACTGTTTCACAGAAATATCTGTCAAGACATATGAAATCACTGGAATAAACTATGGTTTCCATAAATTAGAAAATACCTAATGCAAACAAAGAAACAATGATAAGAAAATGCTCTCTAATAGGCTTGAAATGACCTGGGGACTGGATTTGGTATGTAGTGAGTGTAAACATCCAAGCAGGGAATTAATGAAATCCAATTGATTGTTTTTTAAACATGCCGCATCTAGTATGAAAAGCCTGCACTGGTTAATAGAAAACAGCCATTTAAAAAAGTATAGTGTTCCACTGGAAGCTATTTAGAGAGAAAGAGAGGAAAATATAAAGGAAAAGAAATTAAAAAGAGACAGTGTGGGGAAAGCCTAGTTTAGCATTGAGCTTTAGAATGTCAAACGGTTGGAGTAGAGACAGGTGAAAGACAACAGCTTGAAAGAAAAGAAAACGTTAAGAAATATGCCAGTGTTTAAAATACAATCTCATAGCCATGTAATCATCAGCCAGAGCCAGTTTAATCTGCTTGTCAAAAGAAACATGAGAGGTAGAGCCAGCAAGCTTTTGTCATGTATGTCTTATGTATTTACATTGAAAAGATAGCTATTTTAATATTACTTGAAATCTTATAATTAGAATTCCTGTTTTTGTTTCTATTTGTGTATTTATTATTTTAAAAGTAATATAAGAATGGATGAGACTTTATTTTCCAAAATATGTATATAATCTTGAAGATAAAAAAGTGATGAGCTTGAGGCAGACCTAGTAAAAGGAATGCTTCTTCCATTTTTCACCTTATAACTACATTTTTGTTAGGTCTGAATATCTCCTGAGCTAATAAGATGAAAGAGAAATAGTAGAAGTTCCCAAAAATTCAGATCCCTGAACCTACATAGCACTTTGTGCAATACTACCAGAAAGATGAGATTTGGAAAAATCTTAGGCTGCATTCTGGGAGAACAATTCTTAGGCTCACTGTGAGCCCAATAAGGACTTTTCTGAGGCAACTCTTCCACATTTCTGGTAAGGAAGAAACAAACAACCGAGTCAATTATTTTAGATATTTTGTCTTGTATACAAGAATTCAGAAAAATCTTATATTTTTATCAGGTAATACAATTCTTGCTACATTTAGAAAGATTCATTCTTTTATCCATACTGTATATAAATAGAGATAGGCTTAATTCACTAGGAACACTCATTGCACCAGGCTTTTCGTAAAGAATGAATAGTGGGCAGATGCAGTGGGATTAGAAAGAGGGAGGGGAAAAATGACTAAGTTTAAGGATGTTTAATTTATGATGTATATGATTAAGGAGGTGGGGCATACACACCTAGCTATTCCAGACAAACATCCAGGGCACACATCAAATTTTGTATGGTAATCATCACTGGATTTAACCATGTGACTTATCATATTTTAGCTGAATATTTTATGCATTTTATGGGTGCTTATTAGTTTATAATAAGACTGTAATAGAATGAATGGCTTATAGAATTACTAATATTCTTTTAAGTCTTCCATATTTACAACTATACAAGGGGTGTTTTTGTATATTGAAACACAACTGCCTAAAAAAATCAACAACATGTGAAAAACAAATGCTTGGTAGAAATTTATAGTCTGGGCAGAGCACTTCCTGACATTATTGGTTTTAGAAACATAGCAGAATTTTATGGCGACCCATACAAATAGGCCATCTAATTCAGTATAGCTTATATTCCTAGGACTTTAGAATATTGCAATATGACTATTTACTACACATTTTCATGGAGTTGCCACACATCGTAAAATAAAAAAGCAAAAGTTCACAACAATCACCATTTACATCATCTTTAGAGCCTCACCTTCTAGACTAGGTATTACTTTCCTCAAGTGAAAAAGTTAGGTGATCTACAGAGGTTTTAGATCTACTGAAGTTTTAGATACTGAAATTATTGTGTCATATATATATATATATATATATATATATATATATATATATATATATATATATATGGGTAATCAGATGAAAATATACATTCTCCATAACAGAAATTCACCTCAGCCTAGTTTATACTAGGCAATAAGAACCTGGAGAATTCTGGGTTGTCCTTTAATTGGTTTAACACAGAGCTGAATTTTTCAAAGCTGGATTCAAAAAAAGCTATGGGGCAATATTGTGTTAATATATGCTTCAGGCATCAAAACCCTTTAAGGGATTTGTAGACATTGGAGGTTTAACTAAAATGTGAAAATAAGATTACTTGAAGAGCAAAAGGAATGAAAATATAGGCAAAGTATCTTAGGTAGAATTAATTTAACAGTAGGCCAAATCTGTTTGAAAGGATAAGACAGGGTGTGGATATTGAAGGCTATGGTTTAAAAAAATCTCCCCTAAAGAAGAAAGAACAGGCAGAATACATTATAATGTATTATTTCTAAGAATAAATAAGTTAAATACAGTTCTAAGGCATGTAGACATTAAAATGTATTACATAAAATTATACTTATTCATAAAACTGCCATGCTTAATACTGTTAATTTAAATGTATAATTTATCTGGGAAATACTTATAAGCAATATTTACATTTATGTTGAAATATTTTAATTCTATGCCAATTGTCTCTGGGAGTCATGGAATTGAAGTTTTAAAAGAAGAAACAAACAATATTTAGTGGATAAATAAACAAGTTAGTAGGCATTTAGGCAGATCTAGTATAATTATGAAAATAATATCTTTCCTTCTAAGCCAAGAACACAATGATGCCTGTCAGCCCAAGGGAGGTAACAATGTCTGGACTCTCACTAGACTTCATTCTGTTTTAGTTGGTTTTTTTTTTTAATTTAAATGTATTTTTAAAAATTTATTCATTTTACATCCCAATTGTAGGCCCCTTCCCCATCTCTTCCTGGCCCCACTCTCCTTTCCTCTTCCCCCCTCTGCCCCTCCACTAGTCCTCAGAGTTGGGGGAATCCTTTTCCCCTACCATCTGACCACAGCCTATCAAGTCTCATCAGGAATGCCTGCATCCTCCTTCTTCCTCTGTGGCTTGGTAAGGCTGCCCCATCAGGGGGAGGCAACAGAGTCGATGAAAGGGATAGCTCCTGCTCCCGTTAATAGGGGACCCATATGGATACTGATCAGAGCAGCAGCCTAGGTCCTCTCCATGCATGGTCCTTGTTTGGAGCGTCAGTCTTCCCTGGCCTCCACCCCCAGGCCCAGATTTATTGGCTCTGTTGGTTTTCTTGTGGACCTCATTCTCATACCAACTGTTGCTCGCTCACAGAACTGTAAGCACTTACTTTGAGAACTTTCCCTCTAAATTACTGGACCTTGAAAGTATCACGATTTCCTGCTGTGGTCCTTAGTTGTCTTCCTTATGTCAAAGGCAGACAGCATTCCTCTTCATCAGTCCAGCAGTTGATCTTGTGATGAGTATAGCAGAACAGAGCACTGTGGGACAAAGTGTGCAAAGGATGCTCTATGTTCTCCAGAGAACACAGCATGAATATAAAAGTTAGTTGTGGAAAGATTAGGAAATG
Source organism: Acomys minous (assembly GCF_964271855.1). Classification (NCBI taxonomy): domain Eukaryota; kingdom Metazoa; phylum Chordata; class Mammalia; order Rodentia; family Muridae; genus Acomys; species Acomys minous. The sequence goes on from NC_140486.1 coordinate 38,498,903, forward strand.
AGACTCTGGAACATGAGAAAGCACATGAGTTCTGTTTCCTATCTGGCCATTGTTATGAAATTTTTGTGTACCGGATGGTTCTGGTTTTGTTTTGTTTGTGTCATTTTGACACAAACTAGAGTTATCTGAGAAGAGTCAACATCAATTGAGAAAATGCTTTCATAGGATTGATCAGTCATCAGGCCGGTGGGCATTTTCTTGGTTAATAATTGGTGTGGGAGTGAGTGCCCAGCCCATTGTTGGCAGTGATACCCATGGGCAGGTGGCCATGATAGGTTAAAGAATCAGACTGAGCAAGCCAAGAGGGGACGTCAGTAACAGCACTCCTCCATGGCCTCTGCTGCAGTTCCTGACTCTCGGTTCCTACCTTGAGTTCCTGTCCTGACTATTTGAGGATGGACTGTAATATGAAAATGTAAGCCAGATAAATCCTTCTTCCCCAAGTTGCTCTTGGTCATGGTGTTTTATCACAGCAACAGAAATCCTAACTAAGCCACCTTGTATAGTAGTTCTTGCTCTTCAGGTAGCCCAAGAAATGTTAATATACTATTTGACCCTATTCCAGAAATAGGAGAAATGAGGGAGATGTACGAACAGAAAAGACCATTTTTTTTTTCTGGGAATCTGTGATGGCAACACTATGTGAATTTTTCTTAAAAGATTATGACAAATAAATTAAAAATAATTAAAGAAAGAAAAATACAAATCCAATGCAACCCCAAACAAAGTCTTCATGCTGTTCTTCATGTAAATGAAAAAAAAATCTTAAAATCCATATGGAAACATAAAAGAACCTGAAATATCAAAGCAATCCTGAGCAAAAAGAATAATACTGTAGGCCTTACCATTCCCAATATCAAGCTATACTGTAACAGAGCCACAGTGTGGATGCTTGAATGAGAATGACGAACCCACAGGCTTATCTGATTGAATACTTGGTTATCCGTTGGTGGAACTGTTTGGGAGGGCTCAGGAGGTGTGGTGCTGTTAGAGAGGAGTGGCATTTGTGGTGAACTTTAAGGCCTCAAGAGACTCTTGCGATTCTCAGTATGTTCTCTGCCTCCTGTTTGTGAGCTGGGCTGTGTATTCCCAGCTACTGTGACAGTGCATGCCAGCCTGCCTGGCTCCCTCCTGCCATGCTCCCGTCTGTGATGGTGATGGACTCCTATCCTTCTGGAACTCTAAGGCCTAAATGACCTCTTCTTTTCTGTAAGATACCTTAGTCATAGTGTTATACCCCAGAGATATAAAAGTAATTAAGGTATATAGTGATTAAAATACTGAGTTAAAAACAGTCTATTTTTAAAAGAATAGTATAGTACCCATATTAAGTCCACACGGTTATGGATGGTGGTTGGTTACTTTTCTGTTGCTATGGTAAACACCATGACCAGAAGTGACTTATAGAACAAAGGGCTTATTTTGGTTTATGGTTCCAGAGGGGGATAATGTTGAGGAAGTCATAGAATCAGGTGACCAGAGCATGAAGTTGGCTTATCATATTTTTCCAAACAGAAAACACAAACAAAGTTAACTGGAAGTGGAGAGAATTTATGAATTCAAATTCCACCTTCAATGCACTCTCCAACAAGGCCCCATGTCCTAACAGACCCACAACAACCCACAACCAAAGATTACCATCAACTGGGAACCAAGTTCAATTACCCAAATTTATGGGAGACATTTCTCATTCAAACCACTACATATAACCACCTTTATTTTACAAAGACACCAAAAATACATACTGAGGAAAAGACACCATCTTCTTCAACAAATGGTATAAAAAGAAAAGTGAATATGTATGTAGAAAAAATGAAACTAGATCCCTATCTGTCACTCTGCACAAAAATCAGCTTCAAATAGCTCTGAAAGCAAACATCAAAGATCCCAATGTAAAACCTGAAAAATGCCTGAAGAGAGAGGATACAGAGTGCTAAGAAATATAAGCTCAGGTAAGGACTTTCTAAACAAGATTCTATCACTTAGGTAAGAAGACCAACAGTTGACGAGTGGGCCTTAGGATACTCAAATGTTTATGTACAGCAAAGGAAACAGTCACCTGATTGGAAAGGCAGCACACAGAATGAGATGGAAAAATCTTTACAAAACACACATTCAATAGAGGACAAATATTAAACTACACAAAGCACAAAACAACAGCAACAACAGCAGCAGCAGCAACAACAACAACAATAACAACAAAACAAAACCACCAAGAAAATAAGCAAGCCACTCACAAAATGAGCTATAAATCTCAATAGAGGATTCTTTTTAATTGTTCAAATGGCATATGAATACTTTCTAAAAGTGTTCAGCATAGTTAGCCATCAGGAAAATACAAATTAAAAGTAGTCTCATCTAAGACATAATCATAATCAATAGTAATGATGATGGTGACGGTGATAAGTAAAGACAGCAAATGTTGGTGAGGATGGAAGGAAAGAGGAACTCTCGTTTACTTTTGATTAGAGTGAAAACTGGTAGAGCCACAATGAAAAGCATTCTATATATTCCTTCAGAAGCTGGAAGTAGGAAGCTGTACAACTAGAAAGGTCACTAAGGAAGGACATGAGAAAGGGAACAGAGCAAAATGGACATGAAAGTATTAAGGACAACCTGGCTTAACAAGTGAGGGGAGATAAAGGGCAGATGTAGGCAGGGAGAGAATCAACCTAAGTCATGTATGTATAAAAATCTCCAAGGGAATCCCGTTACTATGTAGGATAATTATACGAATTATATTTTGGTTAAATTATTAAATAAAAGTATAGTGCTTACTTGAAGCAATAATCAGAAAGAAGGAGTTACACAGTACTGGCCCTATGATACACACAATGTTCAAGCTACCACCATGTAGAGGTAGAGAGGTCAAAGTGACAAGAATCCATACAGGGGGGTTGCTGTGAGATTGTGTCTCCTAGAAAACCCAGAAACTACACCTATAAGGTCTCACCAACATGACTCACCAAGTGTGAGCCAAATAAGGATGATGCCAAATTGGATGGAGAAAAGCCCATGAGGCCTCAATACCACACAGGCAACTATAGGCAACTGAGGAAAGCTGGGAACAGGAAAGGTGGTCATTCCTTGGAAGGGGGTTATTTGGAGAGACCAGCACATGAGCAGTGTGCACATGAGTCAGACTTCCTTAAAGAGCTGGGGGCAAGTACATCCTAGAAGAGTTAGAAAAGCTTGCAGATAATTGTTGTGAAAGAGCACTTCAGTTAGTTATCTAGTGACAAGTGGTTACCAGACACATACAAGTAACATACAAACTGAATAGATTATACTTAGAAATGTATACCTATCTATGCATACATGCAATAATAATTATGGGGTTTTTTTTTTAAGAAAAAAGAGGTCATAAATTTGAAGGGGATTGGGGAGGCCTTTATGGCGGGGCTTAGAGAAAGGAGAGAAATCTTGTAATAAAATTATAATTTCAAAAATAAAAATAATTTTGTAAACATTATGAGGTATTTTAGTATTTTGATCCTCATAACTTTTATAAAAAGTGTGGTACTGGTAAACAGGAACTCTTACCACAGAATGAAACATGGCTGACTTCATACTTCATATTCCATAGTTTTATTGCTATTTGGTAAGGAAATGTTAGGCACAAATAGAAACTGTTTTCCTCTTGTTCTTGCCAATCACTTGAAGTATGTGTGTGCATGTGTGTTTGAATATGCACATTTTATTTTTCATTTCTAGGAAATGCCTACATTTAATATTTTGAGAAACAAAGTATTCTGCTTTCTTATTTTTTTTTTTTATATCTTTTGGATATGAAAACCAAGGAGGAAAGGAACAACTTTATCACATACTTAATGTTTTGTTGGACATAACAAAATTATTTCTTCTTGCATCTTTAACAGGTTTTGTCACAAGTGAAATAAAGATTGACTTCATTTGTAGTGTGATTTATCTCTTAACAGACAGGAGTAAAAAGATGATCCTATGACTGACCACTATGTTTTACTTAGGTAAGTGTTTACATTTCACAGCCAACTAACCCTCGAAAGACTCCTGAGCAACTTCACTCGCAAAAGGAGAGATTGTTTGTTTAATTTCTCTACAGAAAACCCTACGGTATATTGAAATACTGAGGTCTAATAAAGAAAATGTTTGATGAGAATACAAAAATTGTCAGATAAATGTCAATTTGTGACTTTAAAAACATTTGATCTATCCAGAAAGTATGTGCTGATTGGGACATATTTGACAGAGGAAGAACAATCCCTGACTATCCCCTTCATGAGAATGATACCTCATTAAGATTTATATTTCTCTTGACAGTACAGTAGATACAAGCACAGGTTGTGTAAATAGGGCCTGAATTTGGCAAGCATACATAGTCACTGGCCAGCTTTTGTCTAAGAACCCAATTTCTGTGGATAAAAATATGGGTCTAACTCTGTGTGTGAAATGCCTGGGTCGCAGGTACACTAATCACTAACTTAAGGGAAAAAAATCCATGACACTTATTTGAAGCCATGGGGATATCTATAATTAGTGAACTCATGCTAGAAAAAGAGCAAGGGGTGACTTTGATTCCCATCTACTCTCATGTACGTGTGCAAATATATACTTATATGTGTGTTTTTCATTTTCATTTTCATCATTTTTATTCTGCTGTCAGCCTGTGAGGAGTCACTAAAAATATATCTGGTCCATAGAGGGCAGGTAGAATTGGAGGGGTTGCTATAGGAACACACAACATGATATACAGAAGGACCAGTCTAATTTATACTGTGTTTCCATGCCGCATTTTCATTGTAGTTAAGTTCAACTTCAGAAGACATTTCTCAAGAAGGAGGCTGTTTGAAATTCAGGAGATTCTTCCAAAGGGACTCTTATATTCTAACTTTTAAAATAATAAATCCTGAATCTGAGCAGAACTACAAGCAGAAAACTGATCTTTCTTCTATTTATGCCATTATATTTCCAATGCATTGTGAGCAAAATCATTTTTACACAGCGAAAGAGCCAGGACCGCATTTTAATAGTGATGAAAGCACGAGTAAGTAGGCACTCTGGTTTAGCTGGTGCTCACAGCCTCCCATCCATTTCGAAGGGCAGCATCTATATTCTAGCCCCGGACCTTCCTCATACTTAATTCTGTTGAAATACCCAGCTCAGGAACTGTGGTTTTCACAACTCTTGTTTCTTCCAAAGGTGACAGACCCTGCTGCCTTGTTTCTGATCTCCACTTGATAACTCCAGGGTCAGCACTGGAGGTCTCTCAGACAGACATAAAGAAAACCATTTCACATTCTCCAGGCCTGTGACTGAGAGACTGGGTCACTGCACCCATAGCCACATGGAGTTTTTCCAGAGGGGACGCGGCACTTTGTGATTATAATTGAGAGAACGATTAGCTCAACCTCTCGGGGCTTGTGTCTGTTCATTCTCATATGTCCAACTCCTAAGCTCAGTTCATTGACCTTTTCCACACACGCACGCCTCCATCCCCCCCCTCACTCCCCGCCCCCCCCCTCCTACCCCCAGATGGTTTTGGCCGGAGCAGTTTCTAACCCAATGATCACAAAGCTCAGTGGATGGAGATAGCTCAGGTAACAAGATCTTTTTAAAAGTCGGGTAGATGACATGGCTTCCTTCTAAAAGGAAGTCAGCGACAGAGATCAGATGTTCAGGCTTTCATCTACAATAAAAAAGACTTTATGACTGACAGGGAGAACTGGGCTTAACCTCACAGTCTCCGCTTCATCCGCTCTGGTTGCCGAGAGTGGTTTTTACCTGTGTTGTGTGATGGGGCTTGACGAGAAAAGTGGCAAATGAAGACAGGAACTAAAAAGATAAAAGTCATAGAGTAAGTTTTAAAATGGGAAAGTGACACCTGAGAAGAGCCAGTGATTGATATGTATACAAATTACCCTTTTTATTATGAAACAATCAATCATTATCTCACACAGGGGAAAACATTCAGTTCATACTAACTTTTCCTACCAAGGGGCTGTTTAAGTGACAGGGAAAATATGTGTGTGTGTGTAAGTGTGTGTGCAGGTGAGTACATGTGCGGGTGAGTGTGTGTACGGGTGAGTATGTGTGTGTGTGCGGGTGAGTGTGTATGTGTGTGTCTGCGTGTGTGTTAGGTGTGTGTGCGGGTGAGTGTGTATGTGTTTGTGTGTGTGTGTGTGTGTGTGTGTTCTGCAAGAACACAAAGCAATTTCTGTGTTTTATGTTCTTAGCTAAACACCAGAATAGTTAGGAGAGTTTGTCAAATAGTCCCTGCTCTCTCCCATCACCTAAAAAATTCCAGCTTTTTTGTAAAAGTGTACATAGAATTCTAGACTATGTTTCAAAACTTGTCTAAGAACTTCTAAAGCAAACGGCTTATCAAAAACCTCAAATTGACAAATAATGGTAGTTTCCCAAAAGCAAAGATCTGAAGTTAAAAGCACTGCTTTCCCCTATCAAATAAAAAAAATCATCATCTTTTATTTTAAAGGCAACAAAGTATATATCATCCAAGAAACAGTCCTGGTACTTACAAGATCTCATTTTAAACTGAATAATCTTTCAGTCTCAAAAAGATGTCAAAGCAAATTGGGGGAAGGGCTGAGCAAAGGCATTTGAGCCTTCAAAGGCAAATGGAACCCTTTATAAATGCTACCTTTCATCTCTGGAGCTATGAGGTGGGGGGCACTGTGGAGTGCTTAGTCTGAAAATGAATCCGCAACCCTCTAAGTAATTGCTGCAGAGTTAACTAAAAGCCTTGGATGCCGAGCTTTCCAAAGCAAGTTTACCATACTGAATCTGTTGATCACAACCCGAACAGTGTCCCATGCCAGGAGAAGGGTACCTGCCTCTCTACTGCCTGTTGACATAGAGAGAAAACCTGGCTGATTTTACAATTCGTGAATTGCATGTCTAATTGTTTCCTAGTTGCAATTTCTCACTGAGAGCATTTCTGTGAGGGCACTGCAGTTCCCTGTAGAGACGGTGGCATTTCTAATCCTTTCAGCTTTGATGTGTTTTTCTCTGCCTTCCCTGAGAACATGAAGACAATTTGGACTGAATTAATAAAGCCTAGACGCATTTCCTTTTCGCTTACCTGCCTGTATTCACAAGCAATATAAAGTCGGAAGAGCGTGATGATGGTCCAGAGATGTGAATGTGTACCCCAATGCTTGTGGGCTTCCACAAAGAGAAGAAAAAGTGGCCGCAAAAGTGAGCCTAGCTCCACCCAAAGTCTCCATCTCATCAGTCACTTTTGCCCAGGGAAAGGTCAGTGACTTAAAATACTGCATATTTGCCCCCTGAGTCAATTTCAGAGTGAAGCCTGTGGCCCAAAGAAAAGGAACCCTAGATACTCCAATACAGCTAGCTCCTCCCCCACGTAATATACCACTGACCAAAGCAAAGTGAAATCCCTAAGGTCTAAAATAACTAATTTGCCATGGTAACTTTTTAACTTAATACCAAGAACTGATTTAAATATTGAAAAAAAACTTATCTCATTAATTTCTAACATTAAGCCATATCTCTGATAGCATAGATCCTTTGAAATTAGTCTTATCTACATAGTAATGAGAAAACTGGAGAAAAAATTTGAAACTCACATCTTTCTTGTTATTTTTTTTTTTTTTTTTTTACTCTCAGCCAGAAGGTGACTTATGCAGTCTTAGGTTTTTAAAAATAATGAATTTTCCACCCAAATTGAAAAACTTGCTTTGAAGACACAGTTTATTCTGTCAGGAGCGTGTTGTCCCCTGATGTGCAAAACCATGGGGGGTATTTTGGGCTCAGCCAGTGTGCTTGTGCTTATGGCTTAACGTACAATCTGGAATAAAATGCTTAGAATCTCTATTTTCTTTGCTTTTGATCTGTAAACGCTTTGGTCCATACGAATAAAGATAACAGCGCATCCTGCAGGATGAAGTTTGTGAATCCCTACCATCATCCACCAACACAAGTGATGCAGCTACTGAAGACCTGAATCACCAAGTTCCTTAACATGTGTCACATCTAAAGCTACAGTAACTACATGGCGACTAATGTGTTTAGAAAGACCAGCCATCTTTCCCTTATATTATTAACTCTTGGGAAATTACTACTGTGCGTTTATAGTAATAAGGAGATAGAAAATAGACAGGAGGTTCAGGTCAGGGACCAAAGCAGCATCTCCAGGAATGCCCTGGTCCTCAGACCAACAAGGCTAGGAAGGAACCTCCTGACTGCCACTAGCACCTTTGCCTGAAGCCTGGATGTGAGGGTGCAACAGAAATGCCAGACCAGACACTAATCACTTCTGGTGGGAGTGTGGACCTGGATCCTTGGATTATCATGATGAAATGGACTACATATACCTCCTAACTCAGGCATCTCCTAAATGATGTTAGGGACCAAAGGAAGGAGGTTACATTGAGCCCCATAAAGGGAAAGCGATTTGGTTCTCCTCAAAAGAATGAAATGTGTCTGTGGCCTTGGGGAGAAACTAACAAATCAAGCTATCCAATACATAAGAGTTAGTCTAGTTAAGGCTGCCAATGATCCTGCCAAAAGACTGCATCTTTGGGAGGGCTGATTCACCTTAAGCTATGCTAAAGGGGTGGAAAGAATAATTGTCTTTTAAGTGAGATAATATATTTTTCCTTCGATGAACCATGCCCTCACTGTAATAGCAGGGAGGCAGCCATCTTGAGGCCCTGTGCTCTCTGATCTTCCTTCTGAGTTCTGACTCAGAAAGACATAACTTTTCCCTTTGGTTTTTTTGTTTTGTTTTGTTTTGTTTGTTTTGGGTTTTTCCCCCCTCTTTCCTTCAGATATTAATCAAAGTATGGTCCTGCCAGTACTTTGGGTTGCTTGTTTGTTTGTGTTTGGTTTGGTTTTACTTTTTAAAGCTATCTCTCATTTCCATATGCCTACTTGCCAAATCTCTATGCCTACCTCAATCTTCCTCTTCTCCATCTCTCTCCTAGGTGCAGCTGCTCAAATTTACAGCTCACCTGCTCTGTAGTTTCTCTCTTAAACTCTAAGAAAACTGTCCTTTTGTTTTCTCCTGGATCCTTTTCTTAACTTACTTTATTAACTGGACTAGGAACTGAAAAAGGGGACCCTAATTTCCCTGTTAACAGTAGATACAAGAGATAAATAGCTCAAGGTCTAAAATCTGCTTTTGTTTTTTGTTTGTTTGGTTTGTTGGTTGGTTTTTTTTGTTTTTATTATTTTATTAATTTGTTCTTGTTACATCTCAATGGGTATCCCATCCCTTGTCTCCTCCCATTCTTCCCTCCCTCTCATTTTCCCCTTATTCCCCTCTCCTATGACTGTTCCTGAGGGGGATTTCCTCCCTCTGTATATGCTCATAGGGTATCAAGTCTCTTCTTGGTAACCTGCTGTCCTTCCTCTGAGTGCCACCAGGTCTCCCCCTCCAGGGAAAAGCTATTCCACTCCTTGGAATATACCCAGAAGATGCTCCAGCACACAACAAGAAAATTTGCTCAACCATGTTCATAGCAGCCTTATTCATAATAGCCAGAACATGGAAACAGCCTAAGTGTCCATCAATAGAAGAATGGATAAAGAAACTGTGGTACATATACACTATAGAATACTATTCAGCTATTAAAAACAAGGAATTCCTGAAATTTGTGGATAAATGGATTGAGCTAGAAATTATCATAATGAGTGAGTTAAAATCTGCTTTTGAATTTGCAAAGACAGCCAGTTTTTATAAATATTCTTTCTGAATATACAAATGAGCTATACAGCATTTGGTTTCCTTTGCTGGTATAAAGACAAGATTCTAAGAGAAATAAACAAAACACAAAACAAGGCCAAAAAACATATTGACCCAAGGACAATGGGTGTCAAACAATTATAGAACAAGTGGGAGGTTTACATGAACTTGGAAATGTAGTAAAATCTGGACTACTAAGGGAGAAGCAACAGGGTTCAGCCAACACTTCCAACAGTAGTATTTGTTGAAACTGACCTGTTAGGTGAGTCTTTCCTGCTTGTGATTCCGATGGTTTTTGTTCTTGTTTGGGGTCTTCCACTGGCAGTTTGCTGCCTAGGAGAAGGAACATAACATGTGTGAGGCCCTGTTTAGACAACTGTTTATAAACAGATTAGATAGACTGGGTGCCTAGCTCTGACATTTAGTGTTGATATAACAGGAATATCAAGTCATTTACTTAGAATATGATTTATATTGATTAAGATTTTATTAGATAATTCTGATATCATCAAACATCATACAACCAGCAGCTACCCCATGTAGCCCCATCCTAATGGGAACCAAACTCCTGGAGTTGATTAATTCCTATCTGCCTGAATTTTAGAGTTTAATAGCAGGGACAAATTTCGTGATGTAAATAGGGAGCCAAAATCAACACAGGCGAAGGGGGAAAGTAGGTGTGTTGTCCTCACTGCTCCCCTTCAGTGTATTCTCTGCATGCATTTCCACTCACTGTAAATCTCCCATACCTTCTACTGATTAGCCAAGCCACCCAACTGAGTTTCTCAGTGGCTTGAACTCCATTTCATGTACTTAACAAAGTCTGGTCTTTCACCAGAGTTTTCTCATTTCTATTATTCATCATTTTCCCATTCCATCCCATTGTTATGTGCTACCTAGCTAACATTCTTCAAATTCTTTATTGTTAAAGATTGAAAGTTTTCAATGTAATATTTAATGGTTACTGCTTATCTTGAGAGAGAGAGAGAGAGAGAGAGAGAGAGAGAGAGAGAGAGAGAGAGTAAAACAAAAAACTACTACCTTATTCTGAAAATAAGTTAAGGCATTTTTATCTCATGAAGAAACAGAGAAGAAAAATAAAATATGTTTTTTAGTTGGGATGAAATTTAAAGCAATGAAATATTAAAGGTAATAAAACATGACGTGGAGCCAGAATGATGAATATAGGACATTTATGCAGTAAGATCCAAGGCACACAACAGAGAGCTGAAACCCGTCACCAGGTTGCAATCAGTCAGCAGGGGAAGAGCAGCGTGAGCAGTTATGTAATTTACTGTGTTTGCAAGATAAAGCTATAGCAATTGCTCCAGCAAAGCGCAAGGAGCATTTCTTCACCAGAGCCTTTGAGTTGGAGTCTCTGTTAAACTGTGAAGAAGTGACTGAGCTGGTCCAATAAACACACCATAGAGCCCCAGGGGTCTGTTTCCGATGATGTCCTGCTGGATAAACTGATAACATAATACAAAGGCAAGGAACTAAAAATAAACAGTTCAGGGAAGTTGATAAAATGTGGTGACCAAGTTCAGACTGATAAGTCTTTTACGTTATTGAGCATATGGTTAGCACATACACTTTGAAAGCTGCGTTGTGAATGAGCATCTTTTCTAAAGCACAGCGGGACCATTCAGTGATCAGCGATGTTTTGCCAAGCTTCTCACTAATGGAGAAAATTGGTAGTTTTAAATGAAAACTATATTAAAAGGACTGAATGCCAACTGCTGAGCCAGCGAATGCTCTGAAGAGCCTTGGGCGAGAAGTCATATCAAAGCAAAGGGCCTTCTTGGGGAGAGAGCTTACTGCATACAGCAGGACTAGACAGAAGCAACCTCTATGCTACAGACAGAATTACAATTCAAATATGTCACTCTAAAGCCACAGAAACCAAGAGGTCGGCCTCATTCCAGTAAATAATAAGTCAAATTTCTAGGAAAGCATCCCTTTTAAGTATAGTGCAAGCTAACTTACAGTTACGTCTTAGAAAAGATTTCTTTTTTAAATTACTGCATGCTGCATTCCTAGGCATCAACTGGATGAGACAGCCTGTAGTAAGCAGCATTATTATTTATAAAGCAATTTAAACGGAGGCTGAATTGAAAAAGCAAGCATAACATCTAAGTTTGGGAAGAGCTGATATGTTTTCTTCCTCAGTCTTTAATCTTGTAGTGTGATATTAACCACAGGCCACCTTTCCATCTGAGCCTAAGATATTCAGCCTTCAGTATAGGAACATGTTGTAGCTGGGGGAGGGCTTTGGTAATAGTTACTTGTTTCTCATGATACCAAGCAATCTCCCAAACATAGTTTTTAATTTTCCTTTTCGCCTTCATATCCCCTCACTACTGAGTGCTCTGCACATAGTCAATTTTGAACAAATGTTTACTGAGTGATAGTGTGAGTCAAGTATGATATTCTTAACTCATCACAAGAAAATATGATGGAATATGCCTTTCTAAAACATTGATGTAATTTTTAAAATCTCATATATATTAAGAAGAAAGCAAAAACAGAATCCTTAAATGTGAGGAGGACAGGGGAAAGTGAGGAGGGGAAAGGAAAAGAAGGGAGAGAACAAGAGTGGTACAGTTTTCTGTCAAAAGTGATGATTAACTCAGGGTCTACTACAAGCCCACTGTCTCCCTTTCAGCAGCCATTCCAGACTATTTGAGCTTAAGAAATCCGGACATTAAGTCTCAAAGATAGATGGGTGAGCCAAACATGGTTGACCAGAGTGGGCGACCCAGAGAGATCCTGTCTCAAACAAAACACAAATCTGCTATAATGGATATTAATGCAGATTCTGTACAAATATCACTAGCTCAAGGGCTCAGTCCATGCCCAGTTTCTGTCTGGTCCACGGACAATGACACATCAGTAAAAGCCATCGACAAGCAGGGCTATACCAACAGCTGTTCCTGCAATGTGGTCAACAGAAGATCTGCATGGGGAACCTATGCTGTTTGAAAAATGCTTGCCTGGAAAATTTGTAATTCAGCAAGCAATACATTGAAAAAAATAGTTGCTAATCTATGAAGCCTCTAATGTAGGCTGAAAGATAAAGCCACCTGGAAAGTAAGCTTGCCTACATTCTGGATCCATAAACAAGAATGGTGTTTAAAAAAAAAACAAAAAACACCCAAACCAAAAAAACCAACAACAACAAAAACTATGCAGCAATCATTAACAGACCTTTCTGTAAAATCAGAGCCTTGGGGTTGACATGGTAGACTTGCTTTCTGTTTGTTTTATTTCACTTGTTAAATTAGTTCTCAGATTGCCTGTGGGGTTGTCTAATGGCTCTACTGTAAATTCTGACAGGGCAGCTCTGAGATTCACTCAACTTGAGCTGACAGAGAGCAGGATCTTCTTATGTTAGCTACAGGTAAGGTTATCAGAGTCTTCCACGTGACACCCCCAACACTGTGGGTTTTCCTGTAGTAACTATGTAAGTTAAACTCTTTGCCTACTGGTATCATTTATTTATTAAGTACCTTTTGTGCTCCTACTAACCATCTCAAACTCTGACAGGTGCTTAGAATGCAAAAGTGAACTAACTGAATTCTCTGTTCACATTTGAGACTTGGCTGGTGATATGGACAGCAGAGAGGTAACAGGGACTAGGAACTGTGAGGGTACCTGAAGAGAGGGCAAAACTCGGGCTCAAAGACAGGAAGGACAGTGTAATTGTAACTCTAGGAAAGCTGGTGCCTCTCAGCCTTGAATATGGAGAAAAGAAATCTGGCATGAATGAATTGAGAAAAGCAACATAAGGCATTCCAGAGCATGATCTGTGAGTAACTGATGTGACAAGAAGTTGAAATGGCATAGAAATTAAGAGCTGGGGTACTGTACCGTGGAATATATGGAAGTTTGAGGAACAAGATTCATACAATTGAGCTGTCAATGGAAATAGAGCAAGAAAAACAAAACAACAAAACAGAACAAAACAAAACAAATAAACAAACAAACAAACAAAAATAGTGGAGAGCCAAATCATGGTTAAGTCAGAAAAGTAGGACTTGTATTAAAAAAAAAAAACACTTTGAAATTTTGCTAAGGGATGGAAGGAGGGAGGGAGGGAGGGAGGGAGGGAGAGAGAGAGAGAGAGAGAGAGAGAGAGAGAGAGAGAGAGAGAGATCATTAATTAAGCCAGTAGTTTTTATCGCTGCAATGTGCAATTATACCAGGAAAACACAATCCTCTATGTAATATGACAGAATCATAAAGTACACAAATAATTCTGAGTCCTTTTTCATTTGCGCTCCTTTCTTGTAAGATAAATGAGTGCGGTTAAAACAAATAGTGAACGGTCAGCTTTTTGCCCAGGCCTCTCAGACCCAGAAGCAGGCAGTGTCAATAGGCAGCAGGCTCTTACTAGAATGTTTTCCTGGAGTAATTGGGTCACACTTGAGAAAAATTCCATGCTTTCCTAGTCACTGAAGAACTGTGGCCAACTGAAATGTCCTAGCAACAGTGTTTTAAGGTTTTCTGGATTAGATGACCTTCTAAAACTTCTCTCCCTGCCTCTCTTGGTTATGTTACACTTCGACAGTGCCCTATACGATAATTTCACTCTTTATGTCTTCTCATCATTTCTATCCCAATTAGAACTGAAACTGTTTTCAAGTGAAGATACATTTCTGTACAACAATCATTTCTAAGAGAAATTAGGTGGAGCGACCTGTGGTCAGAGAAGTGGCAAGTTTGCAGGAAAGAGCATTTCCCCTCCAGAGACATCTTTCACTCCTGAATGACCTCATCACAGAAATAAATTAGCATAGCTTATGTCACTTCTTTGTGCCCACTAGGTGTAAAGAATAGTACCCCACAAGAAATTAAATGGTCTTCATGTTTGTATTTTACCAGTGTATTTAACCCTTGTTGTGTCTAGAAACTACAAAGACACTTGTAAAAGTTGGTCAAGAAGCTAAAGCTCTGAAAAGTTAAATAGTTATTAAATAGCTGTGACCTTGTGTTTTCTGAATGAAGGAAATGCCTGTGCCAAACTCAACTAGCTAATTAAAGCACTTGCCCATAGCTGAGAGGCTGCCTCCAGCCCTCCTGTTCCCTGTGCCAGATGTACTATCTTCTGTATGAACTGGCCAATCACTTTGCCATACACATTTCATTTAGTTTGTCTTTCAAAGTGACCTTTTGGCTTGCAGTCACTGGCATTCTTTTTCTGCTTTTCTTCAGTTTCTTTTTACCAGAGAGCATTTCAGAATGTTTGTCATGAAAAGAGCTACATAAATATTAATGTATTGATATATTATAGTTTCTCAAAACTATATTTCATTTCATGGATTTTAAGAGCTACAAAATTTACTGACTGTACAGAAAATACAGGTATAATGGACTTACTGAAATGCTCTAAATGCGATAAAATATATGAATTATTAATCCCAAGAAAGTAAGAACCTGTTTAAAGCCAAAGTTTTGGAACCAGTCTTGGGTGTTCTTTTTTTTTTAACCTAACAGAGATAAACTTTAGGGTGACAAATATGATGTACCCTTTATTCTTTGAAATTGGGGCAAATTCCAACAAGGCCCCTTGTTGAGTGAAAAACAAGCTGTATGCGTTAGTAAAATAAAGCATACCCAAGTTAAAAATCTGCTGTTAAAAAAAAAATGAAATCTCCCCTAATTTGTGAAACTTTCCTTACAGCCCAAAAGGGATGGAAACAACTGCTCAGCCTATGACAGACTTTGTCTGTGGAGCAAAGGGCGAACTTTGGTGAGGAAAAGTCTTTGCATTTTGTTTGCTCGGTTTCTTGTTTTTAGGGCAGAGATGCTTCAATTTATCTCCTTTAAGGAAGATTCTCTACTATACAAGTGTCAGATCTGAGCACAGGATTTTACCCACTTAACAACACTCAGGTGACAACTGGCTAAGTGCCTTACAGTTGTACAGCCAGTTAAGGCCCAAATCAAAGAGGATGAAGGGGGCTAAGCTGGCTTTTCCCTCAGCAGGTGTTTGACAGTTGTTTGAAAAAACCCTGACAATAGGAGCCCTACTGCACTAGGAAACATTAGGGACACGTGACTACTATTTTGGGCTTCTGGTCTTGGTGAAGTTAAAATACGATTCAGGAAAATGAAGCACGTGTCCGAATGGGCACCTAAAATGGAAAGCTATCTGAGTTGGAGACAGAGTCAGCAGTTGCTTAGTGGGGAAAGCTTGATGTTGCTTTGTCAAAATGATCACCATGTACAAACCCTGGACACTCACTACGCAGGACCAGACAGAAGGTGAGGAAACAGTGGGAGACTCAAACTTCCCCTGAGTTGCTTTGTTTGTCCCTCGCCTATCTTCTGGCCTCCAATGCTTCGAGAACTCCCGACCCCAAGGATCTATACCCGACTGAGATGGTCCGCGGCAGAGCTATAGCGTACCAATAGCCTAATAGGAGTTCTCACATCACTACATGTACATTGTAATAACTTTAACAGAACAGTAACTAAAGGCTATTATCTGTGCTGGCCAAACAGCGCATATTTTACCTTCCCATAAAGGATAGAATCAATGCTATTATTTGAGTAATTTTTTAAAAATTCTCCTTTAGCTGATGAATTAAAATGATTTCACAGATTCATAAATTTAGGTTATGCTGCAAATAGGATAGATTGTGAGTGAACACACTTTAATCTAAATTTTCCAAAACCTTTCACCGAAGTGTGTGCCTCTTTTATAGCAAAGAAATATGTTGACCTACTTTTCTGACTTTCCCTTAAAATAGTCTTTTCCCCCTCAATGTTAGTTGTAAAAAAATAAATAAATAAATAAACACACGACGAAGTAACTGCTTCGATTTCTTTCCTCGTACACTGTTTCTGAGCATCATGTTTTAAAAAAGCATCTAAATAAAATGTCCTCTAAATAAAGTCTATGCCTTTGGCTTACTCAGGCAAATTCTTCAGAATTCCACTTTGCAAAGTAAAAGCTTTAGGCCCAGACACCAAGGCACTGTAGCACTGATGTTTAGAAACTGGCACTAGTTAATATCTACTTTTCCCTGGCTTATTTCAAATCAGCCTCTCCCCACCCAAACAAATAAAAATGCAGTGGAAATGGACCAAGTGGAGGATATCAATAAAACAGCAATGTCCTTAGTGTTTGTGAAAAAGAACATAAATTAAGATGGAAAAAAATAGATGTATAAAGGCAAAGTAGAAGACAAAAATTACTAAAACCACTGAAAATAATAGAAGAAATAATTCTCACACAATTTACAAAACATATCTTTGTTTGAATTTCAAATATTTGAGTTCTGGATTTTTTTTTCAGAGAGAATGAGACATTGTGGAAAGGAGGACAGTTCGAGGTCTTTGAGAATTACCACAGCCAGCAGCGTGTTGAGCTGCGGGAGACAAGAAGGTAGTTAGATTCAACACGATTCGGTGGCTGGTATTGGTTCAAACTTTGAGAGTCTGATGTTGGGTAGCTTGTTTTAGGCAATTTTAAGGCACATCAAAAAAAATTTTTTTGAGGGGGAGAGGTTCCTAGTAATAATTAACTCAGTTCCACACGCACAACAAAGCTTGGCATGATTATATAAAGCACAAGTAAAGTACAAGCAGCACTTTGATAAAGATAGATCCTGTAGGTTAACTGAGAATATGGGCTCAAGACAAGAGTCTGGGCACAAACTCACCCAGAGCACAAAGGTCACCAGGAGATTAACCATGTCTGCTCCCAGTGTTCTGGACAGAAAACACATTATACATCTCTCCCTTTGAGGAGACGTCCCTGTGCGTTTAACATTCCTGGTTCCCCTAGTGCTTACCTTTGAGCACAAGGACCTGCATGTTTCCTATAGGGCAGAAAGATTGTAAGAACCAGAGGGTCGGGGAGCTTGCTGTGAGACCGTGTCTCCTAGTGACATCAGCAGCTACAGCCAGACAGCCTCACCAACGTGGCTGAGCAGTCCAAACTGTAGGGAGACAAGCCCATGAGGCTACACCTCCACACAAAAAACTACAGGCGACTTAGCAAATGTGGGAACAGCAGAGGCCAGGGAAGAGCACAATTAGTTATCCAGGGCCAAATGGTTAGTCCTGAAAATATGCGTACAGGTAGCGTGATACCTGACTGAACACATTGTATGCGGGAAACTATATGTACACACATAGCTTTATATGCATGTAATAAACATTAATTAATAAAAAGAGTCCAAGAACCTGAAGAAGAGTGGGGAGGCCTATATGGGAGGATTTGAGAGAGAAACGAGAGGAGAAAAATGCTGTAACCAAGTTATAATATTTTTAAAAATAAAAATAATTAAAAATTTAAAAAATATTTCAACTTTTATTCCATTGGTGGCGGGGCATAGATTGGGATAAGCAAAGGGAAGTTAATCTAGTACAATAGATGCTCAAACATCTATGTGGTAACGATTTCAACACCACCACGAAGATAAAAATTGCTGATCCCATACAGTTTGATATTCAAATATAATGGTTCAATAATCAGTTTATACAAACATAGAAAATATGTTCCCTAAATAAAACACACTAAGTTAGTTAAGACAGGTGGTGTGAGAGTTACTATTGTCAACTTGCCTAGGTTCAAAATCACCTGGGCACCTGGGCACCAGGCACTTCTGGGAATGACAGCGATAGCATGTCAGAGATGACAAAGGAGGAAAAGCGGGAGGCACTGCACTAGGAAAAGGACAACGTGATTTGACTACAAACACTTGTTTATCATTTTTCCCTGTTTCTTGTCTGTTAGGTTGTGAACAAGCAGCCCCTTCCTCCCACTGCCGTGCTTTTCCCACCATGACTAACTGTTCTCCTCCAATCCTGAGGCAAAACAAATCCTTCCTTTCACCTTTCTTCTCCTCACACACTGCATCACAGTGACCAGGGAAAAAAACTAACACAGGGAGAAGAACAATAGATGAAAGAAAAAGAAGAGAAAGAGGCAAAGAAGAAGATTTGGTGGATAACAAGAAATTAAGGGATATATCTGAGGACTAATCTACATGGAAATAAAATTCTCATTAATAAGTTTTTGTAAATGTTCATATGCACCAACCTTAACATGCTTAAAAGCAGTCACATAAAAGTGAAGACAAGGAAATATAAAATATTCTAATGATATGAAGTATTGAAATTTCATTTAGAATCTATATTTTGCTCTATATAAAATATATTTAATGAAACAGAATGATAAAAATGATTTGAAATAAAGAAATGAACCAATATGAACCAAGACATAGGAATAAAAGTATGGTGAAATTATTAATTTCAAAGCAATTAGTAATAATAATAACAATAATAATAAATATTACCAAAGGTATAAACAAATCAAGAAGAGTATGAAGGTTGGTTATATCTTTACTCATTATACGGCAAGCAATAAAGCAATCACTTAAAAAATTAAATGTAAGGAAAACAGAAAAATTATTAAGAGACAATATTAATTTATTTCAGTGAGCAATGAAAAATCTAATGAACAAACCAATGAAAGTTTAACATTTATAAGCATACTTACTAAACATACACATGTATATTATATTAATATGCATAGTATATATTAATGTGTACATTATGCATATAATATATGCAGTATATGCTTATATTTACAGTATACATATTAAATTTATGTTTTATTAATAGGAACATATTGATATTCCAGTAAAACATTATGCCTCCTAAAGAGAAGTTATATTTTCATTCTAATTCTAATATTCATAAAATATTTCATTTATTTTACTTGATGATGATTCTGAATATATGTGTTTCATATATCTTAAAAGTAGGCAATAGAGACATTGTATTTGTACTGCAATATAAAAAAATTATAGACAGAAGCAAAGTAATACACTTTATCAAAATATATTTAAAATAATTTCAAAGAATTTAAAGCGAACTGCAGGATTTCTAGAAATTAATAAGACTTAGAATCGTGGCGTTGCTGCAGCTAAGTCCCAGAAGGAAATGTGTAACTGAACCACACAAGTTATAATTAATTGAGTCACAATCTAAAT
Source organism: Acomys minous (assembly GCF_964271855.1). Lineage (NCBI taxonomy): Eukaryota > Metazoa > Chordata > Mammalia > Rodentia > Muridae > Acomys > Acomys minous. The sequence continues at coordinate 38,518,619 of NC_140486.1, forward strand.
CAAGAGGATAACCTTCAAAATTACCTATGGAAAATCACCTAATCCTGTAAAAATGGAGAAAGTCAGAAGTTCACCCACTAATCAACCCAGCATTAATAAACTAGTTCTGTGATGTAAGAAATTCCATGGAAATGACTCAGGGTAAAAGAATCATGATGAAGCTGTTAAAAAAAAAAAGTTTGGTAAAAATGTCCTGAAGTTTAAATTACTTTCCCTAACAGTAAGTCATAACTAACCAGTAAAGGGTACAATCACAACTTCCAATTAAGTGGTATAGCAGCAAAATTTCTTCATTATACTATAAAAAATATAGTTCTGACTCGATCACAGCACAGGGAGACAGAAAAAAGAAAAAAACCTGTAGAGAGCAGATACGCCCTGAATACATGCTCGCCAGTCTTACCAGTGAATAGTAATGTGAAATGCACATTGTCAAGTGGGAATAAGGAAGGATCATGCAAAGAACTGAAAAGAATCGTAAGTTTATTACAGAAACATGCTTTCCTCAATAATAGGAAGTCTGTTAATATAATATAAACTAGTAATAAGTCAAATAAAAACAGACATTCCAAGTAAATGTCAATTGTCAAAATTTTTAAAGTATCTCGGATTTAAAGAAATGCTACAAAAAATTCACAGGTGTCCCATTATAAAAAGATGCATTTTAATTGAATGGAACATTAATTTTCATGATAAGAACCCAAAGTTAATGCACTGAAATGAATAATGGAAACTTTAACAAAGGCAATAAAAATATACATTGGAAAAAAGAAAGCCTTTCAACACATGTCGCATAGAAAACTGGATATCCACTTTTGCAGACTAAACCTACATCCCTCTCTGTCACTCTGTTCAAAAGTCAGTCCACTATGGATTGAGCATCTTAATGCAAGACAGGAAGCCTTGAAACCATTGGATAAAATGTGGGCAAAGATCAAGGGGTAAGGCACTTCTGATAAGACTCCAACCACCCAGGATATAGCAAGAACTGACAGTGGAACTATACCTCAAGAAACAACTTCTCACAGAAACGATTAACTGAGTGACTAGACTGCCTATGTTGTGCAAGAAAATCTTTGACACTTATTTATCCAACAGAGGAATGATATCCAGGAATACAAAAAGGAAATTTCAAAAAAGTTAACAGCAAAAGAACAAATAATTAAATAACTACATGGATAAATGAATTGAGCAGACAGTTCTCAAAAGAAGTACACGTGGCCCATAACAATGAGGAAGAAATATTTAGCACATCTTCAGCCACTAGAGAAATACAAATTAAAACCATAATGAGATTCTATCTTGCCTCAGTCACTGTAGCTGTCATCCAGGGAAAAAAAGAAAGAAAGAAAGAAAGAAAGAAAGAAAGAAAGAAAGAAAGAGAAAAAGAAAGAAAAAGAAAAAAATAAGAAAGAGAAAGAAAAAAACAACAAAAATTCTGAATAGAAGACAGTGTACAGCAGAACAAGGAAGCACTGTTGATGAAAATATAAGTTTGTAGAATCTATGGAGACTTGTCAGGAAAAGGAGAAATTAGACTATATAATATGATCCAGCTATAACTCCTAGGGATGTGCTCAGAAGAATCAAAGTCAGTATACAATAATGATAGTTGTCTACTCATTTTTATTGCAGCACGAGTCCAATAACAGTTATGAAATCAGCCAAGATGCCTGTCAATAGGTGGATGAATAAAACATGTAATATAAAAACACAATGGTGTATTAGCCATAAAAAAGAACTAGATTATGGTATCTTGGGGAAAATAGATGGGACTAGAGATCATAATGTTAAGAAAACTAGGTCAAACATCAAAAGATAAGTATGACATATTTTTCTCTCATATGTAGCATTTTAGGATAAAAATATGCAAGGAAGGATATTAGAAATAGAAAGAGGACTTCGGTATTAAGAGGGGGAATAGAATGAATATGATCAAAGAATGTTATGTGCATATGTTTAAATGTTACAATGAATCTGTTATTTTGTTCAATTAATATTGTTAACAAAATAAGAACCAGAAAAAAACAAGAATTAAAAAGATGAAAGTGTAGGGAAAATGAAGGTAGTTCATGACAACTTCTACCCCCCCACACACACACACTTTTTAAAATATATTAGTCCCCATCTGAAAGTACTACTATGATAGGCTATGGCCATTTTTTTTAAAATCAGGGACCAGATGATGATATAGATCCCACACCCCCATGAGTATCAGTTTCTAACTATCCTTAAGGCCTATAGAAAAGGGGCACAGAACCTTGGCTGGACCATGCAGCACAAACAAACAAAAGACAGAACACTCAACCTGAATGGTGTGCAGACAAGGGCAGCAAGCTAGCCTCCCCAGATAAGGAAGTGCTGGGTTAAGGCCTAATACTGGTGGTGCAAGCTATTGGGGTCCATGCAAGAGGAACAACAAAACAGCTCTAGAACTCATGGAATGCAGCCCACCAGTTAGCAAACCTGGGATGGGTGTCTCAGCGAGGCATAACCCCGAGAACTACGTGTCTTGAGGACTTCATGCTGTTATGGAGCAGAGATCTGCTTGTTACCTTTGTGGTCCCTTACTATATGGATTGTGTGAGTACTATAAAGGGGGCTCCCAGCCCCTCACTGCGCAGTATCATTGACATACTCAATAACAATGCTTGATCTCTTTCAGGCATTGCTGCTGGAGCAGGTTAATGATTCAACCACCATCTCTGAAAACAACCTACAGATGTAGATTGCTAACAATGATTATTATCCTTAGAAAGAATTTGGAAAGATAGATTGTTCAACAAGGTTAGGTAAAGATGTTTTTGCTAGTGGTTCTGACGTAGAAAGTCTTAGGGAAGGACAGATTGTTTAGAAAAGTAAGGTAAAGATGTTTTTGCTGTTGCCTCTGATGCAGGAAATCTTAGGGGATAAGTGAAGTTAAGAGAAAGTGCACTCTTATTAGTAAAGCTAGGGACCATCTGAGGTTGGCAAAGCAAGAACAATGACCCATAGCACCATTGGCTGACTTAAATCTTTCAAGCTGGGCTGGTGACTGAGATGACGATTGATTTCCTTACTCTATTTTTCTGCTCTCAGCTTCCTGATATGATTTAATAAAAGATATTAATGAGCATATGAGCACCTTTAGGACTTAAAATAGACACAGCTGATTATTTTTATAGATGAGTTTAGATTTGTGATTTCTTTAAGAACTTCATAAGATTACTTTTTAAGATAATAGATTCCTTCTTTGTAACCACAAATTGCAGCCTGCCAGTAAAGAAAAGCTGGCTTCAAAATTCCGTTGCTGGCTTATACTCTGTTAATACATGACAAGTTGCTTATGTATAAATGCATGTGGGTTCTCAGAAATAACTTGTTATTCATGTTTGTTTCTTACCAGTAATATGTAAAACACTTGATCATGTGAAGGTATTATGTAACATGATTTTTCATGTATATCCATTATAATAATTTATTTAGAGAAATAGAATGTAAACACATTGTGATTTTTGTACTGCTTGAAAGACTTTGTTGGGGTATATAAACTGTGAAAGGAAAAAGATAAAAAAGAAACAAGAAGAAGAAGAAGGAAGAAGAAGAAGAAGAAGAAGAAGAAGAAGAAGAAGAAGAAGAAGAAGAAGAAGAACAACAACAACAACAACAACAACAACAACAACAACAAGAAAGAAGAAGAAGGAGGAGGAGAAGGAGAAGGAGAAGAAGGAGAAGAAAACAGATAAGAATAGGCATAAGGATGAAAATAAGAAGATAATAATAAAAGAAATAAGAAACAGCTTGTTGAAACCTACCAGCTGGAGTCTGTTTTACTTCATCATCTAGAGTAAGTGTGTGTGTGTGTGTGTGTGTGTGTGTGTGTGTGTGTGTGTGTGTGTGTGTGTGTGTGTGTTTCTTTTCTCTCCTTTTACTTTCTCTTTAAGATGCTTGCCATCATCAGTGGAATCTCCCACTTGCCACCATCAGCTGTAGCCCCTGGTAGGAGCCATCAGCCCTAGCCCCAGCTTGCCACCATCAGGGGAATCTGTTGCCGGTAACTATCAGTTCCAGCTTGGAAGGTTGACCTCAGAGAAAGTCTACAGGGTCACCAGCCAGCCAGGCACAGAATTCATGCCCCACCTCAGTTTTCCCCAGTTGGTGTCGAAGCTGGATTTCGATAGCAAGCAATATGGTTTATGTACAGTGGCAGCAGCAGGCCTGTTCCCAAAAGGGATGCTGGGATGCTTTTGATTGGTTTGCTAACACTCTGCAGTCTTCCAAGTAACCGACTGTTGGCATTTCTCTTGTGTTTAAAAAACAGGACCAAATGCTGTTACTTCCATTAAGAACTCTGTTGCCACTCACCAGTATAAGTTAACAATAGAAAATTCTGAAATGATAGACACTCAATTGGAGGACAAGAAACATAAAATGATGAGATTTTTCTATCCATCTTTAGAAACACATAAGACTATAGAGATAATAGGTATCATTAAATATATTTAGATCATTGGTAAAAATGATCTGCATACTGGCTAGAAGCAGAAGGGAATGCCATGTTTCTGGAAGTGTTAAGAAAGCAATTCATGAAATAAAAAGAAGAATGAGTAAGTCACAGATAATAATATCCAGAAAATATCCCAAATGATATAGATGACAGTTAAACAAATGCAAAGACATGTTTTCTTGGATTAGAAGACTATAAAGTTACTAATTCATTCAAGAATGATGTGTGTCTAAAATGTGATTATAATTAAATAACATTGAATAAATATTATCAGGTTCACCCCTGAACAAATGAAAAAATTTTAAATAAATTCTAAGAAAAGACCCTGTAAGGGAAGCAATCCTAATAAAATTTAAAACATATTAAACCCTCTGACAAATTAAGATATCAAATCGATATTGCATCAGCATACTAAAAAATTTTGGAGCTGTGGGAACTAAAAAATGGCTAAATGGAACTGAGAAAATCCAATATGAACCTATTAATGGTGGGAAAATCATCGACTGTAAGAACAAAAACCAGTGCAGAAAAAGAAGACAGAAACTGGGGGTGTAGGTCACTGAATAATGTTGGTTTAACAAGAGTTGCCTAGAGACCTTTAAAAAGTCTTTTCAAAATAGTGTTGCTAGGTAGCCCAGGCTAGCCCCAAGTTCATGACCTTGCTCCTCAGGCTCTGAGAGGCTAAGATGATGAAGTAGTTGTATCACCATGGTTGGCTTCTGCTCCTTCTTTCATAAGCAGTTTCATCTTATAACAGCTATAACATGCTCCCCACACCAGATGGCTACACAACTGCAGTTTATTCCCCAGACTTCTAGACACTGGACGTCAACATTTGAGGTCTTGCCAAGTTGTCTCTCCATCATACAGGTGGCCCTCTTCTTGATTTTGTCTCCAACCCATTTATCCTATTCTTGTTCGGGCACGTTACCTTGTACCGAAGCCCACTCCAATAACTTCATCTTATCTTAATTGTTTACCTCCCATTCTCACTGCTCTACTTTCCTTTTTGTTGCTGTGCTGAACGCCATGACCAAAACTAACCAGAGAGAACAAAGAGTATATTTAGAGGTTATAGCCTAATATTGTTGGACGCCAGGGTGGAGGCACAAGACAAGAATCGGAGCAGATGTCCTCCAGGGACCCTGCTTACTTGCTTACTCCCCAGATCAGGGTTAAGCTATTTTTCTTATGCAGCCCAGGCCCACCAACCCAGAGAAGGTACCGCCACAGTGGGCTGGGGTCTACTACAGCAAGTAACAATTAAGAGAATGGCTTACAGATACAGCCACAAGGCAAGCTGATCTCGGAAACACATCAGAAGGAGGTTTCCTCTTCCCAGATCCTCTAGGTTCTTTCAAGTTGACAGCTGATGCTAACTATGATACTTGACTACTGGTAATTAGGGCTGTACTGTACTTTGGAAGCTGTCAAGTCAGTCATTTACAGGCTCCCCAAACAGGACAGCAGGGTCAGTAGCAATCTGTAAGTTCAGAACAAGTTTCTGAGATGGGGAGCCGTGCTCAGCTTAGCAAGCCCTCGAGTGACCTTTGATGCATGGAGAAGTTTGAAAAATGTTCCTTACACACAAAATATGAAAGCCAAGCTATTCAAAGATGACATCAAGATAAACGAACATGAAAGAGTGCATTGGATTATAGTCATGCCACACCCGGACCTCTATCTTAGTTAGAGTTTATATTGTTGCTCGAAATACCAAGTAGGAGAGGAAAAGGTTTATTTGGCTTACAATTCCACATCTCTGCTCATCACCAAAGGTAGTCAGAGCAGGAATTCAAGCAGGGCAGGATCCTGGAGGCAGGAGCCATGGAGAGGTGCTGCTTACTGGCTTACTTCACAGGGCTTATAGAAACCAGGACCAGCAGCCCAATAAGGGCACCACCCACAATGGGCTGGGCCATTCCCCACTGATCACTAATTGAGAAAATGTCTTACAGCTGTTTCTCAAGGAGGCATTCCCCAGCTGAGGCTCCTTTGTCTCTGATGACTTGACTTGTGTCAAGTTGACATACAAAATTAGCCAGTACAATCTCAGCAAATAATCTTATGGGGGAAGTAGAGCCTTTCAGACAATTGTCAAAAATCAAAGGAAGGTATTCCAGAACAGGGTCTCAATCAGAGGAGGTAAAAGAGACTTGGGTGGACACAGGAAGAGAACACTCTGTAATTGAAGAGGCAGGCACTGCTGCTATGCCTGTCTGCCAGCAAGCAGCACCCAGGGAACTGTTGGCAACCATCAAAAGCAAGGGGGAAGCAAGGGCAGAGCCTTCTAGAGAGCCTTCCTGTGGGGACTCCAAAATTCAAATGTCTACATTTCTGCAGTTTCTGCAATCAAGTATATGGTATTTGTGGCAGATGGCCTGGGGAATTCTCCTAGGTCTATTAAAAATGGACTTCCAAATATGTTTTTGTTTTTCCTAAATGGAATATAAAACATAGGAAATTAGAATTGTTCTAGTGGTAAGAAAAATGCAATGTCATCAGCTGGAAAAAAAAAAAAGAAAGAAAAGGATAAAAGTGAAAACTTTTTCTTTTAACTGGGAATGGTCTTGGAAAGTATATGGTTGGTATAGGTATAAGTTGTTTTCATATTTTGTAATTTTGCATTCTACAATACTCATATAGTCCTGGAAAGGCATGACTAAATCAATTTTCTGTTGTTTTACAAACAATCTTTATAATCACCAATAAAAGCAAGTATTTTAACTGAGGAACTGTTGAGTTGAATTCATTCCTTAACTAACTTCCCTTCTGAAAAGTTCTCATCACCAACAAATATTCAGTTAGATGTCTGGTAAACCCTATTTCATCTCTAGGCATTGAGATGAAAGCAACTAAGTTGAAGAAGTAGGAACTCCCCATAAAACTGGCTGAATAATGCACTTTGTACATGGGGAGATGGGAATTCTGCATGACATAAAGAACACAATTACCACCAGACAGACCCTAATGGAGCTGAAGGAACACCTTTCAGATCTCTGCACAGTTGGTGGCCTGTGACAATAAGTGACTATAGGAAATTCAGATCGTTGAGCTTTCAAGCAGAGACTATCTTTATGATCACTTACTATAACATCTTAGGCAAGCACGGTGGGAAAAGATGTTAGGAGGAAGGATGCTCAGATAAGTCACTGTAAAATAGTCATCTATGCTATACATGATGGAAGGCAGTGAGAGTTCAATCTCTGGCTTGGGAACTCTGACTTTAAACCCCAGGGCTGCTTTGACTCGATTTACTGCCTCAACTACTCTGTGCTTTTGTTTATTCTTATAAAAGACAGAGAGAGGCAGAACAGTTTCTAATACATTGTCATAAAAATATGTTAAAGATATACATGACATACGGATTCTGACTGTAGCTATAACTACAGTAAATAAAGCAGGTTCAGGAAAAGGCCAAAGACTCGTGTATATAAGTTTCACTGTAACTGGCTACAGGTTTCCAGTAAAAATAACTGTTGAAAAAAAAAAAGAGCAGGTATGCACACTGAAATAGTGTCAGAAATAATTATGTAATTTTTTTTACGTAGGAGTAATTTCCACTCTTTAGAACACATTTGAATTATTTTGATCCAACGTAAGTTAAAGGAAGACCAATGGCATGTTACCAAGGCAAAAGCTAAACATGTCTTCCTTTTCTAATGTGGCATTTTACTTTTCATATAACTAATTCATGATTACAGACCAGGTGTTCTGTAAATCTCTGAGCTTTTAGTGACAAGATACAAGAGGTTTGATATTTCACAATGTAAGTCTCAGTTTTATTTTTGTCTTTGTTTTATGATCCCTGCTAAGCTTGTGTTTATGGGGGAAACAAAGTCCTGATAACAGTCTATATTTACAAAGTAATACTGATTTTGCAGACTCATCAAAATATGTTAACTGCCAGGCAAGGTGTGTCCTCTGGTACAGAAGGGGCATGAGTGTTCTAGGGGTAACCAGTCAATGTCTGACTGGATTTGAGAACTGCTCCAAAGAAGAAAATGCCTGTCCAGTGCTGTAAACTGGGTTAAGAGCACCCTGGCTGCAAGGTCACTGGGCTCAGGGGACACTTCTTCCATTTCTTAAAAATATTTGATAAGTAGAAATTTTATGAAATTGCCTTCTACATATTTGTGTTTATATCAGCAAATTAGTGCTGCTCTCAATCTTGCTCACAGCAATGTCTTTTGCAATTAATACAGAGACTTACTTATAACTGGGAGAAGTGGTGAGAGTAAGGGATGTTAGGTTACTTGGACTTAAATATTTATTTCAATGACTCCAAAGCTTAAGAAACACAGAGGAAGAGAGAGAATAAGAAAAAAAATGTAAGAGCCAAAGGATGAAGAGCTGTGCATGTCTTCTGGATTAGCCATTGCAGCCATGACTTGCTACAGATGTGCTCATCTGCACAGGTTCTGCACAAGACTGGACCTGCCAACATTTCATCATGCATGGAGGAGGAGCCCAATAGGCCTCACTCCTTTCTAAGGAAATATTGATCAGGGTGAAGAGGTGTCACTTCCTATAGCAGTGTAACCACTATTAAACTGCCCTTGCTCCAGAAAATAATCTCTCATTTCTCCTCCTGTAGGCAAACCTATTTCAACTTAGTGGGACATACACACATGCGCGCGCACACACACACACACACACACACACACACACACACACACACACACACCTTGAAAATAAGAAAGGGACCTGTTGGAAAGAAAAAAGGTTTCAGTGGGAAAGAGAGGAGAGATAAAAGAGAGGAATGGTTGGTCAAAAACAATTAAGAACTAAGGTTCATTATATAAATTTATGAAACTGTCAAAGAACAAAAGCAAAGTAAGTGCAGGTGAGCCCCAATCCCACACTTGAAGAAATATTTTTATAAAACTCTTATAAAATCATGTATAATTTTTAATTGAAAAAAAGTTTTTAAAGTCAAGCAATAATTTATTTCTATTAACCTCTTCCTTGGGCACTCTTTCATAGTTCAAAAGATATTTTCACCTGGTCATGGTGATTCAAGCTTGTAACCATAGCATCTGTGAGTATGAGGCAGGGGAGGGTCCACACTAGTTTGAGACAACATAGTAAATTTCAGGCTAGCCTAGGCTACAAAGACACTCTCTCATGTAGAGAGTATCATGTTAAACTATTTGCATAAGTAAGTGTTTTCACATTCTCTAAGGAGAGCTGATATGAGATCCTGAGTAATGACCAGGACACCCACAAATTATGCTAGGTTCCCTACTGCAATGGAACTTAGAGCGGGAAGCATTTGTGGTACATGAACTCCCCAAATTCCTGTGCAGTGATTAATGTCTACAGACCTCACATGCATCAGGCATTCAGAAAGGTCCTTTATATAAATTGGAGAGTCACAGGCTATAAAACATGCTACTCTCCAAGCATTTGAGAACTTTTGCCTGAATGATGTCAGGAGTGCTCATCACTCAGCCAATGAACACAGAGGGAGGCAGCAAGGAAGGCGAACACAACAGGGTACCACTCATAGACAGAAGGACTAGTTTAGTAGTCCACTTGCAGAGGGCAAGGAAACCTTTAGATAAAATCTGACGAACCGTGAGAGTATCCGGTGAAAGCTCATGTCTTGATTCTGCTCTATTATCACAGTATAGAGAAGAGCATGACCATGGGACTAGCATATTCTAGCCAAGAGCGCAGGTTAACTTTGTCCTTACTGTTAATTTCTGATACTACAAACATTTTGTTTAGGATAAACAGGATTATGCTTTTCATTGGATGGCAGGGGCAACTGAAGCATAAAACCATGTGTTAGTTAAATTATGTGCCTTTATTGACAAAGAAAAAATTGACTTCAATATGCTTTTAAAGACAAGTAAGCATCAAATTCTGAAGAGGCACAGGCTTTATGAATTCAAGCCACGTGGGTATGTTTGGACCCAGATTATTCTTAGTTTGACGTAATTAGAAAAGACATTGGAAAAAAATCAATTGTTCGTCTTGTTTCAATAGGACATCATGAGGAAAGGGTGTGAGTTAACTTTGGAAATTAGGGGGAGGGGCTTTTAATGGATTCTTGTTGTGTATAATAAGAACCTAGAGTTGAATTGTTACAGAATCAAGGCATATTCAGAACTTTTCTCGAAGGATCTGTTATGGAAAACAGTTGGAGGAGTCTACCTAATCAGGTTTAAATTATGAATGTTTTGACTCTATTTAGGGCATGTGAGACAAATTAAACATCCAGGTCAGCATACTTCTTTTGGGACTATGATTGCCCACATACAGCAAACAAAAGGGGCCATCTTTTCCAATAAAAATATTTTACAAGTACAGCGTTCAGCCTTGTGTATAAAATGCTCAGAAAATAATGTGGTCAGGCAAATCAGCTTAATTCCCTTCTGATTAGAGTTTACAAGAGATGAACTTGCTGAAGAAAAATAGAAAACAGATTATGTTTTCTTATGGGGCAAATGCTTTGCCTTGCACATATTTGAGAAACAAAATTAGAAGCATACACGTTGGTACATGCAATAATACAACTGCGTGCTAGAAATAGGTTCTTCTGCCTTGTGTCCATTCTTCAGAACACACAGCTCTCTATTCCTAGAGCTTATGTGGATGACAGTGAGCCCTCCGCCTGTTCATTTTCTAAAGTAAACCTTCTCTGAGTATTCTGGCTCAGTCTCAGTTCTTTGTTATTTATTGAACATATTTTATATATATAGTATATAGAATATGTATATACTTGTATTCTTCCCATTTGCTAAAGTCGGCTGAGAAAAAGCATAAAACAAACACCAGCATACTGCCTACCTCGTTGGCAATTACAGTAATGGAGGGCTTGTGATGTCTGCAGACATCTCTTTCACATTTCAACCTGGCATTTTTCATACTGAATAAATAAACTCTGGCTAAATGGCTACCTCCATAGAATGTGAGACTTAGTGGTCACCCCTTTCCCAATTAATGGATCTGAATATTGATACTCAGAGAGTTCATGTCACATGTAGACAATTTACAAACACTAGCAACCCAACCAAAGGCAACCCAACCTTGCAATTATCACCATGACCTAGCTATTTAAATACTATAATGGTAAAGACTCTTTCAGGAAAATAATTCATTGGTCTAATGGCTCCATAATTGGGACAATTCCTTTTATCAGCATTGATACAGGATCTATTTTGGCCTCCAGTAAGCAAGTACGCTGGAGAGTGAATTTCTAACAAGTTAGAGTTGGTATGCCTGGTGTTAACTACAGTTAGTATTTCAAAAACGGTATGGAATGGCATAGTCCCAAATTCCAGAAACTGATTCTAAACAAAAATTATCAGCATCAAAGATGCAAACCCTGACCAGGAGCTGTACTGAGTCTGCTGTTCTTTGAAACCACCAAGAGTTCTTGTCTTTAAAATTTAAAACAGTGAACTGGGCCTCAAACTCTGAAGTGTGGGATTTTTGTATGAAGCGTATAATTTTAATTCACATGTTAAATATCTTACTGAAATGTAAGGCTATCTGGAAAGGTGACTCTTACACAATTTGTTGATCATGCCAGTATTTAAAAATAAACTGAAATTATATATTGGTTTATTTTATGGCTATGATTGAAAATATTTTTCAAGAAGGAAACATTGACAAATGTGTTAATTCTGCTGCAAACTTAAGTTTCATCCGAAATATAGTTAAACCCTCACCAACCAAATGTTTAGTGATTCTCCAACCCGAACTAGTATCAGAATGGTAAATGTATGGAAGAAGTTATGTTATGGAAAACTGCACTTAACAAAGCCACTGTTCTATCTCTAGAAAAGGATGGAAAGGCATGTTTGAAATCTGCATCTACCATATTGCTGAATTAGGAGATAACAATGGGACAAGAAGTGAGTCATAAGAGGAAAATCTGGAGCATCCCTAAATTTCTGCTTAGGTATCTCATGTACATACACACAGAAAAACCAAATGGAGACAGGTATCCACTTTTTACACTCCTCCTGGTTGAAACCATCACCCTTGTTCCTCTGAAATGTATGTAATATAAATACTCAACTTTATATCTTTCGCCCAGCTTCCTTCACAAAGGACCTTTCCTCCTCATCTCTGGTTTTTTTCTAGTTTTTTTTTCCTTCACCTTTCAGTAGACATCGCTACTAAACTCAAACCATCTACGATAGCAAAAACAGCTCAACTTCTTACCTTTAACCCCCTTCCCTGCCTCCAGCTGCCACACAGCCCTCTCTGTCACCAGATTCCTTATCTATGACTTCAATCAAAGATAAATAGGAAAACAGTGAGTCTGCGATCAACACATACAGTGCATTTTTCTTATTATTCTTTAACAACATAATATAATAATTATTTTATGACATTTTCAATATATTAGATACTGTAAGTAATTTAGAGAGTATTGTATTTACACAGGAGGCTCTGAACATTGGTGAACTCCCGCAGTCCCATCACCTTGGAAGAACTGCCTGTTGCTTGAGCACAGGAGTAGGAGATGAGTCTTGGGAACACAGAAAGACCTTCCTCCATAAAAAAAGATAAAAGAGAAAGAAAAAGGAATAACTTACTGAGTAAAGTATGTGGGGAGGCACACACAAGTCCTGTGCAAACACTACTGCCTTCGTTTAAATGACGAGTGCATGCTCAGATTTTGGCATCCAAAACCAAGTAGATATGTCAAAGGAAGACTTCAAAACAATCACAATCTATAAAAATCTGCCTTAGGAAAGAACATCTTATTCTGAGCTGATGAAATTTGACCAATTTTTCTTCACTGAAAATGACACAAAGGCCACTGTGTCCTTGGTACTTAGTCAGAGCTCCCTGGCACTCCTGCTGTCGCATCTCCTGGCTTTAAGGGATAAGGTTTCTAGTCTACTTACATCAACCTGGAAAATATGAAAAGCTGAATATGGTCCAACTGTGACAGTTTTAAAGAAAAAACAATGCACAGCTTGGGAGTCTCTGGAAAGAATGTAATGTATGGATAATTAACTTGTACTCACCATGGATAGTGTGGATTGCTCTGGAACTTTACTGCAGCAAGTCTCCTAGCATATTTGACATATTTTGGCTTTCTTCATGAGAATAACTAAGAGAATATGCTACAAAAGAACGCAATAATCTTTTCCCCTTTTTTATTAATTTATTTAGATTACATGTCCATTTTTATCCCCTTGCTTCTCTCTTCCCATTTCTCCCTCCCTGCCCCACTCTCTTTAAACACAATAATATTTAAAAATAATTTCTTCTCTAAGTCTTCAATCTGTCATTCTCTACCTCCTTTACACTGGAATTTTGCTGTTGTTTTATGATCCTAAAAGGATGTAATCTTACCCTTCAGAGATGGACCGAGGTCTACATATTGAGGCTAGCAAGCCAGAACATTCTAGTTTTCATATGATTAAGTTCAATTTTATATTTTCTGGAACTGAATTTTAAGTACCCACTAAATGAGTTCTAATAATGTACATTTGATAATTTTGTTTTTCAAAATTAGCAAATGCTTTCTGGTATTAATAGTGCACCCACCTAGACATTGTTAAAAACAGCAGTAGGCAAACTTCTGCTTCTGTCAGCTGACTTGCTTATTTTTAAAGTTTTATTTGAACCCAGTCATATGTCTTGCTGCTATATGATCTTTAGCTGCTTTCTCGTTACAAAGGCGCAGCTCAATAACAATGACAGAAACTTTGTAAGCCTTTATAGAAAATATCTGCTAACCCTCATGCTAAATGGATATTTATATAACAACTGCTTCAAACTGAGCAACGTGTGGAGGAATGAAAGCACAGCTTAAAATGTTGTACAAACGTACAATTAAGTTACAGATTTAGTCTCAAAAATATCAATAAAGAATAAGAATAAGAAGCAGATATGTCAACTATAGAGGATATATAGGCTCTGAAGAGAAAATCATTCCCTTTTAATGGCCAAAAATTGCTAAATTTTTTTGAGTATAGTTATTTCAAATAAAATGGTTATGGGGCCAGTGAGGTGACTCAGAGGGTAAAGCTGCTTGAGTGATGGCCTCTGCTTGGGTGACTTGAGGTTAGACTTCTGTCTGTATGCTTCTTAGACTAGATTCTCTGTGAGTACACTACTCTCATTTAGATTAGAACAGGAGAGACCAAATTTCTTGGAAAAAATAGCAGCCCACTTATGGGTAAAGGACACCAAAAGTTAGTCCTCCTTTTACCCAGCATGCCACAGCTCAGTAGATAAAGGCACTTGCTGCAAAGCCTGACAACCGGAGTGTGATTCCTGGGACTCACAAAGAGGAAGCACAGAAGCACTCTGACATTCCCATAAGGTCCCATAACCTCCACACATATGCTGCACCATGTGCATGGCCACAGAAACACAAACACATAAACAGATAAATGAGTAAAGTAGTCATTGAAAAATCTTACCCACTCTTGAACAAACCAAAAGGCAAAGAAGCCTTGGTTTATGCTAAGTCTCATGATTCCTGCTTTGACTGTCAAAGAGAACCGCATGACCGAGGACATGGCCACCAGAGTTAAACCAAGAGATCATATTCCGTAGTGATATCTGCCAAGACAGGGGAACCCATCGATATGTGAGACTTTGGGCTTTTGTTATGCTTGACAACTATTTCCACATGTCTTTTAAGAAGTGTATCAGAACCCTTTCTTGGGAAGTTTGCAGCACAGAATGAGTGTGATATCACTGACATTGCGCACCATTTATTTTTGTTTAATTTCTCTGGAGCAATGATACAAAGTCTGTGTCTTAATTTCCAATTAACCTTTGTGCCTACGTCATCAAGATGTTTACCTTTTAATTGACCTGCCTGAGTCCCTTTGGATATTGGCTTGGGTATATTCACCTACAGTGATGAAAACACAGAGAGAAATATAGAGTGTACTTACATGTGCAAGACATTCTAACTTCAGAAGTACAAACTTCAAAAAACATGCAAATATTAACTGTATATGAGGGGACAACTTGAATTCTAATGACTGGGGCAAGCCACTCTACCTGCTGAGTCATTTTGCTAATCCTGTTTATTTAACTTTATTCACAGTTCATTTATAAATTGGACTTAAAATTTCAAAACACATATAAGGAGTCATACCTCTTGAAACTTAATCAGTGTGATTTTAATATGAATAATAATAATTAAATAATATTTCAGGTATGTCTTTATCATGCCCATTCTCCAGAACTTTTATAAAACAACAAACAATAACATTGCAGTCTCATATTCTGAAGAAAATTAATGGAATATAATGGCAATGATAAATCAGTAATCTGTGTTAGTATGTGTGTACATGTACATGCATGTGTTGGTGCATATGCATGCATGCATGTATGTCTATTAGAGACACATGCACACACACACATGCCATAGTGTGTCTGTCGATCAGGAGATGGTTCTTTCCTTCTACTGTATAAGGCCCAGGAATGAACAAAGGTCATCAACTTTGGTGAGAAGCCCCTTTACTCACTGAATAAATTGTCTTCATATTTTAAGACTACTTCTTGATGTGTGTGACATTAATGATGTCATTTTGATTGGTTTATAATATTCTATTTTGGAAATAGATCATTCATTTATCTGTATGACTATAGATTGGCAATTGAATTGTTTTTAGTTTTTCTGCTCTGATAAATATTATCAATAATAGTATTTTTTACTTCTGTTAGTAAAACTTTGAAGTGTAATGATGACTAGTAAATTTTTTAAAAATTGATTTAGTAGCATATAACCAATAATATATGAAAATCAAGAATAAAACAGAATTAGTCACAATACTTCATTTCATGAAATGGAGAGTAGCCAGATGTTTACTGTTCACATTGCAGTGTGAACCTCAGAGAGCAGGGCCTAAAAATGAGGCAGACTTAAGTCTCATGCAATAACTAACTTTATATAGAGAAGTAGTTCTCAGCCTTCCTAATGTTGTGACCCTTTGATATAGTTCCTCATGTTGTGGTGAGCCCCCCCAAGCATAAAATTATTTCCTTGCTACTTCATAACTGTAATTTTGCTACTGTTACATATCATCATGTAAATATCTGAGATACAGGATATGTGATATGCAACCCAGAAGGGGGTTACCACACACGGTTTGAGCACCATGATTTGGAGCATCAGACAATTTATACTCTGGGGGTTAAGACCTGTCACCTCTAATGTGGACAATCACAAGGACAAGCTACATGAGGCAAAACCATGTTCTTCCATAGAGGCACATACACAAAGAAAAGCCAGCTGTAATAAATAATCTGGAGTAAGCTCACTGCTGTCTGCCACACCTGGGAGAGGCACAAAAGCCCATCCCAAGAACAACTCCTGTTACAGAGCAACAGAGAACACAAGACTCTTGCCTTGTGGAGTTTTCTCGAAAGGTCTTAGGAATCTCATACAGCTTCATTCATAGACCATTTCTCTTGGAACTGCATTTTCTATGCACAACTCCCTAAGAATTTATCTGACTTTTCCAACATAGGCGACTGTAACAGTTGGGCACACTAGGCACAGTAGCACATGCCTGTAATCCTCCTATGTAGGAGGCTGAAGCTTGAGACCTGCAAGTTCAAGGCCAGTCTACATTGCATAGTGGTACTATCTCAAAAGAAGCACGTGAGAGGAACCATAATGTCAGAGAGCTATCAAGATTGCAAAGAATTAATAGCCAGCTACAGAGTGGAAGTCAGGCCAATGGCATGCACTATTCTCCCTTCCCCAGTTTGTAAGATACTATAGTAAGTAAGAATGGCAATTTTCCGAACCACCGCAATAAATGGCCCCAAAATGAAAGACATTTGTGTCAAGGACCACAAAGAGCAAATGACTACTAATAAAAAAAGAATAAAATTATTTCTCACAGACATGAAATTAAACCTGCATTGGACAGGTACTTATAAGTAACACAGCTTAACTGACTTCAGTATTTAACAAAATTCATTTGTGTAGGGCAATCCCTGTATGTGAGATTTGTATTTAATATGCAGGAACAAAACAATTTAATCATTTTTATAGTAGGTGATATTGCCTCATGGGCAAATTATTTCTATAATTTAAAAATTAAAATAGGTACCAAGCTATATAAAAAACACTCACAAAAGTGAAAGCTCAGCAAAAATAGCAGTTAGAAATAAAGCTGCATATCACTACGGATTTAAGAGTTAGCTGCTACAGATATATTGGGCTACAGATAGAAGGCTGAAGATGATAGTTTTGGGTGACTATTCAGGCAATAAACTGTCTCTGTCATTTTTTTCATTTTGGAAGCTGCTAATTTGCACTTCCGGTTCACTCAGGTAGTTAAGTGTTATTCCTTCTCAAGTCTCTGATGGCACTGAAGACCAGATAGTTTAGTCTTACAATTAAGCTTAGTTGGTTAGGGGTTAAAATGTTTTCAGATCTAGATAGCTGTTTTAAGTTAATAGAAATGAGGTATGATATATATTTATTTTCATTCAGAATTTTAGACCCAACAAGATAGGAAAGATGTTTACTTCAAGTTTGCCAAATAGAAATAGCCAAATCATATGAATGTAACATTTATATAATTCCTGATTGTCTCATGGTTCTTCCTGCTGTATATAGCTTATTTTACTCATGTGTAATAACGTAAATGTACATGTTAAAAAAAGAACATAATAAAAAATGGAAAAAAAGAGTTAGCTGCTAGATGTTAAAATAATTTATTCTTCTAATAGTAAGAAGGTAATAGATGATGTTTGTGCATACACATTTGAACAACATTAAATAAACTCAGTGTGTATGTGTGTGCATGTAACAATAATTTAAAAGAGAATTAAGAAGAGGTCATAAATTGTGGTAGGGGTAGCATGGAAGAAATTAAGGGGTAAAAGCTGGGAATAATATAGATATAGTGTTTATAAAGAATTCCTCAAAAATATAAAGTAAAAAGAAAAGTTTAAAATTCTTTGGAAATCAACTTTTGAAAACATAATAAAGTTAATTTAACCATGGACTAGATATAGTCAAAGGGAATATCAGGGAACTGGAAATTTCTCACAATGTACTATTCAGAATACAGACTGAAGAGCTAAAATTATGCAAATTTCTTGAAAAAAATTAAAAGGCACTAGCGACATTTAATTTTGTTAATTTAGCTCCTAGAAAAATGTTAATGAATGTTGCAACAAAAAAAAAAGTATCTTTTTAGAAGGTAATCTGCTGAGAACATTTCAAGCTCTTTGACATTAGTACAAAGGTAGACTTTCACACATCCAGGAATAACTTCCAGCAGCATGACTCAGTAGGTTTTTAAGTTACAAGTATTGGAAAAGCATTAACAGTTCTTTTTAATATGAAAATGACTTATTTCTATACGGAAACAGAGTCAGAAGACAGTGAAATGATAGTATCACCACCTGAACTCACAGAATAACTGTCAGCTGACATTTTACTCAAGCACATTTCTGTAAGCAATGAAGATAGGAAAATGATACTTGAGATCCAGATCATGTGGCACAGTCGATGCCCAGGAGTCCTACATACATAAAGGCCATGTTGAGGGAAAACTTTCAGGTGGAATGAAAATCAACATACATAAAATCTCAAGAAACAGCCTAGGGAAGGAGAAGAGGGCAGAAGAGGGAGGGAGGGTGGGAACAGGAAGAAACAAGAGAGGGGACAGCAATCGGGATGTAATCTGAATAAATTATAATAGATTTTTAAAAAAGAAATAGTTCTTTAGGCTAAGTGTGCATTTGGGAATATTCCTGAAAGAATTGGCAAGTAAACATTTTAGTTCGGGAATATATCATTAATTACATTGTCGGTTTGTTTCTGATGACTACTGAAGATGCTGATTCTGTTTTTCATGTCGTTTTGCTGAGGATTTGTTTAATTTCATGTTGTACAGGTTAAAGACAAACCACACATATACAACCTAAGGGTCCTTGAACATGTTAGAATTGGGATTTATAAGTCGATTAAAGTAAAGTTTAAACATATAGAATATTAAACACAATCATGTAAAAAATAGAATGAGAAAAAAAATCTTCTTCCTACTATGCTGATTCAAGGACAGCAAAATGACGGCTTTGATTTTGTTTGGACTAGAGGATGCTGGATGTACTCTAGCATTAGGCTCAGAGACAGTCTCTGCTTATCAGCTGAAACCTGTGTTTTTCAAGCTTTATACCACCCCTGAAGCCATTTTGTTGTGAATGTCCATATTCTGAATATGGCAGCCATTCACAGGCTGCATTTGCTTACATCAAGTGAGTCTTTCCTACATCCCTGCCCTAGCTCAGGCCCCGGAAAGCTAGTGATGGAAGACAAGCCCCACACCTGGACCACTTGGAGCCATAGCAAAGAACAAAGACAGCAAGAGCTGGGTTAAGAAATTGATCAGAAGAATGAAAATAGTTCTCTGAGAGAAGGAAGCAAGCATGTGAAAGTAGTAGAGGTAGGCAGCTCACTCATTTGCATAAATGAGTAGGAAAACAAGCATGATCTTGAGGACCATTCAAATTATAAATTTTTGATGGAGAAGTGCCCCAACTACTCTCTAAATACAAAACGAAATCAGCTGTCAGAGGTAAGGCTTATTGTGAAGAAAACAGTCCATCCATTGGGAGCATGTAAGATGTTAAAGGCTAATGTAGTGGCTTCATTATGGCACCCGTAGGCTCATATAGTTGTATGTTATCTCCAGTGCTGAAGGAAAATAAAAAGTTTAAAGAAAAGCCTGGTGTTAAATGCAATAAAGACAGTGGGAATTACTCCTGAGTCCTGAAACATGGCCCATTATGTGTACTCTTTGAAGTCTGTTTACTTTGCTGTGGTATTCGGCAATCTGCTTTTATATTTTAAATAAAAATTAAAAATTTTATTCTACTCCTTTCCAGTAACAATTAAATCTGTATAAGTAAAAGAATTTGGGGCAAGTGAAGTGGCCCCACGGTAAACAGCACCAGTTGCTCTAACATAGGACTAAGGTTCAGTTCCCAGGACCCACACTGCCAATGACAAATGTCTGAGGTTCCATTTCCTAGAGACTCAATATCCTCCTCTGGCCTCTCCAGGCACCAGGCATATGTGTGAAGCAAATGCACACTTGCAGGCAAAGCAATTGTGTACATAAAATACAAATAAAGAAATCTCTAAACGACAATAAAACTTAAGCCATTTTTTTTTATTCTAGACACATCCCTGTTGTGTCTAACTCTAATATCCTTACCTTCACCAGTCAAATATTTCATGTAATTATCTGCATGCCCTTACAAATAGGAATACAAAGGAGAAGGAAATGCTAATGGGGCTCAGATATGCTTTCATAAGATATCTGTTTTAAAAGCACCTAATTTCCTTGATGACGTGGCACTTATATTACAACTGCAAACCCTTAAAAATGTCATATTTTCCAATAAATGTTTAGGACAATAACCAATGATGTTTGGGGAAAATAAAAAAAGAATTTATTGTTTTAATCCTGGTCAACCTCTTTCTACAGCAGTAGTTGTAGCCTGACATTCCTGGAGGTGCAAGCCTGCCAAACCTGACTCTTCCTCCTCCGTGCTTTCTTGGATGGTCTTCTGAATATTTGGTTCCACCATGAGACACATTACTCGAAGTGTCCCAGTGAGAAACAAAGAGTGACTGCCCACCACCCAAACTTGAAAGGGATTTTAAGTCTTATTTACTCAGCAAAATTGTCACAGGAGTACTCAGAAAGAAGTTTGGGAGTGTTCTGTACATCACAACCAACAAATATCACAATAATCTCCATTTATTATCCTCGCCAAATTGCTGTCATAATGCAATTATGTAAATGAGGACTCGAAATCACACTGGGTATTTGTTCCAGTTTTGAGGCAAATACTTATTAGATCAGAGCAGTTTAAAGAAAACAAGGTCTCACCACCAACAGAATTCAGAGAGTGGGAAAGAGCATGAGAAATTCCCATTGGAAATGTTCCCAACGTGTTGCATAAATAAAGGTCGGGTTTGTTGGAGCTTCCCACCCACCTCTTCCATTTTCTGCGAAAGAAGCATGCTTAGTTTGAAGAATGAAGCATGGTTCAGCAATAGTCACCACCTCTTCTTTCCGTGTGTGTGTGTGTGTGTGTGTGTGTGTGTGTGTGTGTGTGTGTGTCTTTTTATATCTCCCAGTTTTCAGTAGCTTTCCTCCACCCCTTATGCCCTCCACAAAGAAATTCTAGCAGAGAGCAGCTGGTGACCCATATTGGCCACTTTCCCCAGACTTGGAGAGTGGGGGGCTGCCAGGAAATCAATGGCTGCTTATTTTCCCCTTTACTGCAGTTTTATGTGTGGACTGACATGGCCCCAACCATAGTGATCCATTCTGCAGAGCTATTTCCATTCAGATGTGCCTCTTTGCAAGGAGCGGAAATTAGTGGAGGTCCGGTGTCAAACTGCTTGTCACATCTTGTTTTCAGTCTGTTGACATCAGGTTTATAGTGTCCCATTCAGTCGCCTGGGCGCCTTTGGAGTCACACAATGCATTTCAGGAGTTCCATCAGGCGATAAATGCCGAACTTCACATTGCTATTAAAAAATCATCAAAATGATTAGGCTTCTGCGGTTTTTTTTTTTTTTTTGAAGGAAGAGATTTGCATGGGATGTGCTGTTTTAATTGTGAGACGTCATCTATTGGGATATTCATCCCTCTGCTGTATGAAAGTGTTCCTTGTTCATTTGTCAGTATTAGAGTGTGTAACCGCGCTTCAGCAACTGGGTGCGTGAATGCAGTCAATGCCGTGCCATGCTACGCTAAGATGCCTTAAACCTTCAAACAAATAATAATTAACATTTTCTGAATGCATAACATGCGCCTAGACCACTACTAAGTGCTTTACAACCCATTTAATTCTCACAACAACTCACTGAGGGGTTACGATTATAATCCCCATTTTATAGCTGAGGTAATTGAGGTTTAAAGTAATTAAATAACTTGTAGAAAGTGTCACAGTTTGTTAGAGGTTGAACTGAACAGCCTATAGAGTCCACAAAGTAACCCCTGGTTAATTCTGCCTCTCTGGAAAGCAGCTTGTTCAGCTGGGGTCATTTTTATGTGTAGTATGTACATGTACCACAGAAAGCTCAGTAAAAGCTACTTTTTGTTTGTTTGTTTTCTTTTCTTTTCTTTTCTTTTTCGAGACAGGGTCTCTCTGTGTGAGCCTTAGCTGTCCTGGACTCGCTTTGTAGACCAGGCTGGCCTCGAACTCACAACGATCCGCCTGCCTCTGTCTCCCGCGTGCTGGGATTAAAGGCGTGCGCCACCACGCCCGGCCAAAAGCTACTTTTGAACCTTGTTCCAGAACTGACTTTAAGTTTTGGACGGAAAGGTGAAACGAAACACTCGTTTGCCTGCCTGGTACCTTAGGTCCTTCCGTGCAGTTGGTAGCAAAAGAAAGCAGTATTATTTATGCCCAAGCAATCCTGGGGTGAGAGACAGCGCTCTGGCTTAAAATGGAAGATGAGGAGATTCAAAGGACATTTTCTCAGCAATAAGGAAGGATCGGTCGACCCACTGCTGAGAGCCACCAGATGCTCATTCATAGATGTGATCTCTTCACAGTCTTTCTGATGAAAGCAATAGCTAGGTAGCAAGTGCTACTTGCTGCTCCTACAGGCAAGGCTAAACCCTAGCTTGGCAAGGATGGCAGAAGCTGGTCTCCCATTCAACTACTTTTTCCTTTTTTTTTTTTTTTTTTTGAGTAGTGATACTCAAGGGAAAGAAAGCTATGACAAAAGCTCCTCGGAGATGCTGTTCCTGGTAGGAGTGGAGAATGGGTAAGTTATTGTAGTCACTTAGGCTTCACTTGTTTACCTAAATTAGGTAGCCAGGATATCATGACATTGTTATTAAACACTGATGGTGTTATTAATGTTGTCATCTGTACTCATCACAAATAAGTTTTCTAAATCAATTGTCATTTTTAAACTTTGCCTCTTGACTATATAATAGTTTCAAAATGCTATTTTGTAAAGCTACTCCAATATGATTTGTGTATGTCATTTAAGAAATTCTTAGATAGAAATTATGAAGATCTTCCTAAGCACTGTGCCCACTTAATATCACTCTTACATTTCTATCTTAGTGATGGAAGGGCAAATATATGTTTAAAACGCCAAATCCTCCAGCAACAAAAGCCACTAGCTTCATGTAAACAGAAGCTCTGAGAACGGGTAGAGCTTCTCACTCCAGAATCCACATAGGCTAATGAGCATGCTCTAGGCTGACCTGTGTCCTACTCTCTCCTTGCATGTTCCCTTCACCTGTAGAAGCCAGGCCTACCATCCATCCATTTATTGTGCTGTCATGGTGAGACAGCTGAGTACCCACTGTCACGTTATTATTTCACTTAAGTTAATTTTTTTTTTCTGCTCTCTTCCCATTGTGTTAGGCTTGGGATAGCAACAACAAAATTACAATAAAATATGAATTTGTTTCAAAAATAATAAGGTTTCTAATATGAGTCTCCACTGACAAGCTATTTAACCTCAAGCTAGTCAATTAACCTCCTTTAAAAAGTCATAATTGTGTCCTACCCTGACTCACTAACAAGCTGTGGTAGAATCAAAATTAATGTCCTGAAAAACTCAGGGCTAACAGTAAAGTGATGACGAGTACAACCTAAGAAGTAGATGCCTTCTTTGCTTGTCCCTACCACAGGTGACTGTAAGTTACATTCACCACCTACACACAAGGATATATGAGAAATTACAGATTTTTCTCAGAATGTGTAACAGTACGCTCACCATTCTAACCACATTTACTTTGGCACAATCTAGTTTAGGGTTCTGACTTCCCTTTTTATATTTTTCCTACTGAAATTATCATTTTTCACCCTGTTGTTCTCCTTAACATCCTCTTTTCACAGGAACCAAAACTGAACTTGACTTTCTCATTTTAAATTACTCCCTGCAACAAAATATTAAATACTCATTTTCTCTGGCCAACTGTGAATTTTTCAATGCATATAATTTGGAAAAGTTCCATTTGCCTAGATTTTTATTATTCATTGCCTTACACAGAATTCTACAGGATATAAAAGAGGAATGTTCGGGCTAAATGAAATGACCTATCAAAAGAAACCATTTGCTTCCTTTCACTAGGAATCTTAGGTGTACCCAAAAGACAGCTTGCAAAAATGCTTTGGGACAGTCTTGGCTGAAATAACAGAATAGACAGACAATCTGCTCGTGTCTTAAACCCCCTTCCTCTGATTATATACTGAAATCATTGTTAAAAATCCATTCACCACAGAATCATTTATCAGTGCCATCTTTCCTAGAAGACAGACATGTTTTCCTTTCAGTAAATTCAAGAAGAGCTCATTCCTCTTGCAGAAGCTAAGCTATTTTATGTGGCAACACCTTCAAGGAATTCTGTATGTGGAGACAATGGAGACATCTAGCAAACACGCAGAGTAGTAAGTCATTTCTGAGGACCCCACAGTGACTCTCCTCACGTTAGCGCTTGACATGTTCCTCAGGTCTCCAGGATCTGGCATGGACTTGACAAGTGAGTTGACCACAATAGCACACAAAGGACTTCATCTCTCAGGTCTGCCTTCCTCAGGAGATTCACATCAACAGCCAGCTTGATTGACACGGGGCTGGATTTAACAAATGAGAAAGTAATAAATGTTGACTATCACCTTAGCTGTAGGGGCAGAAATCTTTAGGGGTTCTGGAATTGGAGGGCCAGTAATAAAGTCAGATGGAAGAGAAGACAAAATTGTTAATCCTTGTAAAAAATTATGTACATCTAGAATTTTCCTTTCACTCTCATACTTAACTAACTATAAGGTACAAAATTAATACATATTTTGTGTATGTATATATGACTACGTGTGTGTGTGTGTGTGTGTGTGTGTGTGTGTGTGTGTGTGTGTGTGTGTGTGTTGAGATTGTGGGCAGAGAAATGAGAAAACAATTCAAAGAGGAAGACATGGCATTAACTTTAAAATTAAAGAAAATGTTCTCAGGAACAAAAGAAATGACAAAAACCCATTATTTTGTAATTAAATATTGATAATAAGAATATGTGAGTTATGCATCATATCGGCAAATAACAGTTGCAAAGTCACATTTTA
Source organism: Acomys minous (assembly GCF_964271855.1). NCBI lineage: Eukaryota > Metazoa > Chordata > Mammalia > Rodentia > Muridae > Acomys > Acomys minous. The sequence goes on from NC_140486.1 coordinate 38,544,174, forward strand.
GCTAGAATAGCATACTGTGTGGTAAAGAAGCCAGATGCTCCTGAAAACTTCTGTTAATCATATTCTCCATTAGCAGGAGCAGATCAATAACAAAGGAACATGTGCCCATCACTTAAAAGGCATTCACAGAATTGGGCCTATAACTAATCCCCACATTGTCAAAGAATTGTAACTATTATATCTTGGCTTTAGTTTTCAATTCAACTATAGATGTGCCAAGCTAAATTTTGCATGAGTATGTGTGTTTCACCGTTGTAGATTGTTTAAATAGTGAGGTGAAGGATGGCTTGAGAATATACAGAAAGGAGGGCAAGAGGGGAGGGGCCATACATCTCATCTTTTTTCTTTAGTCTTTTTTTACATATACATTTATATTATTACATATATATATATATATATATATATATATATATATATATATATATACAATAAACTACCTACTGCAAGAAGAACCATGAAACAATCAGGAGTTATATAAATATTAAATTCATAGTGTTTTGGCTATTTCTATTTGGAAGCCTTGAAGAAAACATCTTTCCTATCTTGGTGCATCTAAAATTCTGAATTTAAATCAGTATCTATCATGTCTTGTCATTATCCATCTAAGACATCTTTCCAGACCTAAAAACATCTTAACCCCTAAACAACTAAGCTTCATAGCAGGTTGTGGTGGCAAGTGTCAGTGGGATTTGCTGAAAGAGGCAGAGGCAGGAGGATCCTGAATGTGAGGCCATTCTGGACATCCTATGTAGAATGAAGGGCTGCTCTATGCTTCAACTAGTAGAAGTAAAAATTGAATCTGTCAGGTTTTGGGACCAATTTGGGCACGGATGTTACAAGAGCACCAAACACGTGGTGTTCTTCCTCAGGAAAACTCCAAACACCATGAGAAACTGAAAGATCTAGAAGACCACTGGGTTATTTAGGGTGGCAGAAGCAGGCAGCCCTGTCAGAGGCACTGCAGAAATGACACAGGGGAGGAAAGGGAAAGAGGACATTCATACAGCTCAGCCCACTAGTCCTCTTATAGTTTAAATTATCTTGTTCATTATTTTACTGTGATAACAAAAATATAACTGGGGAAAAAGGATACATGGATTTAAACTGACATACACACACACACACACACACACACACACACACACACACACACATATATATATATATATATATATATATATATATATATATTGTATTTGGTGCTGCCCTATAGAATTACTGAGATATTCTAAATCTGTGCCATCCAATATCATTTCCAATAGCCACTATGGTTTCCTTGAACTAGACTGTATCTATAACTATAGAACTGAACCTTAATTTGAATGGCTACACGAGCCTCATGGCTACCATATTACTCAGTACAACTACATAAATAGCTACTAGAATTTTACCATGGGAGACCTTATTTTTTTTCTCCCAGAAAGCCCCATGCTTTAAAGGATTTTATAGCAACTGGAAAGATGATTCAGTGGGTAAAGGTGTCTCACCGTGTAAACCTGCTGAGCTGAGTTCAGATCAAGGGAGTCCATCTGAAACACACACACACACAAGAAAACACTACCAACAACAAAAAATGGGAATGGCAATCTCAGTTGTAATCCCTGAATTCCCAAAGTAAGATAGGGAAGCAGACAGAAACAAGCGAATCACGTACAAGTTCAAGTCACCTGACCTGGAGTATGGGATGAAACGGCAGGAATAAAAATCAATACAAAACGGAAGGTGAGAACCAACTCCTGAAAGCTGTCCTCTGACCTCGACATGTGTAGCATGGACATGCCTGCATTCATACACACACACACACACACACACACACACACACATGCACATAAATTTTCCAGTCCCATTTAAATAATAACATTTGTTTACTGATCTTAGCCAAATATACATGATGGCTATTTATCTCTTTGATAAGTCACAGCTACAATCATCTCATAACACCTAACGAACACAGATAAAAGATGCTTCCAAGCAAAGGAATTCATTCAGAACATGGCTGGGATTCTTACTGGTCTTTTGAGATAGTAGTATGGTTCCCAGGCCTTGTTTTATTGTAAGGAGAAACCTGAAGAGACTGAGAAGTAGTAGTTCTGAATTCCCAGTTGTAGGGATTACAACTGCTCTGAAACCCAGCCACTGGCCCCATTCAAACCCCTGGTGGAATCCTGGAGGACACTGAATCACTAAGAGACCTCTATAGTCTCTCTTCAAAACTGTACATTCTTTGTTCTTTGGACAGCTCAGATGCTCTTTGGTGTCCCTGACAACAGTGAAGTTGGCTAAGGCACAGAGATTGATGCTGGTTTAGCCTCTGGCCATCAACAAGTCCTGCCACCTGCAACTTAAAATGTAACATGCCTTGGGCATCCTCGACATCATGGTTGTTTCTTAGCAGACCCTCACCTCATGCCCATCCCAATAGCCTCCTCTGACATTCAGTTCTATGACAAAAGAAAAATGCTACTGTGTTGTTATTGAGAGGAAAGAGGCAGTTTGGAATGAAGGTTTGGCATTACTCCATTGATGTTCTACTCAGTAGAGGCATCAAGAGTTCACTGGGTATAATCAATAATCAGTGTGTCAGGCAAACAAGAGCCAAGCACTCATGTAGCTTTTCAGCCACCTGGATGAACTATTTCAGTCTATTCTTAGCTCTCCACCAGGCAAGAAGATGTTTAAAAATAATGCCTTGTCACTTTGTCTAATAAGCATTTACTTTACTAAGTAGCATCAGGTTAAAATCCTGTAAATTTCTTTGAATATTTATTATAAGGACAATCAAATAATCTATAGGCCTTGTCTTTTAAAATGTATAAAAAATAATCTGGAAACATGCTTTCTTTTTGTCTCCATCTTTGACTCTATGATTCCAAGGTACTGCATTCCTCTCATAGCACGGGCATCACTGTCTTCACACCCACTGTGGTGATTTGAATAGGTTTATCCCTATAGACTCACTTGTTCAAATGATTTATCCCTAGGGAGTGGCACTATTAGGAGGTATGGCCTTGTTGGCGAAGGTGTGGTCTTGTTGGAAGGAACTTGTTGAGGAAGTATGTCACTGTGAGGGTGGGCTCTGAGGTCTCTTGATGCTCAAGTTCCACCCAATGTGGAACACTGGTGTAGAACACTCAGCTCCTCCAGTGTGTCTGTCTTGCGCACTGCCATGCTTCCTGCCATGATGATAATGGACTGAATCTCTGAAACTGTAAGCCAGCTCCAATTAAATGTTTAAATTGCCTTGGCCATGGTGTCTCTTCACAGCAGTAAAACCTAAGACACCCACTCTGCACTTGCCACCATTAAATTATCCCAGAAACACTGAATATACAAAAGAAAATGACATAAAACTAAATCATTAAATGTGACCACTTATGCCTATTTATGCCATTCATGAAAATAAAAAATATTTTAATAATGATATCATTTTGTATAAATAATATATATATTTATTTATTTACTTAATTACTTGAGGTAGTTGTATGATCATTCATTGTAATATTCTTGTTGGCATAAATGAAACCTCATTCTTATTTAATATTCTATCTTTATGCTACATGAGATTCCTTATTTCTCATATTAAGATATATAATTTCAGATATAAATAACATATAAATCCTTTGTGACATTCATTGGAACATGACATCTTTTGGAATACTAGAGTTCTGTATTCCTAACTTAAATTGGCCATTTTCTCCCAAATTAAATATATATTTTAAACATCTGTGGTCATCACAGAGCTAACTTTGTTTTATGAGAACTACACCTAATCCATTCTGTTTCTTGCTAACAAGGCTAGAGCCAAGTTGACAAAGAACATTGGCTGCAAATGCATATGGAATTTGCAAAGTCAGAAGGAGATGGTTCACATTTAGCATTTGCTCACAGAACATAAATAATTTTCATTGGATTCATAAGCCCATGAGGTTTAGGAAACTACAGGAAGAAACAGCTGAGTTGAGTGTAGAGTGAGTTTGTGGAGAATAGTGGGCTGATGATTTCCAGTTGAAGAAAGATCTGTTAAAATGGATGGTATTTCCAAAGAACTCACCATTATTATATCTGTGTAGGAACCGAACTATCAAACCAACTCCAAAATGTTAAGAATTAAATCAAATTCCAATTCTTGTATAGTTAATGTGGGTTGTTATTTTTAATGTGATACTTTTTACTTTTTTGTTAACAGGGCTCAAATATCAAAACAACATAAAATGCCTCTCAATAAAACAAAGTCTGACTCTGTCCTGTAGCTGTCTGCCGTGGCTCACTCTCATCACAGACACAGCCTTCCTTTAATTTCTTAAGCATTCTCCCAAGGTTTGTTTACTTAAATCCACACAAATAGACCAGCTCTGCTAATACCTTTCTTACAAAAAAAAAAGCCACTTTAATGACAGATATAAAAGTCATTTTTATTTCCTCGGATCAGGGGATGAGATGAGAGAGGTACCCAAGCATTACAAATACATTGCTTGGGCTAAGCCCAGACTATTTCTACCTAAATATCTCTAGGTCTAAGCCTACAAGCTTCTAGTCTTCCTACAATCTAATCATCTGTAAATCTGGACCTGGAATCCTTAGCTTCCAGCCTCCATCTGCTAACCTACACCTAGAATATTTTCAGCCTCTGAGACTTACTACTGATTAGACTCACCCTTTCCAGTTCTTTCTGAATTCTAGCTGGCAGATTCAACTCGGCTGTTCGGACTCAAAACTCCTCTCCAAGCTGACTGATTCAAACTGGCTTCTCTAGGCTTCTCACTGAATTGCTCTGCTTGGAAAAACTTCCTCTGAACTCAACAAATTGAACTGCACCAAACTGCCTACAGTGAACTCATCGGAACTGCATCAAAGGGACTGAGCGAACTCTACTGTCTTCCTGTACTGTATTCTTATTCCTCTTTACTCTCTCTCTCTACACTGCTCTTAAGTAGCTTCTCTTTCCTGTCTGTTCTCCTGAGAGCTGGGCATATCCTCTCTCTGACTCGTGCCAAATCTTTCTCTGGTCTGCACTCAATTAGATTTCATTGTTTAGGATTAAAAGCGTGTGATAGACTCCACCCAGAGGGATTAAAGGTGTGTTGTGGTTATATTCCAGCCAGAGGAATTAAACATGTGTATTAAAGGTGTGTCTGTATCACACAGACTTCAGCCTTTTAATGTGGATGCTTGACAGAGTAGCCATGTTACTGGTTTAAAATTCCTCTAGAGACAGAGAATTTCTGAAATATGTGTTTCTTGGTCGGTTGGCTATTGCACAGACATCTAAAATGCACTTACACACATACAGATTATTGCTCCTTTAGGTTAAACACAATGCATGTGTCCCATAATTGACAGAAACATTGGTCCATGGCACTTGATGTACCTGCCCAAGCACCACTCTGAAACTTCTATTTAACATGTTTTTCAGATCTTGGGTGTCTTTCTGACTGTATAACATTCTATGCGTGTGCAATATATTCCTATAAAAACAGTTGGTAAATAATCTGACATATATGCATACAAACATATGCAAGATAACTACCAAATAACTAACTAGAAAATAAAAAGAATTTATAAGGTAAAACCTAGGATGAGATCTCAAGTTTGCTGCAGGGCAACCACTAACAACAGAGAAGAGACAGAAGTGTCTCACCAGAGAAGGGTTTTACTATATCCTAGCTTCATTTCTGTTGCTGTGATAAAATACCCAGAGGAAAGCAATTTTAATAATGGAAGTGTTTATGTGGCTTGCACATGACAGTCCACTACTGAGGGGACACCAACAGTGGACTTAAAGCAGCTAGTCACATCCACAGTCAAGAACAAAGAAAATGAATGCATGCATGCTTAGAGATCAGCCCCTGCTTTACATGTATACTGTCCAAACCAAACGCAGAGAATGGGTCTTCCCACATCAAAATAGGTAAGAAAATCCCCCACAGCCTTGCCCACAAGCCAGCCTGATCTAAATAACTTCTCACTGATACTCTCTTCCCAGGAGATCTATGTTGTCAAGTTGACAATTAAATCTATCAGAGGCAACATGCCTAATCAACACTTTGTTCAGGCTTTTTAGAAATGGTTAAAACCCTTCTGGCATAGGAGAGATGGCTAAGCAGTTAAGAGCACTCATTACTCTTGCTGAGGACCTTGGGTTCAGTTTCCAGTAGCCTCATGGGGGTTCACAACGGTCTGTCACTCCAGTTTCAGTAATTTAGTGCCCTCTTCTGGCCATTGTAGACTCCTGAATGCACATGGAACATATAAACTCATGCAGACAGACTGACACACATTCACACAAATAAAATAACTAAATCAACCAACCAAATATATAAGTATAATTTTAAAACTCCTAAAGTATATAAAACTCAAACATGTGCAACCTTGAATTCTTCCTAAAAAAGATTGAAGGCTAAATTATACCAGTGATTGGGAGTGAAAAAAAAAAGTACAAAAATAGTTGCAGCATCAAATTTTCATTAATTTAAAACAGAAAACTACAAGAAATAAGTTATATGAATTATTTTAATACAACCAAATATAAATATTATGTGAAACCTGTAATAAATCTAGTAAAATATGCAGATGAAAGGAAGTGAGGACACAGTCTATGATCCTACTGTTTACATTTGCATACCAAATTCAGTCAGAATTCTCTAAAGATCAATCTTAAAGCTAAAAAACAAAATAAAAGATTTTAATTTCAATTTTTATTCAAACTCTCTTTTCAGAGTTAGCATTAATGTCTTAGAAAGCCTTGTTGGGAATACTTAAAATTTAGTAATTCCTTCAGTTTCCTCCTTTGAATTTTCCCAATATTTAAGATAAGATAAAATAGTAATTTTTATTAAAAATAAACAAAGATATTGCAATAAACTGTACTTGTGTATTACAGACATTGAAATTTATCTTTCCAGTGTTGTTAGATATTTTTATTTATTTTTATTAATTAAACATTTTTTATTTTTTACATATACATTCATATTATTACTCATGTATACTGTAAACTACCTATAACAAGAAGAACAATGGCACAATCAGGAATTATATAAATGTTACATTCATAATATTTTGGCTATTTGTATTTGACAGCCTTGAAGAAAACATCTTTCCTATCTTGGTGCATCTAAAATTCTGAATGTAGATCAATCTCCATCACATCTTGTCATTATCACTTTGTCTGTCCCACAGTTAGGTTTTATTGTTTGGGATTAAATGTGTGTACTAAATGTGTGTCTATATTCCAGCCAAATCATACAAATCTTGGTCTTTGGATATGATCCCTTTCCAAAGCTGCTATGTTGCTAGGTTATAATTTCTCTGCAAGGCTGTTATTAAAATGAAAAAAAAAAGACATAAAGTAGGAAGAGTGAAGAGGCGGGAGTGGAACTGGGAAAAGTTAGTGGGAGGGGGAGAGAAAAATATTATAAAAATACACTGATAAAGTTCTTAAAGAATTAGTAAAATATTATCTTAATAAAATAAAGGAAATACACATAGTGTGATCATTTCAACAGTCATCACACTAGAGACCAATGAAAAACTGAGTAATTGGGAAACGAGGAAGTAAAGAAAGCATACTGTGCATACTCAATGATATGCTCAGCTAAAACAGGAATTATGGAACTTACGAGGCAGCAAGGTAAATGTTAACCATTTAATGATTAATTTTTTAAAATGGTCAGGAAAATAAAGTTCAGTATGAATGCAGCTGTTCAAAACACAGCAAACACTAACAGAAACAGAAAGGCAATGGAGTACAGGCAATTGGAACTAGGGTAGAGGTGGCTGTTGCCTTTTCCCCCTGTGTTTTGGTGCAGGTGAGTTGGCTGGTGTGTTGGTGATATTTAACAATACCAAGAGTTCACATTCATATTTCAATGCTTGAAAATGCCTTTCACAGACAATGAAATAGTCTCTGATTTAAGGCTTTCACTTAAGACTTAAGCATGTATCAAAATAAAATGATCATTCATCAAGATATTTAAGAAGCAGAACTAATTTTAAGAGACCCTATTTTCTTGGCAATCATTATCAACAAGGAGAAAACAGGAATGTGTCTCCTGCACAATGCTTTTTACAAAGAACTCAGGAGCATTAGCAGGTCATTATCTACTCAGCTATGAATCTTGAATTCTGTTTTGTCAAAGCTGAATATAGCCTATTATTTTCCACAAAGCAGTGGAGCTTGATCTTTGTTGTTGTTGTTATTTAATTTTGTGAGTGGGTTTTCTTTCAGAAGCAAAACCAATCCTTCCAATGGTGCTATGTGAACAATGGGGGTTATTGACTTGGCTCCTCTACAGCTGGCAAAGTTACACTAATGCGTTGCTGAGACATTTATCCTCCCTTCTGAGCGCCCCATGATAAAATATGTCCATAGCTGCCATCAGGTTTCGGGCTTTCCAGGTGGGCAGCCCCAAACCCTTGAGAATATAAGCTTACAACTTGTGAGGAGTGAGAAGAAAAATGGGACTGCAAGTGACTGCTGTGTCCCCCATTGTATTTACTTGGAGGAGAGCAAAGTAGAAAGGTAAGCTAGTGGGTGAAGGGTTTATCGTGTGCACATGCACGCTGGTCAGCCTTGTTATTGTATAGGATGGCATCAGGTGTTCCTCTGTGTATTGTCTGGTGGATCTATTCCTATAAATGCAGCAAGCCAAAAATGGCATTTTCTAACAAGCATCATTGGTGTCACCTTTCAGGTTTACTAAGACAGCCGTAGTAAGTGATAGTAGCACAGGAAAGTGGGAGGGAAGGGAACTTGTTGTGGTCTTGTGGTTCACAGTCAAGAGAAAACTTCTTAGTATGTATCTTACTCCAATTGCTGGTTTGGGTTTTTGGGTTTTTTTTGTTGTTGTTGTTGTTTTTGTTTTTGTTTTTGTTTTGCTTTTTGCTTTTTTAAATGCTGCTTAATTTTCAGATCACATGGTGGTAGACAGGAAGTTTACAACCGTGTCATCTTACTGCCAATTCCACACCTCAGGGAGAACAGAATGCCGGAAACCGACGTGTGCAGAGTGAGGCACAGCTGTGGAGGGAGGAACTGTAAACTAGTTCACAGAAGGGAAGGGAAGGGTGGTTGCGACTGCATTTTAACTTCACATGTGCTTCCTAGAACACTCATTAAGACCAGAACCTAGCACTTTGACCACATAGTCCCAGGCAGTTTTCTCAGCAAATGAGACGTTCTTCCAAACAGTCCAGAGTAAAATGGAAATACGTTTTATCACACAAAAATCATACTTACTAAACAGTTCTTGGCTCTGGTATCTGAATATGTCAATTGGACTAACAATAAAAATTAAAGCTGGAATAAAAATTTTGTTAAGCGAGAACCAAAGTTACAGGAAACGTGTTTATTGGGAATCTCAAATATGTGTGTGCCTGCATTTTACTCTTAGCAGGAGGAGAAAAAATAATAGCGCATCTTGCTAAACCTGTATAGAATCTCAAAACAAATGAAAAACAACCAAAAGTCAAACAAGCAAAGCCCCGGCTGCCACATCACCAGTGCCCTATCAACAGAGAACGCATTTAGCTCTTCACCAGCAGTGACATTAGCAGCTGAGGTCATTTCTTCCAGAGCTGCCTCCACTTCTTCACACTCAGTTGCTTGGGAATTGAGTGGATTTTTAGTCAGTCATCAATGTTGGAGCCACATGACTTGCTCTTTTTTCGGCTTAAGAATCCATCAATAGTTCTTCATTGGGAACAAAGCAACAAGGTTGAGAAAAGTGACATTTCAAGTGGATTCATATGGAAACTAGCTTTTGCCCAAGAAGGCAAAACTCCAAACTGAGAGAAAACTTAGTGAATGAGACACTGAGGAAGGACTCCTTTATGAAGAACAACTATAGCTCATACCTCTGGGAAAGAAACTGACAATGAAGTTCTTGAAATACAATGTGACATCATTAGCACCTGCTATTGATATCATGTATGACAAAACTTTTATCCTGTAGGGGAAAAAAAAACAGATATGCATATTCAAATAAATACTCCAGCTGTCCATTCTTTCTAGGAATTAGTTGGCACTTTAAAATGGAACAGTGGCTGCTTTCTTCATATCAGGTATCAGGCCTAGATGACCCTGATGAAGGTCACAATACCCATTTCCAGACACTGACATCCATCAATGTCCACACTGTTACATGTCAGTTTTAAATCAGTCATGATTGACACTCCAGTCCACTCCTCTCATATGATATGGCACTGGCTTCCTTGCAGAGGGCTTGGTCTTACACCTGCTGTTGCCATTTGACACTTTAAACACCTGTTAACTAGCGATGAGACGCTCCTAAACACGTCCCCATCAAGCTGGTGAGCACAGAAGTCGCCAGGTTGCCTGTGTGTATAAGCCTGAAAGATCAACAGCCATTTGAGTGCTCTGAGGTTAAAGTAAACCATTCTTATCAAGCCCCAGGACACAGCGACTCAAAGTTGAAAGGTTAGAGCTGCTCGAGTTCTCCCCCCTTCCCCTGACGCCCACTGCTTTGAAACCCATAACTAGCTCTGGAGATTTCCATCTCTTTGGTAGAACGGGGTTCTCATTCCTACTAAATTCTGAGCCATTGGAATGCTTGCTTTTGTGGGACAAAGACGCCTGAGCAAATTAACAAATGTGAAACAGGCCAGTTCTAGAAAAAAATTCCCTCATCCTTTTGGTAACTTCTCAGAGTGAACGTTTCCAGGGCCATTTCTACCCAACTTTACTCTCAACGTTATTTTAGAATTCAAGTTCAGAGAACATAAAATATATTTCCCACATTCATTCCATTGTATGAAAACTAATTATTAGTGAAAAAGTTATTATGCCAATCTCTCTGTAAGTTAAGAGTCTCACACACCTGAACAATCATAATGGCCCTTTATTTCAGATGGAGCCAACACCGCAAGTTCAACTTAATAGGAACCATTTGGGTTTAAGAATAAAGCACTGCAGCTATGAAAGGAGACCACCCTTACACAGGCCCGTTTTACACTCCATGCTTTCATTGTCAAAATCATAATAGGAGAAAAGATGGATTGAAAGAGAGTGAGGGAGGAGTGGGCAAGAGTGAAGCCAAGATTCTTCTGTTCTTAGCAAGCAAATACGACCACATATAAAATTAACTCGTTTTCCTCCAGGTCCACAGAGGTTCTCCATGGTCTGACATTCCTGGTCCAATGTTGCTGGTGATGTTCAGGAAAGAAAGCACAAGAGAAAAGAATCCATATGCCACCCAGCTATTTTCCCAGCAAGCTTTGCAAGCTGACTTAACGCCTCCATTCTCTCCCAAATATACCTTTTCTGTCCTTCAATGGGCATTTTTCTCTCCCTATGAAGTCTAGACACAATCCAGATACCCATGGTGCAGCCCCTGTACATCCATGTCAAGTTTATCCCCGTCGTTGGTGGGTAAAAGTGTTTGTCAATCAATTCTGATAGCCTGAGTTTGGATCCTGGGAACTCGAGTGAAAAGCTGGATGAGGTGAAGCAAAACTTCAGTGAGAAGAGAAACAAAACTGAGAGAACTTCCAGGAAGCTCATGGGCCAGGTGGCCTAGAACACACAGCACACAGTAGATAAACAACAGAGATGCTGCCTCAAAACAAAGGTGAAAGGTGAGAGTCACATCTGGAAAGCTATTGTCTCATCTCCACTTTCACACTGTGGCAACAGCATGCTTACACACACACACACACACACACACACACACACACACACACACACAAGCATCACACATCACATACACATGTAAAATAAGGTATGTCTACACTTTTCTACTCTCTTGCTTCAAATGATACCTTCTACTGATGGGAGAAGTGGGGCAGAAGCAAATACCTCTCTTATATTCATGGCGCACTTGACATACACCTTCATTAGAGAGTATAATCAATTCCTGTCACCTGTAGTAGTTAAATTCTATAAAGTTACATCCAATGCCGAATCAGAAAATACCGCAACCTTCTTCCTGGGAACTAGAAGCTTAGGTTCCTTCAAGTCTTTGCTCACAACATCTCTGTCAACAGATCAACAAATAACCCTGTTATGTTTTTGATTGTTTGCTTTTAGCGTTCAGAGTTTATTTATTGCTTGTTTATTTATTTTGCTTGGGAGGGCATGAGAAACAATGACACATGTGTGGAAGTTAGAAACTTTTGTGGGTACCAAGATAGAACCCAGGTTTTAAGCATAGGAGCAAACACTCTTATCTATGGGGCCATCTCTGTGGCCCCACCCTGCTTTTGTTTTGTTTTATTTTTCCACTTATAGGCATATATATATATTTACTCACAGTCACAGTACCCTAATTTGTCACTGCACAGAGCTTATCTGAAACATGTAATTTCTTCCACAAGGCAGCCAATGGTTTTCATGAGGTCAGGACTACTAGGTAAGCACTTCAGCATTGGGTATAAAGACCATTTTATACAGTGAAACCATCAAGAGAAACACAAAGGTTGTGCCACTAAATAGATCACAAAGAACAGTTAGTTACAACAAGAACGTTGAAACAATTAGAGAGTCGCTGCCTGGTATGATCTGTTGAAACGTGGGAGGCAACTCAAACGTGTCCTCTTTCTGCATATGTCGAAGTGTGACTGCGACAGCATAGGGACTTTAGGGCTACACAAAATTTTAATAGGTGCCTATGCAAGTGCAGACCCCAGAAGTAACAAGAGTCAGCTATAGTGCCTTTGCACTGACATGGTGCTATTTCTGTCTCAACTGAAATTTTGATGTTTCAGATTCTTAACGATATGTGGTGGGGAAAACAATTGAATAATTGCGTTTCATTTCCTTCCTTGAGACAGCTCATAGGAAAGACGAGATACTGTGAGTTGTTTTTGCAAGAAAGCAGTTGCCATTTTGGATTATGAACGCTATTTGCTGTTATGTTACCGCCAAAGACGGAAGATGCGGCGTAGAAGTTAGTTTTAGAAATTGGCCATGGAACAAAATTTCTGAAATTGCATAACTTTAGAAAGGAAAAGCAGTTTACTTGCCTCTAGTTTGAAAGTCTGAAAGTACACGCTAGAGCAGCCCCGTTGGCTGAGACACTGAGGAAGGCTAATGGCAGATGCATTATGTCAGAGGCAAGAGCTCCCTTTATAAGCCAGGATACTACATGTAGAGGAAAGACCACAGATTTCTTTTAAGGACATATTCTAATTGACCTAATGGCGTTCCACTCCATCCAGTCCTACAGAGGTTCCATACGACCCCATCACAGACTGAGTTTCCAAAAGATGAACTTGGGAGGACAAAGTCAAAAAACCACACTGAAACCATAACAGCTGCCCAAAGGGTTGGCCCCAGTGTCCCATTAAGTCTGTGGACTTTACAGAGCAGATGACCAAAACCTTTCCCCTGAATGCCTTAAATGTTAGAATAAGAAAGAAGTGGGACACTATAGACACACTGATGTGGGACAAGCAAAGTAAGTGGACAGGTGACATGGAGAAAAGAGAGCCAGGCTAATAAAGGACCAAAAACTGAGAAGTATTTTTAAAATAGAAGACACTATTAATGATCTTAAAAAATAAAAAAATGTAAAAGGTTGTAGAGATAGAAAGCCTTAGAACCCTTTTTATACTTATAAATGAACTGACCTGGTTTAGAGAAGGCAGTTTTAGACCGATGGTGTGTGGAGAGATAGAAAGTGCATGTCAGGAAAAAGCTGGCAAGGGCCCAGAACAAAGGCCAGATAACTGCAAAGCAACATGGAAATGAAGAAACCTTGAAAATGCAACAGGAGCCGCGAAGCTCGTGTTTTCACTTAAGTCACATTTTCTACTTTGATTTCATTTGTAATTCCCTCTGGAAATCTCACATTCCAAATCTCCAATGCAAATGAATACAAACTAAAATCTTACTCAGGTAACAATGCAATTATAGCCACACACAAAAGCAAAACAGCATTAATTATGTTCGCAATAATGGAGGCAAAGGACATGCATTTTCCCCTCAAAGTACCTGGTGAATTCACACACACACACACAAAAAGGTTGGTCCTGCTTTAAACAACACCATTTCTGGAACTGCTTACCGAGTTGCAGAGACATAGCCCTTCACTTGGTTCATTGTCTTAAACATTCTCTGTCTAATGGACTGATATCACATAATGAGAAATATCAAGGTTTGCAATTTTAAAAGATAAATTTATAAAAGGTATCTTTGCATATTTTATATCAGATTCAATGTCAATGGTTTTATATTATGAGGACATTTTAATACCATGTGTCCATGTTGCCAGGAGCCACAAAAGACTAGAGTAATACAGGCAGGCTATGCTTGTTCTTTGTTGTTGTTGTTGTTGTTGTTGTTGTTGTTGTTGTTGTTGTTGTTTTTAAAGAACTGTAAAATAAACTGGCCACAGCTTTCTTTGTCCAATCAGTTGCTCAATTGTAAAGTCAAGGGGGGGGGCGGGGAGGGTCCATGTAAAAGGGGTTTTCACGAGGCCTCTGTGTTCTGCTGAAGGCCAAACAGGTAAAATTGCTGTGAGAATCAATGTAGTGAAACGTGGTGTAACTGAGCTCCTCTCTCTCCCTATTCTCCCATTCTCCTGCTCAGTGTACAAAGAGAGAATCTTTTCGGTTCTGTAGGGGAAGCATACATGGATGCTTTTGCTTCTGGGTTATGGTGGATGCAGGCTGCTGATTCTCATAGTGAACGCCCTAACAGCCCAGGTACCAAGGGCTGCGTCTGCAGCTCACCGCAAATGGAATGTGGTAGAAGTAAAAGGGGGCAGCTATTGGGAAGTGTTCACGACACCGTCAGCACGCCCTTGAGAGGGATCCTGAGAGCGTATCATCTTCTCTTCCTCTCTTTCGAGGCTCCATATCATGGGGAACAAATTTCTTCCATCAAGTTTTTCTGTTATATAATGTACTATGTTGTCACAGGACCATAAGCATAGACACCAGCTATGAATTGAAATCTCCCAAACTGTGAAACAAACTAAGCCTCTCTGTTTATCAGCAGCTGGTTTTCTTGGATATTTGCTACAGTAACTGAGAAACTGAGTGAGAGGAGGTGGACAATACACAATATGGTATTCATAAGTCACTAATAAAATGTAGCTTCACTTATGGAATAAGAATATATGTTCAAAGCCTTACATTCAAAGAGAAACATGGTAAATGAGTGAGATTTGACAATCGAGCACAGTGGCACAGGCCTGTAATCCCAGCACTCAGGAGCCAGGCGGTTCTCTGTGAGTTCGAGGCCAGCCTGGTCTACAAAACGAGTCTAGCATTAGCCAAGGCTACACAGAGAAACCCTGCCTCAAAGGGAAAAAAGAATGAGACTTGTAGTGAATTTCACTGATAAAAATAAAACATATATCAGTCATTATGATATATCTCTCAAGATTACATAGATAGGATAAAAAAATAGATATCAAACAACAAAAGTAACACAATATAAGTAAGCAAGATGAACAGGGAATGGTGATGTGGTCACCTGTGTACTTGGTTAAAATTCTAGAAACGTAGAAGCCACTGTAAGGAATGTGTTAAAACAGAGGAAGAAAATGGAGCTGAATTTAACAATTTAGGAAATGCTTAAAGTCATTTTTAGAAATATAGAAACATCATTGTAAACACTATAGGCTATGAATAATCAAACATACAAACATATATTTATAATATTTTAGAACAAAGTAAAAAACACTGTTTTGAATATGTATATGACAGATAGTCTAAGAAGGCAAAGTGGTTTTTCAGAATCCTAATCCTTGACCAAAGAAATGGAGATGTTTTGATGCCCGGTGTGTTTTGTGTACAGCAGTGACAGTCCCATGACTTCTTAGATATAATAATCTGGACACATCAGATCAGGGTTGGCAGTCACATTCCATTAACTTTTCCAAAATAAAAATCTCTGCACTCTCTCTAGAAGCAAGCTCCTTTGCATTTCAAATGGCCAATTATGTTTGTTTTATAACTGCTTACGCCAGTTATAAAAACTCAACTGCAGCAACCACACACAGGCCACAGTTTGGGAAGTGTGCTTGGTAACTAAGCAGCATTTTCTCAGGCCTACCATGAGGGATCTCGTTGTGATTGTGCCACCAAATCTTCACAGCACACCTCAGAGACTGATAGAAATAATTTAAATAAGCAGAGAAAGATGTCTAGAGAGGTGATTTTCAACTGCACCACTGCTGTGGGAATGAACAGCAAATTCTATCTGTAGTTACAATGGCTGAGAGCTTCTACCACACATTACAACCCTGGCTATGAATCCATCTATTCTGAAAGCTTTCCTTGGAATTTAGATCAGTGATTTTCCTTAAATCAGTGGTGAATTGTGTTTATTCTTTTTCTCCCACCCACCATACTCTCCTTTATTAAGATAGCATCCAGAGGACCAGCTACTATCACAAATAATTTCAACAAAAGAACACACACTAGTCAAAGCAAGTTTAACTTTCTGAAAGCTTCCTCAAGTCCTTAGCAAAGAGCTTCCGGAGACAGTGACAGTGTACTGTGGCCGTGATCAGGTTATCAGCAGTTAGATTGTTAAAACACATTTCCTTGGCAGGGATATATGATACAGCACCTAGATTTACACAGGCTCTTTCTTGTCAATCAGGAAATTGAATTTCCTTGCTTAGACTGCTTACAACAACTGATAAGGTTCCCCCCCCAACACACACACACACACACACACACACACACACACACACACACACACACTGCCTTGCTTGTTCTTTGTTTCTATGCAATTAGCTGGAATCAGGTAAATCCATTTGAAATTAGGTTCAGAGAGACTACAGCAAAGGTGGCTATCACCTTTTCTGTCAATATTTTAGGAGAGCTGTGAATTGCCTCTTCTTGTATCTTTCATTAGCTTAGGATACGAAGGCATTTTTCTTCTGTTACACATTCTGTCTTTCTGACATGGGTTTAGAATTTCTGTGGAGTAAAGAAGATTGTGCTATTACAATAGCTATATTACAACCCGATGCTGAGCAGGGTAACACATTGATTTGGGATTAGAGCCACAAGCATGCTGGGAAAATCCTAGGTAGATGATGGCAATCAAAAGAAGATCATCTTCCAGAATGAGGTCTCTGTACTAGTTCAAGGAGAAGGGAATTTGGTCCTCTTGGTGTGGCATCAGGTTTCCCAATCAAGGGGCACAACAAAAAGCCAATAACTAGACAATTGCCAGAAAATGGTCCTCTCCAAGCCTAAAATCTAGAGACTTCTCTGGGGAATTTGTCACACATATCTTATTTATTTCATTAGCTCTTTCTTTAACTTCCTTGACTTCTTGCAACTTAAGGTTATTATTCCAGTATCAAGGCAGCACCACAGAAAGTCAAGATAAATTTCTTCTAAGCAGCTTTACAGCCAGTACTGCATCATAGGCCATAAAAATGTAGGGGGTGCATGAAATGCTGTTCTGCAGAAACTTCCCACCAAAAATAAGTCAGAGAGCAATTAGACACAAAATAATCCATGTCAAACCCTCCCAAGTAAGACCCCTTAACAATAACTTCTTTGAAAATAAATTTTAATATAAAAAAACAATGTATACCGGAGGCAATTCAGCAATATGGGCAAATAAACACTTTTAATCTTTACAGTTAAGGCATTTGGTGGTAAATTAACAACAAGACAACAATACAAAGAGCCATATCCTGTGACTTCTTCATAACACTTTTATATGTATTTATGGGAGTCAGTCATGGGACAATTAAATAAAAATAGGTGCAGCTAGTATGGGTGGGGGAGCCATTGTCCTTTTCTGTTATGATAGGAAGTCTGGCTTCTATCTGGGAAATTAATAAGCATCTTAACTTAGAAGCAATTAGTATTTTTTCATAAAATTTTGTATGAGAAAACAGAGCTGGATGATTGTTAAGTAGACTGCAAGTTGATTCCTTTGGTGGAAGAATTAGGATTTACAAAACCTGAAAGTCAAACACTAAACACAGATTAAACTGCTCTAAACTCTACAGAGATGCTGTAAAATATCTTTTGAATGTCTTAACAAATAACTGTACCTATTTCTGCTTATAATCAATAGTCTTTTCCTTTAGTTGTTTTCTTTAGCTGTAATTGCTTATTTTGTCTTAAAAATTATATCCCTGGGAAAAAACGGATATTTAAAAGAACTTAAATTAAGAGATATACTTAATTAGTAATATGTAAGTACCCAGTGGTTCCAGTAAAAATTTAAAAGTACCCAGCCCTCCCTGAAATATTTCAGAGGACTGGGATTTGAGTCATGAAAGAGAATGCCAGTTGTCCCTACTATCTTTATCTTCCTTTTTATTTTTATTAATAGAATCCAGACATTTTAGTACGCATATGATGACTATAATAAACAGCACATAGTTCAACCTCTCTTACAGTTAGCTGTCTGCTGCTAAATCCTGCAGGGGGGTGGGGATAGAGCAGTGGGGGTGCCGTGGAAGTAGTGTGGACAATAAAAGAAGGGAGAGCGGCCACAGCTGGCGCGCCAACCACATTCCACAACGGACTTAAAATCTTAGAGCCCTTCGAGCTCACTTCAGCTGCTATTGTTCTGGCTACTCTATTTCCTTACAGCCAAAACCATAAGAATATTACACACACAATTACACGCACACTTATACACACACACACACATACACACACACACACACACACACACACACACACACACACACACACACCCCTTCACTAAAACAGAATTACGCTCTTGTGCATCACTTGAAGAAAATTTGACTTGGAGCAGGGTTGTACAGAATAGAAAGCAGATAAGGGGTGAATATTGTAAAGCATTGTCTTTCCATCTGCAAGGCTGCTTCTGTCACCTCAGGGGTTACGTCACTGCAAGGGCCCTCAAGCTTCTTTATGTAACCAAAATAATAAGCCAGGCAATTACCGCTTGTCTGCTCTCAACTTCCGTCTCCAGTCCTATACCCCAAGCACCCAACTCCGGATTCCTTCCACCCTTATCCCACGTGTAATTCAGAATGATGATTTCACAGTTGTATTTTCGTTCTTCTATTTAAGCTCTGAGAAGCACACAGTGGAGCTCAAGCTCAGGGTCCTTGGCCTGTCTCCTATTTCATCAGCCCTTCCCACTTATTCTGTATTTTCCTCCCTCCTGTAATCAGAAAGTAGAGATAGGAGAATTCAGAGAGTAACAGCAAAACATGGCTTATACAGATAAAATGGACCCAGAAATGTCAAATTATTCAAAGCTGTGAAGTAAATATTTGGCAGTAGAGAGATTAGAATGCTGATGTCTTGACAACCGACCCATGGCTCTCCTCCAATCACCTGGGTGTAGCCTGTTTTTCATCCACATTCCACCCTCCCTATCTTTTACTATCCACACCCTTCAGTATATGTCTGTTGATTTTTAAAAAGTAGGAAACAAGGAAAGGATAGAATACACACATATATCTGTCATATAAATGAAATGGTATATGAAATCCGGTGACCCATCCTTGAAGTGTTCATCAAACACTTGCTTATATTTTTAGTATTGTTGTTTTGAATAAATATCTTTAGAAAATCAGACTTGCATTTTTTGAGGAAAGTGTGTATGTTTTCATATGATCCTAGTACCTCTTACACAGTAGAACTCTATTTCAACTGCACTTCATACCCTCTCTATTCCCAGGCTTAGAAACTAAGAGGGCATCCAGTAGAGAAACCCAAGTGATGTCCTTCCCTCCCCTCTGTATTTTCTAGTCCTCTAATGAGTCAACAGCTTCTATGATGTCTAGTTTTATTTTTTCCTAATGACACTTTTAATCCCCTTTACCTTTATTAAAATAGATATGGACCTCAAACAGTAGCTAAGGTATTGCCCTATTCCATTCCATGAGAAATTTAATAGGATGAAAATAAGTGGGAACGGAAGGGAGGGACACAGTTAGACACTTTTTTCTTGATGGAAATGCATAGTGGTTTTCTCTAGCCAGAAAAAAAAAATCCACTACATTAAAATATCTCTAGTTAGATGAATTAGGGAAAAAACAGCCAGCGAGAATGACAAATGTTGGGTTTATAATTGGATTACAGAGGAGTTGTAAGTTTCTTCGCAGCAGTAGAATGTGATCAAGCAATGTCCATGTTTTCCACAACTCAGCTGTCAAAGGCACACATGCCAGGAATCCCTTCAAAGTGCCCTGTATAGACTCCAAAACTGCCTGTTCATCTAAACCAGAAAGAGAAATTTTAAAACGACCAAAATGCTGTAAGAATCTCAGCTGTCTTCTTAGAGCACTTCGGAAATGTATTGTGGCCCTACTAAAAATACAGAGTAAATAACTGAAGTTGGCAATAAACCATCCCCTTCTGAGGACTATTTATTTCCAAGAAGCTCCTGTTGCCAGCTCAAGCTGTTGCTATGATATCCCCATATGTATTTAAGGGACAAACGCTGCCATTTTCCCATGGTGAGTGATGTTGACTAAATTCACAGCCCCCAATCTACATGCTGTGTAGGCTGAGTCAGACCTACTATGGTCCTCAGAAGCCAAGTGCCACCTGTCAGCTGATGCCCTTCACCTAGGAGTGCTCTGGGTACAAATGGCTTCCTGGGTCTAGTTAGGTCACATTTTCCATACTATTCTTTTAACACATTTCTATGGGTTGGAACTATGACAATGACTATGCATGTCCTTCAATTCTGGGAAAGGGAACAGTAAGTCATAAAGACATAAGGCACATGACCTCACAGGGAGGGCTGAAAAAGATAATAGCAATATTTGCTATTATAAGTAAATGCTTTTAATTCTCTTAATGGAATAATCTGATTTTTTAAAGCAGCCTGACAGACAAGGTAGCAAAGTGTGGCCACTTGGGAAAATGCAGGGCCCATTGTGGATGCTCACTTACTTCCTCAGGACTTTTCCCCTCCCAGTCTACAGGATTCTTTGCCTGGATTATGTGTAACTCTTTCACTGTGGGTAACAATGAGCTAGGACTCAACCATGTACTGCACATTTCACCAATTCTTCAAAAGCAACTCACGTTTCATAAGAACTCAAGTAATCGGGGGCGGGGGGGAAGATAACAAATGATGTGTTTTGGCACATAAGTATTACTTTAAAAAAAATCAAACAAACAATATGCTTTCATAACATTTTGTGGTCACAGCTAAAGCTGACCTTTAAAATCATGCTATTATTAAGATAAAATATGGTACTCTATTGAAATCCAAAGCCATAGTTTTAATACAATATGAAACTGGATGTGAAATCTGCCTGATTTTTGCACTATTTCCAAGGGAATATAGACCTGGCCATGTACCTCCACTGTAGAATAGGTAGTCAGCATCAAAGATGGTCTAGATACAATCAGAAGTGGTCAGAAGTGGCAACTAAAGCCAAATAGACAAAAAGTCAATACATATTTGGACACTGATCATATCTGGTAAAACATAATTTTTTAGAATAAAATACTGCAAAACTTGTAACCATTTAAAGTAATAGACACAAATATATATTTTTCTTGCCTACTTAGGCTCTAGTTTCATTTCTTTGAAATGTTAAGAGTATCAAGGTTCATAAAATTCAGGAGGCATAATTAATTAGTTATTAAGCTTTTTTCCACTTCTAATTGTATGTTTTGTTTTAACTAAGACATGCCACCTGCATTTTAAGACCAAAGTGTTGGATCTTTGAATTCTTAAGTGTAGCTATTCCTCATGTGTTAGGACACCAAACTATCACTAAGAGATACAAGCTGGCATATGAGCTTAATAAAGAGTTGTCAGAAATCTAATATTCATGAATCAGAAGTATCATATTGTTTAACAATTATTAGTACTGGAAATTCCTTTCTATACATCTTTACAAAATACTAATTGGTGTTTTAATGTCTTAACACAAAAGGCATGAGTCGCATATGCAAGTATGTGTACCCACACCCCTGCCTTTATCATTTACATCACGGATGACATTATAATGGGCACTCATCAATTATTGGTTCATAAATCATTACAATTGGACTTTTAAAAAAACTTAGAGTATGTAAAGAGAACCATTCTAATAGATTTCAGTGAAAAATGTAGTATGTTTCATGGTTATGATCAATATATGTAGCACTTTATCTACAGGAGAGTTCTACACTTGGGTTTCTTCCCTTTTGTTTGAGAGATCACAGAGATCAGGGCTCCCCTGAACAGCTAAACATTCTAGATTCTCCTTTATAAAGTGTGACAGGATCGAAGGACACACAGATGCACTGAAGCCCACTAACCTCGCCGTGGAGCCTAGGTAAGCTCATGCAGTGCTACAGAAAGATTTTCCTCTGAAAACATAATCTCGTATTTTCCACTTTGATTACTGGCTTCACATAAGGTTCTCCATTGCATGTCAGTAACTATAAGCTGATCGTTTTCTTAGTTTTGACGAATGCATATACGTAAGTTACACAGTTTCTTTCAGCAGAAAATGTTGCTGTCACCCAAAATGTTTCTCTTACCTTTCTCCTAGAGGCTAGGTTCTAGGCAACCCCACTCTTGCCCTCCATGCTCCCAGCAGAGGCATCCAGAGTTCTGACTCCTTCCCCATGGAATCTGGAATGGCTTGTAACAAAACTCCACATAAATAAAGCCATGCAGCATGCCCATTTTATGTTAGGCTTTCTCTCAGGCCGATAAATTTGAAATTCAGCTGTTTCCCCCATGTATCAATAATGTACTATTCTCCATGGTTGATCTGTGTCTTCTTTTATTAATAACACAGGTGTGCCTATTCAGGTCCCTGTGATGAGCCACTAAGCTGTTAACAACTTCGGGTTATTTTGAATAAAGTGCAATTGTTTTGTAGAGATAATCTTTCATTCTCTGGGAAAACTACTCAAGAGTGCATGTTTGGGTAAGAACATGCTGTCAGACCATTTTATAAAACCTTAGTCATTTTACACTCAAGAATAACACATTGGATTTGATATTCTTCAGACTTTGTCCAATATTGGACAAGGTCAGCCTTTTTAATTTTCATTATTTTCATCGTAGCTTAAGTTTGCTAACTTCCCTAAAGATTATAACAAAGATTGATCTTCTTACATAATTTTAGCTATTTGTACACCTTTCTTGGTAATGAATGAATTCAAATATCTTACTTTGTTCATTTTTCTTGAGTTGGTTTTCCTTTTGTTGTGAATTTTGGGTGTTTTAATGCCCAGAATACCAATCATTTTCAGAGCAATATATTCTACAAGTATTTTCTTTTAGTGTGTAGGTTGCCAATTCATTTATTTATTTTGATGGGTACAACTTTTAATGGATTTCAACACATCAATTTTTTTCTCTCTGATTTGTTATTATTTGCTCTAGAAAAACATTTGTCCATGCAAAATTTATGAAGACATTTCTCTATTTTTTATACTCTCAACCTTTTAAAATATAATTTTTACATAATTATATTATTTTCACAATTTTAACCTTTTGCTTTAGATCCATGAGTCATCCCAAGTTATTTTGTGTAGTGACCAGGAAGGGCTGTGACTCCCTAATTTCTGTTGAGTTGGACCAGCACTCTTTGTGAGAAAGGCTTTCATTTTATGCTGGAGTTCTCTGTTGCATTCATTAAAAATGTACTGGCTGAATTTGGGCTCATTTCTGAATTCTATATTCTATTCTATTTCCCTGGGTCATCCTTGGTCATTATGTTAGCACAACTCTCATATTGCCCTGAAAGTCTACTTTAATGCAACCAGGATTCCATCTTTAACTATTTTGTAGTTTTCAAAGTGTCTCTTACCACTTTTTACAAAGTAACATAGAATAACACAAAGTACGTAACACAGAGACATAAATGATTTTCTTCCCCTAAACATTTGATGCTTATTAATGACGTTTCCTGAAAGAAATGTGACAGTATAAGTTAAAATTTTTATCTGAAATCAAAAAATTATAGTTTTTACATTCCTTGATTGTTACTGTTCCTTCCTGTATGATCTTTAAAGATTAACAACAAAGGCCAACACTAAGAATGCAAGTGACAAGCATTTCACTTCATTTAGACAGTTCCTTCTCACCTAATGAAAATTAAAAGGCCTGCATTATGATTAGCCCCACAATTTTGAACAAATCTTATGTTCAATATATTTTGTAAGTTATTAGTGCTAGAAGATATAAAATAGATGGCTTTATACCTATCATATTTTACAAGTGAAAGACTGTGCTCCTTTGAAAAATTACCATATCATAAATACCAGAAAACTAAGCATGTGGCTTTGAAGAATCAGAGGCCCATACGAAGCTAATTTCTAGGTCAGTGTTACCCTTTGAGAGCACAAGGAAATGCAGCTACTACTGTTGAAGCATAGGATACCAGTAATAAGAAAGATTTTAAAAACATTTTCTATTCCCCTTTGACCATGTTAAGTCACCTTGTACTCTTTCTAAAACACCAAGCTACCAAAAGAACAATCTCACATACACAGAAAGTATTCACTCACTCATTAGTCTCTCAAGGTTATTAACTAATCTCTAATCTGTGCCAGACACCATGACAGGTTCAGAGCCTTTACACAAAGACATATATCTTCACTGTCCTCACGAAGTTCACGTTATCCAGAAAGGAACACGTAATAAGCAAATTTAAAACAAAACACCATAGTAATGTTTTAAAGGAAATAATCAGGTACAGTAGCAAAAGAGGAAAACAAAAACAGTGTGCAGTGGCTCCAGAACATATCTGCAGACATTAACATGCAGATCTGGGCTAAAAGGTGAGAGTGATCTCTCATTCAAGGACTAGCCAAGCCCAACGCTCCTTGGCTTCTGCCATCGGGCACACTCAGGGTGGCGACTGACATGAGTACACATGAAAGAAAGAAATAGCGGGTTCTGTACTTTTATAACCTGGCATGAATGTTTCAGAAGTCAGTGTTGGGCATCCTCAAGCTGACAGGTATGTAAGCTAAAATAAATAATTAAGAATGAGGGTAGCAGACAGGAGAATTCTTCCCTCACATCTAGTCATGAGGCTTCATGGCTTTCCCTTTTGAGTCACTCATCAATGTCACCTGTGTTAAGAACGCTGAACAAAGGCAATGGAAGGGAAAGTAGGTCATTTGTATCCAGAGACTTGACATGGTATTTTCAGTTCAAATATTAGATAATTTGAAAATTATACAAAATGACTTCTGCTAGCAACCCAAATTAGTCTCAAGGATTGTATTCCAATAATGTACTCTACATGACTTTCACAATGCCAAAACAGAAAAAAAATAAAATAAAAAGCAAGCAGGAGAAAAAAGTCAGATGAAAAAATCTATTTCATCTCCTCAGACAGCACTGCACATCCAAGTATGGAATTGCTGGTCTGACTTACCACCGCAAAGAGTTGGGCTCACTTAAATAATAAATTTAATAACATCCTATAATAATGCAATTTTATGCTTAATACTTTTCTAGGCATTCACATTTTACAGAAAAGTAAACTGGAGAATAATTCTCCCACAATTTTTATTTATTTAGCACAGAATAATGAATTTTATATGTCTGAATGCATGCCCAGACATATATAAATTTCTGTCATATTATTATCTTGTTACAAAACTTAATATGGCAAGATACAAAAATTAAGGAGCAGACAGATTTCAAACTGCTATAGATAAATCTGCACATTTTATTTTACATTAATGTAGACACAGAACACAAAGTCTAGTTTTTCACTTAATTGCTTTAAAGTCATATAGATTTATCTTAGTGCTGAGTCAATTCTAACTTACGTTTTTGTTTTTATTGTGACCTGTTTGCAATAAAAGTAAACTGCACTTGTTTCTGTAGTTTGCTAATTGAAACTGAGAGCATAAATTCATATTGAGTTAAAGATGTTCATAATTATGTAAGTGGTAATATATGTGGAAGGGAGGAAAAGAACATATGCATTTATTAATAAAAGCAGTTGTCCTGACAGTTGTCCTTTGCTATCTAAGGATGATCAATTCCAGGAACTCCATAGATTCCAAAATCTCCAGTGTTTAAGTCGCTTATATAAACTGAGAATTTGCGTATACACTATGTACATTCTCCCATGTACTTTATTATTTTTATGTGTGCATATAATGTGTGTGAGGGGGTGTATATCTCCCAAGAGATACACTGGGAGGGCACATGACAACTCTATGAAGTCTATTCTCTCCTTCTGCCTTTAGTTTGTGGGTTTTGGGGCTCAAACTCAGGCCATCAGACTTGTACTTAAGCATCTTTATTGGCTGAGCCATCTCACCAGATCTACTTGATTAGTCATAGTACTGAAAGGCAAAGCTGGGTTAATAGTTGCTATATTGTATTGTTTACCTAATGGGAAGAAAAAGCCTGCACATGTTCAGTGCAGATGTAACATTTAATGATTCTATTTGCAGATGATTGAATCCACTAAAAAAAAAAAAACTCACCTACATAAAGCAATAAACTCTGCCTTGGTTTTTATATTTTCACTTTTACATGGGATTTGATGGTACTAATAACCTTTACTTTTTAGTGCTTAATTCTCACATCAGAGGATTCTTCTTATTTGGAGAGCACATGTACAATTTCTGAGGCATTCCCAGTGTCGCAAATCTCACAGATGACATCTTACGACCTAGCTGTCATTCCTGGGATGGACTGTGGTGCTGCTGAGAATGGCGAGGAAGAGAGAACACAGCCTTCATGACCTTAAAATTCAAGGGGACATTGAGATATGAAAAAGCTTATCCCATAACAGTACCAACAACAAAATATATACAGCATTGCTATTTAAGCGTCAAGCCCTGAAATAGGTATTACTGCTCTCTATCACTATTTTGAGATTAGGCAAGAATATGCCAGTTTGTGTCTCATTTCCAGTCAGTTCAATTGGCCTTTGTGGGGGAGAGGTGGAGTTTGAGACAGGGGTTCTTTCCGCATAGGCCTGGTTGTCCTGGAACTCACTCTGTAGACCAGGTTGGCCTTGAACTCAAAGAGTAGCCTGCCTCTGCCTCCTGAGTGCTGGGATTGAAGACATATGCCACCACTGGCCCAGCTTTTTATTTCCAATAAGGGAAACAGTATGATGCTATATATTGTGATAGTATTTCCTCACCTCATTATTTACAATTGGAACTCTATGTGCAGCCCAGGACAGAATAGAAGATCATACTTGTAGCTATGTTGGTCCAGAAGGCATGCAAATGCATGTGTTTTAGATTAGCAGTTACTATCTGCAAAGCCTGTGGAGAAAGACCTCATTATGAACTACACTCATTCTATGCAGAAGTCAGTAAGCAATGGCCTGTTTGGGGAGTACCGAAGTATCAACTATAAACGCCAATTAAAGAGAATAAAAAGTTAACTCTGAGGGCCACTTCCTACCACAGCCAGGCACAAACACAACTACATGTATAAACAGGCCTCGAAAGATGGGAACTATAAATGTTGTAGGTACTTGCAAAAAATATCACAAATCCAAAAGGATAAAGCATCCCGAGGTCTGGGGCCACACCTCTCAGCGTGTAGAGAGCCAGGCCATAAACAAGAGTGAGCTCTGACGAAGACAACAGCATTCACAGGTATACATTTACCCATGAGCCAGAGCATGCAAAAAGATTATAACCTGAAGAGTAGGTGGAGGAAACTGTGAGATTGTCTCCCAGAGCCAAGGGACGGCCATAGGCAGTGACTACTCTTGAGGAAAGCAAAAGACACTCCCTGAGAAGAAAGGAGGAAGGCTCCTCCCTAGTGGAAGAAGGACCATGGAGATTTCTAAGGGACCACTGACATAAGGCATCAGGGCACACAGGAGTTAAGGAAAGGGTATCACTGTAAAGATTGGCAATTCGGAAGCAGGAGGCAGGTGGGAAGAGCCGTAAAACCCTCAGTTCATAGCTTGGACATTTCAAACAGTCTAAATATTGTTAGGGAGTGCTGTGCGTTTACTTTAAAATCAGACACAGGAGGAAGAGATTTTGATTCCTTTGTTTTGTATCTCAAACGTAATTGACTGATATCTGATGACTTCCCTAGTTTACACTGTGCATATTCCCAGATAATTGTCTCTCTTCCCTAGGCTACCCTTTGAAGTTCTGATTATATTTACTATCAAAGGGGAATCACAGAAGAGACCGGAAGAACTTGAGCTTGATTTAAGTAATCAGCTTCAGAAGACTGTTTCCACTTCATTATAAACAGCGGCCTCTAGGAATGAGATGGATCTGATTTGGAAGAAGGCAAGCAAGTGGGCTTATGGGAAACAGAGCGCTACCGTGTTCAGTGGAACCAGCAAAGGCATCACTCAGCTCAGTTATGCAAAGTCCCCAATCACTGTGCTACTGCATTATTTTATTGTACACGTTTAAAAGAATTAGGAGAACACTTTTATTTACATTCTTCTATCCTCACCTTCCTTTCCAATAATATAAAGAATATTTTCAAAGCAGCCAGCACTGATTAAGCTCCAGGTGGTCTCTCATATAATATTTAATATTTCCCTTTCTATGAAAGACTGGCAAGAAATTACCCTGACAATTACGATGGCTTTTGATGAAGAACCTAGGGAGGAAATATTTCTTATAAACAACTTCTCTATGGCCTTAAACCCATCCCGTTAGTGCTGAGAGATGAGGCAACTGGGTACAAGAGGCCATTGCCAGAATTTCTGACATACCATAAACCTTTTCATATAGGGACTGACCAGCTGAAAATAAATTCTTTCTCTGATTCACACAAGACCTGTGATCATGTGCCTGGGTGCTAGTGGGAGGACAACAGGAACAGTGGATATCCAGGGTATCCAGGGTAAAGGGTATGGGGGAGTCCACATGCAATGAATGATTGTGCATGTGGGTGGTACCCGGTTTCCCAGAGTGCACTGGGTGCATGATGGAACTTGTGCTAAATCACTGCTATATTTGGATGGAGGCTCAGAATGACATTTTGTCTTCAGGAGCATAAACACTGTTTTGCATTTTTAGTCAATGAAAGACTGAGCTATATCCCTATCATATCTTTAATTTTTAAAGATTTATCTTTCACTAAGTTTGTATTAATTTGGATAAAATGTTTCATTATTGGATCAAAAAAGCAGTGTTGAATCCCTGATATTTCTAAACACTCCCCCCTCAAAAAAACTAATTAAAACAATACTGAGTCATGCAAAAGCCAATAAAACATATTATTAAAAGATCAAATGAATAATAACAAAAAAGTGTTGTATTTGGGATGACACTCTTTACAGAAAGCATTTTCTATTATCTGGTGGGATTATTATTACTACAGATATAATTAGGCATTACAAACCTAATAAAATATTAGTTGCTTATTCATTGAGACCAATGCCTTAACAGATAATTAGATTATTCCCTATATCCTAAAATATTAAAATAAATAAAAATAATTATCAAGTGTAAATCACTATATTTGATCACTGGTAATGTATCTTTTCAGTATCTATTTCCACTTCCTTGTCCATCATGCAATTGCTGATAATATCAGTGAACAAGGGTCCTATTACTACTAAGCAAATAGAGTACCAGCCATAGAGGAAATTAGAATGGTAATTGTACCCTTGTACCTGCTACAGCTGGGGTTGAAGGGCTTGTCCCTGGGAGTTGTGACTAACCAAAGTCAATGGTTAAAAGGAGGCTGTGCATCATTTATTATTCCTTTAGAAAACACCACATCCTCCTCCTATGCTGTGGGACTCTATGGACCTTCAGCAACCGAGGACTTGGTGTCTTGAAAAGCCACGTGGCCTCAGTTGCTCATCACTCAACTCTTCTATACTAAACAGACACAGGAAAAGGGCAAGATCTCCATGCTTCCCTTTTCCTGCGTTCCAGTCCCCATGACTGTGGTTGTCTACACAGAGGTGTGAGGGGGAAATGGTTGTCCTCTGGGCCAGCACATTCTCCTGTGGGAAAACATCACTTCCACTTACACATTCAAACTCAGAGTGAATATAAACAAACAACCACAAAAGAGTTCTAAGAGGTAACGCAGTGGTTAAAGGCTGAGCATTTGCTCACAAATGTAATTAACTACTTCATAGTGCACGTAGAAAAACTGGAAAAGACTTCTCAGCAGGCAACAACCCACAAAGAAAGACCCTCTCCATGACCACAGTCTAGATACCCTGGGGCTTATTTTCCTCAAATTATAAAAGTCTATCAGTACATTTTTTGGCTTGTTTTGTCATTTCAGTGGCTGCTACTTAAAATACCATGTAGAAAGGTAATCCTCAGAACACTGCTTTTATTCTTTGGAAGCCAGCGGCACAGCAATGTGATCTTTCAGCTTCTGTGTGCAGCCAGAGCTAGGTCACCGCATGGAGCTTGAGGGTCAGTCTCTTTCTGTGAAGCTTCTGTCTTTAAGTGGAGAAAAAAGGCACAGAAACATAGCTCTAGCTCTGACCCGCACAGACAACCTCCACAATTACCGAACGGACCCTACCCTGACTCACATCAAGGAGCTGCGAACCATGGTTTGCTATTCTGTAAGGAAAACAAATGGAGAACACCAGACATCTTGGCTACTTGTGTGGCGATGATAAGATACTTTGACAAAGGTAACGTAAGGGAGAAAGGGTTGATGTCATTGTTTACAGTTCATGAAATATCACAGCGTCGAGCTCGAAGCATCTGGTCACACTAATCAGCTCTCATAAGAGGAGCCACGAATACATGAATTACGAGTGCTACTGCTCAGCTTTTTTTTTTTTCCTTCATGTTGTACAATTTAGGTTCCTCTGTCCCAGGAATGTTCACAGCCACAGTTAAGATGAGCCCTCCCGCATCAGTTAATACAGTCAAGATAATTCCTCACACGCAGGCCCAGAGGCCCATCTGCCGTGTGACTCCATTCTTCCATGGTAGCAATTTCACACTAACATCATGGCTGCAGCTAAGACAGCCACAAGCATGAGATGCGTAGTGGGGCACAAGATTCTGGGAACCAAATTTATCTTCTTTCTCAGAGAAAGCAAGATTGCTTCTCTATTGAAATGTCTTAATCTGATATCTGAGTCCTCTAAAACATGTTAAGAACTATGTGAAGAAAATGAAAGGCTTTGGCAACAAAAGGAAGGAGACAGTGTCACAAGTACCCAGAAAAAAACGTTGCTTTCAGTAAAAGAAAAGGAATCAATCAGACATCATGTGTTTTCCTAAAGATTCACATCAAAGTATGAGATGCCAAAGGTACCGGATTAATAATAGAATTTCCGGGGCCTATGGAAGTGGGATATTCATCTCAAATAACATTAATTTAGAGAAGGACATAATGAATTTGGTCCGTGTTAAAAAAACGTTAGCATGCCTCCCATAAACCAGTCACTGTTTCTGATGTTGTAAATAGGAGGAAAAATATGGTCATTATCCCAGAGGAAATTGCATTCTTAGGAGGGACTATCAGACTATATATGGTTAACTTCAATGTAATGAACTACATGCTATTACAGGATTGTTGTGGGAATTCAGGCCGGACTAAAAGATCAAGCAAGGTTTTCTAGAAAGCATAATGCTTCAACTGTCTTTTATTTAGATCAAAGCCCAGGACTATTTAGTTCTGTGCTACAGGGCAGCCAGCATAATCCCTTTGAGTATATGTGCTTATTAATTAAAAATGGGTGCAACAATACCAACCTCACAGGTTTGTTATGCGGATTAAAAGATTAAACATGTGAAGTACTCATGCCCCTCTTTGTACGCTGAAAATGCTCGCTAAGTGTTTTCTTTCCTGCAGCCTAGAAAATGTTAATGGTGGGAGGTCCAGGAGGTATGAGCGACCAATGCTGCTGCCACCTCGGAAGTGAAGAGACCGGCCATAAGGCTGGGTGAGATGGTCAAGAGCATGTGAGTAGGGTCTTGGAGCCAGGTCCTCCCACCTGTAGCCTGGTGCCTTCTGTCCTACAGCACCGCATCACTTCCACGTAGGGCTGTGAGGAGGAATGAGAAGAGTATAAACAGGGAAATCTATGCACTGTAAGTATGGAGGTGCTAGGAGAGCAGATAAGGTAGAGTGCTGAAAAAGAAAAGGCCATGAATGAGCTGAACAATCAGTCTTTAAATCAACCTGAAATGGGACTTAAGTCTTAAAAAAAAAAAAGTAGAATTTGAGGACGGAGACATGGCTCAGTGATTAAGAACACTTGGGCTTTCAGAGGACCTGGCATTTGAGTCCCAGCACACAGGTTCAACTAAAAATCATCTATAATTTTAGTTCTAGGGGGATCTGATACCTCCTTGTGGACTCTGCACACCCTAGGCACACATGCAGTATATGTACATAAATGCAGATGAAACACCCATACACACACACATACACACACATACACACACACACACACACACACACACGCGCGCGCGAAAAAAAACCTTTAAAAATAGAATAGAAAAAAATCTTACTTTATAACAACAAAGCATACGTAAATGATGTAGAAGGTTTAATTAAGGGTCATCTCAACAGTATCATATATGGATAAAATGAGGATCAGTTGACCAAGGTCAGGTTAAAATGAGATTTTCAAGGTTCGTAAAGTGTTGCGATGTAATTGTCATTAACATTTTCATCTGGCAAAGTGAACTGGTAAAAACTGTGACACTATTGAGTTCAGTGTTTAGGTGTGAATTATAATCTCCAGTTTCCTGGTTCAGGACCCTTTCACTCCACCATGCATGGATACAGTCTCTGAAACAGGCATGGAGCCAAGGTTTACTGGAGGTGCAGAGCTGGAACCTCGATCCAAGGATAAGCTGATCTAGCTCAGAAATTATTCTAAGGCCAATATGGAAATAGCAGATCAGGAAGAGCATGCCCCCAACCCCTGCTCCCTAGCTTCTCCAACTCTACATAAAACACCATTTTGATATGTGTCTCTTAGCGTGGTGTAAAAGTAATTAAGAGAAATGAAAAACAAGTGCTGCTATTGCTTAATCACACATCTAAACATTTTTTTTTTACTCCCTTTTCTCTTTGTCACCGGCCTGTGCACTGTCACCACAGGTTGATGGGCTGACCAAAGAAAGAAAAGACAAAGATACAAGGACTGAGCAGGAACACACATTCAGCTAAGCCCAGGCTGAAGAAATGCCAGGTGCCCTAGAGAGCACGTGCGGGGTATAACCAGAAACTTCAAGGGGTGTCAAACAGCAAAATTAATCTTAGGAAAACTTCCAAGTACCGTGTGATTCAAGTGTCAGAAAACAGCCACTTGTATTGCTGCTTTCACAAAACCAAGGGGTGCTGATGGTTTAATGACGGGTGGAGATCTAAGTGACTTCCCCTACATAAGAAACTAAGAGCAGCCTCGGCTCAGTTTTCTGTATCTGAATAAGTAAACATGTTTATTAAAGCCTTTGTCAAGTTGTTCATGCCTGGGATCCACTGATCAGCTCCCTTAAGTTCATTGCCTTCATTTCCCATTCTAAGACACAGGTGTGGGACAATCTTGAGGCAGAGTCTTTTGTATATTCCGGCATAGGAAAATCATTTTGTTTTTCACTAGGATTAAACTGCCCTGATCATATATAGCCCTTAGGATAATCTGGACCCTAAAACCTTGCCTAAGAGGCCCTCTTTGTGCTTGTACAACACATTACTCTAAAGGCCCACTGTTTCATGAAGGTAGCACTTAATCAGATGGCTCAGTAAGATATTTGCCTGCTGTGACCTTCCATAGAGGAGGTCCTCATGAAGACAGCCACATCTTCAGAAGGATCATGGGAAAGTCACCCAGTGTTGTGTCATTATTCTTCAAACTTCAATAATGAGCTACAGACATTTGTCTCTCAGCTGTAAGCTCTGGCAGCTGTCAATCAGCTTGCCTGAGTCTGACATCCTGGAGACCCTTGAAGTTACAAACAGCTTGAAGTGCAGCACATGGGAGGCATGGCTTATTTGACACACAGAGTTTCTGCCTGTTGGTCCACAACACTCCACATGTCTGTACACACTGCCATTCCAGCTTCTGAAATTGTCTGGTAGGTAAGCCTATTTTGTTTATAAAGCCTACCTTCTAATATTTTGGTCCAGCAACAGAAAATAGACCAAGATATTAGTCAATTATAAACTTGCAATATAATAATGTCTATGTCTATGTCTAGGAATAGTTGTAAAAATTAAATAAGATAGCTCTGAAAGGCTTACTTAGCACAATGCCATAAACACAGTAAATATGAAATACATGTCAACTATAGCTATTTAATTATTGAACTTTGAGTATATATTTACACATGTCTTTTCTTTTTCAATGTATCAAAAGACTCTTGAGAAATAGGATCACATATCCATTACATGTATTTATACACTCAGCTAGCCAACAAGTATTTATCTAAGCAGTTAGTCACCTCATGAGAAATTGCAAAAGTAAGCAAAAAGTACCAAATAGATGCCAAGTCCAAAGCTCTTCTACAGTGATGTAGAGCTGTAAAGCAAAGAGAATGAAAGTTGAGATGCAGCTTCACCACATTGGAGAGGGTACCTCTGAGGCCAATGGGGAACTTTGAAGTGAGGTTTCATGGCAGAAGAGTTATCCAGCAAAGGTGGGCAAGAAGAATATTCGAAAGCCAGGCACAGAAATGCATGCCTGTAATCCCAGCACGCACAGAGGCAGAGGCAGCCAGAACCCTTGTGGGTTCGAGGTCAGCCTGGTCTATAAAGTGAGTCCAGGATAGCCAAGACTACACAGAGAAAACCTATTGCCAAAATAAGAAGTGCCAGGCCCCCAAAACACACATTGAAAGGTTTATGATGAGACGTGTGGCATCTTTAATAATAAGGGATAAGCAACTGTGAAGGACACGGTGGGAGTAGTGCAGCCTAGATAGGGGTGATGCGCTGAAGAGCTCAAAGGTGATGTCAGGTACTCCAAGCATCTTAAGTGATGCTCTAAGAAGGACCATTTAAGCATTTATCTTAGCACTCTGGCTACAATTTAAAGCCTGGATAATATGAGACAACTGATGAGGGGGGGGGGGTACCTGAGAAACTATTGCTGGAGTCTCTGTAGAAGGAGGTCATAAGTTGAAGCAGACACTGATAAGATGTATGAAGAAAACTGAGTGAAATGAGAGATTTTGAGTGGAAAAATCAATGAGACTTTGGGCGGGCTGCTTACTGAGGGTAAAGTGAAGGAGATGCCAAAGACAGCTCTCGTTTCCACACCAACTTCCCCAGTTGGGACTGGAGGTTACATGTGCTTGCCGAGAACCTTGGCGTGTATATTCAAATTCCTTATCCTGCTACAGTTCCCCCCAAATCTTAGGATGCACAGTGTGTTAACATTCATACAGCATGTTCACATGCATTTTACTGCATTCTTACTGAGGCCCACAAAGGAAATAATTTGCTTCTAGATAACAAAATGAGTACGCGAAAGTATTGAGCCTGAAGACTCATCTCTTACCCCTCTGGTCCCATGTACAGTCGGCTAATACAGCTGCCACTTATTTTATTGAGTATGTAAAACAAAATACTGATAGACTTTTTAGGCAAGTTTGTTTCTATAAACACATAGCCATTCATTCTATACGTTTCTCTATGTATTTCTTGAACTTTTTTTGGTAGAAAGGGGAGACTAACTAGGCTACAGTTCCTACATTTTTCTGCAAAATTAAGGGATACAAAGACTTGCAGGCTAAATACCCATACTAACAATTTCTTGAATGATGGCTAGCCCACTGTTCCTTATAGAGAAAAAAAAAATAGCTGAACACCAGTTCTGTCATTTAAGAATATCTGGGAATGTGCAGAAATTTTCTTAAATATGTAAAACAAGAACTTATGCAACACATTCTTACAGATATTTTGAAGATGACATTTAATTATATAAGTATGAATTGCTACCGTGGCCTCAGTAAGTAGCAGCTAAAGTAAGGCTCCACACCACTTGTGGGTACCATTGCTTTTCTGGGAACCAGTTTAATCAATAACTGAAGGTCATGTTGGTGGAGGACAAAAATAGATAGGCTGGATGAGATAACCATACAATCATTTTATAGGAATTACTGGTATTTGGGAGTCATTTTATGAATATGAAAAAGAAGCTTAGATGCACCTCAGGGAAATAGAGTTGATGGCGTTTCCCTCTTCCTGGATTGCTGATTGACTTTTTTATATTAAGAGATAGAATCCACAATCCATACAAGGAAATGCTATCAGCGTGGATTAATCCCACACTGAGAGCAAGAGGTATATCTGACTTGTTCGTAGTCACCAAACAGTAACTGTATCTGTATGGAGGAGTATGGTCCTCAGAACATCCAAAAACTGGGAACCAACATGGATATACAACTTTAGTAAGGCATCCTCAAATTTGTAGCCTGGTAGATGAAATAAAGACAACAAAAAATTTAATTACAACATGATGCACTGAAGTGTAATAGATGTACTCTCTGTTCTAAAGCCATCAGAGTAGGAAACATTTCTTGATTGATTTTAATGACTTTCTAAAATTTAACCCACACTTTAGACACCCAATAAGAGAGGACATACTAGTGGGACTCTAGATGTGAGATTCATGGGAGAAAGGCAAAATAGAAGGACCCAGAGGGTCTTAGACGCCTACAAATAGAACATTATGATAGGCAGATTTGGGCACAGGGGTCCCACTCAAACTAGGCACCAGACAAGGACAATACAGGCGGTAAACCTTAAACCCCTACCCAGATCTAGACAATGGACAGAACACTCTCCACAGTAGAGTGGAGAGTGGGATATTACTTTCTCACACACTCTGGTGCCTCACCTTTGACCATGTCCCCTGGAGGGGGAGACCTGGTGGCACTCAGAGGAAGGACAGCAGGTTACCAAGAAGAGACTTGATACCCTATGAGCATATACAGGGGGAGGTAATCCCCCTCAGGAACTGTCATAGGGGAGGGGAATAGGGGGAAAATGGGAGGGAGGGAAGAATGGGAGGATACAAGGGATGGGATAACCAATGAGATGTAACAAGAATAAATTAATAAAAAAAAAAAGGTCAAAAAAAAAGTATGCAGAATTGCAAGCATGAATGAAGTTCAGAAAGTTAGAGCCTATATGCAAGTACAAGACAGCTTACTCTTTGGGACCCCATACACTGTGCATAGCTTCAGAAATTCATATCTAAGGTGAATTGCTTTGCTGGTAAATTCCTTAGTGTTGGCAAAAACATTCCTTTTTTTTTTTCTTCTTCTTCTCCTGTAGGCACTGGAAGGTTCAAGCATCTGAGAAGAACAGAGTTCGACCAACAGCTTGATACGAAGATTTCCTCATATCTCATCTCAGGAAGCTGGCAGAGAAATGGTTAGGAAAACAGGACAAAAATCTATGGTGTATAAGAATTTCACTTAAAAAAAAAAGAATTTCACTTTAACACATGATAGCTTCTCTGTTATTAAAGATCATATACATATTATGCTATAATTTGTAGTGCCTACTTTTTCAGCTTGAACAGAAAGAAATTGACTACATTTTCTTCCTGAGAGTGAAAACAGCAAAGTAAAAAATTTTTTGTAAACATTGAATCAGGTCCTTCCTGCCAGTCTTGCTAATGGTGACAGATGTGCATGTATTGAATGAAATATTGAATTAATGAATGAAGAATGAATGAATGGACTCTAATGGCATATGATGAAAGTCTAACATAGGTCAGTCATACATTATAAAAGAAATCCTTCATTACTGACACTATCAAATTAACCAAAACGATATCAGATTCCTTCTATGTATTTTACAGGCTTTTGTGATTTTAAAAATTGGCATAAAACCACAACTTATAAATGTCTGTTCATGGGAGTGTTGTCTGCTGGTTACTCAGCTTTCCTGATATGTAGCTTCCAGATGTTTCTACCCATTTGCGCACGAGCGCGCGCGCGCACGCGCACACGCACACACACACACACACACACATTCTGATTCCACCAAGTGGAGATATAAATTATTCTTTACCTTATATGCATAAAATGGTCAACAAGGGAGGCTTTAAAGGATGCTGTTATTGCTTGAGTCCCATCCCAAACTGATTAAAATAGATTCTTAAAAACCAAAGCCTAGTTTAAGGTGCTTCTTAATCTGCGATCTGAACTAAAAACTTTAATGTTACTCCTATGTACTCATTGGCCAGCCAGAATGTAGGTGCTAGGCAACCTACTCAAACTTCAATTACATAAGTTTCACCCAGGGATCCTGTTAAAATGCAGATTTGGATTTTGGGGGTCTGGAGTAGGAACCATGTTAGATCTATCTAAGAAGTTCCAAGTGATATTGTAATGCTGTAGGTGCAAAAATCATAGTAGGAGAGCAAGATGCTAAATCACTCATAATCTATAGCCCTCTACAAGTAGCTGAGGGAAGAACAGGTCTCTCAAGAGACATCCTCAAGAACCATATACAGCTGACACATATTCAGACCCTATAAGGTCATTCCAATTTTGAAATGATATATGAATAGTGATTAAGAATAAGCCATACATCTGAGCACCCCAGCTCACTAGCCTGGGCCTCTTCAAAAGGCTTGCATATCACAGTCATTGCAGCAGCTCAGGAGTTAGTGCCTGCTACTACACCAAGGGTCCAACAACTTCAGCACTAGTGCATGTCTTTCATCTCTGATTGGTTAAACCTTTTGTGGAGTTGGCTATTAAATCTCTTCAATATCACTCTTGAGCACCATAGTGGCTGAGACATTGAAAGGGTCAAACGAAAGAATGGTCCAATTGTCATCTTGAGGTTATGTTATATTGACAAATGATCCCGTTTCCTCACTAATATAGGTTATTTTGATGAAAGAAGGCATGAAATCAGTAGAGTTTATTACAACAGATAAATGGTTTTTAAAGCCCAATGTAAAACCCCAAAAGGGAAGATATCAGTGATTCATGATGTAAGTTTATCATGAACATAGAAATTGAACTCTGAAAATTCTATAGAACTGAAAACAAAAGAAAATATTTGCTACCATCATCAACAAAAAATCATGGGCTTTGCTATAGAAATGTTATCTATAACGTATTATTATAAGGCATTCAATGCTTTGCTTTGACAAATGAGTAATTACAATGTGTCACAAGTATTCTAATAACCACTTCTTATAAATTTCAGTGAGATACTTGGATTTAGAAAAATATTGATATTTATTCATGTTCAATTACTTATTTTGAAAAATGACTTTCCAGATTTGTACTTTTACCTCATTGTGTTAAGAATTTTAAGAAAAACATGTATGTGTGCATGGGGAGGGTTGCGAATCTTAAATCTTTACTTTCTATGTATTACTTTCAAGAGTATAAACAAGGAACCAAGCCACAACAAAAAAGATGTGGGGAGGCGTTGGGGGAAATCTGTAACAACTGGGAAATTCTTTGGCAATTGTATGAGCCGATATAGACACCCCTAGTGTGGCCATGCTGATATTAGCTGTCACTGTCTTTGTGCCTAATTGAAGCAATTGAGTCCTAATTTGTCATGAGAACATCATGTCCTTTAAGCATCTTAAAATCTACTAATTAGAATTGTCAATGTATATTCAGTCTCTTCCCATTCCCAGTTGCACAGTGGCAGCTCATACCATCCACACTGCACAGTTTCCTAGCTAATCTGTTTGGCATTCCTTTCCTGGTTTTTCACTTTATCTCTAAGTTTTAAAACATACAACAAAATTGCTATCATTTCTGACATTTTTCCCTTGCCTCATGGATTTAAATCAAATGTCATATTATTGTTAATGGATTTCATAAAAGAAATTGTGAAGCTCAGAAACATGCATGGCAAATATTTTACAACAAGAAAAAGAAGAAGAAGAAGAAGAAGAAGAAGAAGAAGAAGAAGAAGAAGAAGAAGAAGAAGAAGAAGAAGAAGAAGAAGAAGAAGAAGAAAGAAAGGAAGAAAGAAAGAACTCTTTTCTGCATCTTTCTCCTTTTCCTGCACCCCCTACCCGCTGCTTGCTAACACTTCTAATATCAGGATCAGAACATCCTCCCACCATATGGCAAGGATATCTGATCTCATTCTGTCTACGACTGTGGCGGGGCTCACAGTTCACACTGTCTACTGTGCCTGATCCCTCCTCGGGGAGTCTGATTTCACATTCTAACGGTCCCAAATAGATGGAAGGAAAGAGCTTCTTCTTGCCAGACTGAGAAAAGAACAACCATGAGCAGCGAGAAGAATAAACAAATAGGGACTTATGACTGAAAGATCTGGACCTCTGTGTGGTCAGCTCCTATTTGTTTGCCTGCAGCTTTCTAGCCACCCGCTCCTGTGGGGTCATAACAAAGCAGAAATATGGTACCAGACCTGCCAAGCTCGGGCAGATGGGGCCAGTCAGGGAACAGAGCAGGTATTCCCAGCCCTCTGCCTACAGTAGACAGAAATTAAAATGAAGCCTAAAGCATGAAGTTTTTTCAAACAAAACTAATGGAAATATGTCTTAGAATGCATAATCATATTAAAAAGCAGACTTTTTAGGTCATGGAGAGAGTAAAAGCAAGTCCAGATTATAGAGCAACATCCACATAATGTGCTCAAAAAAATGCAATAGAGTTTCTATTTTTCTCTCCATTTGTTTCTGACTGCCATCTCCTTATGGTGGTGACCCTCCTGCTGCTGCCTGCAATGAGGGAACCCATGGTGGCATATGAGAGCTTTTGTGACTTCTGGTGTGAAGTTTTCTATTCTGCTTTTAACCCAAGCAGAAGCCAGTTAAACTACACACTGCCATTGTGAAACTATAGGCCACTGAGACTTCTGGAGAACCATCTCCCTTTATTGTTTATTGGGAAGCCCAACCATGCCAGTCAGTGGGGTCCTGAGTGACAGAAACAGGCTGGCCATGTAATAACAGCACATGGATGGGTGTGGGAGCAAAGGCATCAGTTCAGGAAAGGGTTGTTTTCTGATATGATGATCTTGGTAGCATATGGAGGACAGTAAAGAAAGGTGATGGGACTCAGTAGAGCAGAATTGTCTTGGTGGGAGGATGAGAGATGCTATCCAGACCTGCCATCCACAAGGCATCTGGCGGATAGTTCTCTCTCCTTTGAGTTTCCTCCTCTCCCATTTCCTAGAGTCTCCTATCTGTCTCAGGCCTGTGCACTGTATCAGCCATCATCCAACCATTTGCAAATGGCGGACGTCTGTTGTTGTATCAGAAAAGAATAAGGCTAATCAAGACCAAAGCACACAGTTTATTTTTCCTTAAAGAACACTTAACAGTACTTATGTTGGCCGGTGTCTTAGGGTTTGTACTCGTGTTGAGAAAACACTTCTTGCGATAAGCAAAGAAGACATAAATTCACTGCGAATGTGTTGCCAAGCTCGCCTGCCTCTGCACCCAGGATGCAGACTCCGGAGGAATGCAGAGAAAAGATGCCCTCCCACTAAGCACTTTCCACTCAAGTTGGTGTTTAGCCTCAAATATTTGTCCAAGTTACTTCTCTTAGGGAAATGATGGATGTCAGAGGATATTTGTGCAATTGCCTTACACATAGGGAACAAAATTTCACTTGTAAAAATGTTGCTGTGGAAAACAAATGTAACAGCTCCGAGAAACACAAGCAAAGGGAGACAGAACTATTAATGGGATATGCCACCTGTGTAAGTAGGAGGGACAACTCTCTTCCGGATTTTATCCTAAGGACAGACAGCGTAAAATGACAGTTCGTTGGTACTATGACAAAATCTTGTTATACTTAATATATTTCTATTTTCTCATGTGAGGAAGGGAAGGAACCAGGTAATGAAGGGAACATAGATGAGGGCACTACTCCTTTCTTCTTTCTCATGGAGACTTCAGGTGCAATCCTATATGTCATTTACTGCATATTACAAAGAAATAAAGTGGGTTTTTTTTTTTTTTACCTCTATCAGTTCTGGAAGGTTGTTATTAAGAGACTGTGCCATCCTGTAACTGGGGCCTCCTGACTCCTTTGCTGATATGTGTGTGTGTGTGTGTGTGTGTGTGTGTGTGTGTGTGTGTGTGTGTGTGATGTATTTATCAGTTGAATCTGGTAGATAGCACACAATTAAACTTCAAATAACTAATGAAAACACTGAATGGTTAATCTGCTTTTTCTCCATGTGCTAGAAAATGGCACTGAACTCTGGGTCACTTTTTTCCCTGCACTCCTCCACTGACTAAGGCACTTTAGAAATGTTCTTGTAGTTATATTTTTTTTTGTCTTTTAGATTTTAGGTTTTTGTTTTCTTTGTTCTCGTGTTTATGGGAACTAGACCTGGGGCCTCAAACAGGACTGGCTAGTTCTGTAGCACTGACGTGTATGCCCTTCTTACCTTTCTGTATGCGACAAGTCACCCACACTGTCCTTGAATTTACAATCCCTCTGACTCATCCTCTCAAGAAAATGGCTTTACAGGTTTGTCCTACATCAGCCTTCTTAATTATACTCTTAATATTAAAATCCAAATAATGCATACATATATGTGTGTGTTATTATATATTATATACACACGTATTTTGTACATACACACATATATACACACACATGTAAGTATATATATATATACTTACATGTGTGTGTGTGTGTGTTTATATGCGTAACAATTAATAAAAATGGACCATGAATTTGAAAGCAAGCAAGAATAGATATATGGGGGAACTGGAGGGAGGAAAGGGAAGGGGAAGTGATGTAATTAGACTATAATCTCCCCAAAAAAATGAAAGAAAGAAACTATTTAGAAATCATTCTAGCCGTTCAATTCATGAAACAGGACCAGACAGCAGGGAACCACTAGGCCCCTTCTTCCTCTTGAAGAACTAGAGAAAACGTGCCCAGGCTCAATGCTTGGCAGAAAGCTAGACTGCAAAACAGGAACACTTTGGACCAATGTATGGCTAGTAACCCTTAAGTTTCCATTCACAGCTGTGAAATGACAGGCACCTCAGAGCCCTGCAATGATTTAAGAACATTACTCACCTCTTCTGTGGACGTGTTCTCATGTCTATGCCTGCTTATATGCTCTCACCATTTAAAAGTTTCCAGGGGCTGTGGATGTAGCTTGGTGCTAGGATACACAAAGTCCTGGGTTCAGTTTTCAGTACGCTATAAACTGGGCACAGTGCCATACCCAATATCCAGTACTTAAGAAGTGGAGGCAAAAGGATGAGAAGGTCAAGGCCACCTGGATATAGCAAGCTTTTCTGAGACAGACAGAAAGACAGACAGATGGACAGATAGAGAGAGAAAGA
Source organism: Acomys minous (assembly GCF_964271855.1). Lineage (NCBI taxonomy): Eukaryota > Metazoa > Chordata > Mammalia > Rodentia > Muridae > Acomys > Acomys minous. Next base: position 38,587,265 of record NC_140486.1, read on the forward strand.
GGGGGGAGAGTGAGGGACAGAGGGAGAGGGAGAGAGGGAGGGAGAGAGAGGGGGAGGAGGGGAGAGGAGGGGAGAGGAGAGGAGAGGAAGAAGGAAAATGGACCATATTAGGCAATAAACAATAAACACTGATAGAGAATATCAAAAAGTATTCCCATGAGGCCACTGCACATTGCCTCAGGTACTCTGAAAAAGGTCAACTTCATTAAACCAATGAGCAAAAGATCAGGAAAACCACAGCAGCTCACTTCATTTAAATTGGATGCAGAAATTAGAGCTTGAAACAGGGTGGAAAATTAAATATGTGCCCCCACGGACATCAGGAACCTGTTGGAGAAGACAGCTTGGGTTCTGACACGTGCACCAATAGGAGAGAGAAACCCAGGCAGAGTTATGTCATTGACAGGAAATTGACTTCATCTTTAAAGAACAGAAAACCATGCTGGCCCAGTGGTCAGAGAGACGAGAGAACACACTGCCCATCGTCGTTTTTCAGGACCACACATCAAAGCAAAGAGAGCGAAGCAATCTCTCGTGTTCAGTGGAGAATACAAAACCACATTTATAAGCAAAAAGAAAAAAAAATAATCAGAGCCTAGGAAGCACAAACATCCAGACATGAAGAAAATGCTAAGGGATTATCAGCTGTCCTCCAGCTGAAGAGCCGGTGCTTTCAGACACAGGTAAACCATCGGGATTGTTGCTTATGTATATACTCTCACCCTTCATAAAAGTATCAGACTATTTTCTTAGACTGTGTATGCTAACCTTAACTAGTAAAGGCAGCAAACTTCCCTTCAGTCTGTGAGCTAAGAAGCCAAGAACAAACAAACAAAACACACAAACAAACAAGAACCCTGAAGAGAGCTTCTTTTATGAGAGAAACAAAATAGAGAGATGTAGACCTGTTTCTCCCTCCAAAGAAATCTGTTTAGGGTTTTTCAATGCTGTGCTCATCATAACCCTCAAGCCTCAACCTTCTTCTTGTTCTCGGTATGAGGCTTTAAAAAGGTGTACCTCTCTTTCATGTGTAGACATCAGTTCAGCCAGCATGGGTCTCCCAGAAGCACAGTGCCTAGACTGCATCTGCAGCCCCTGCTGACCGATGCCGACTCTAGCACATTTTACACCATAACTTAGCCTGGAATTCAGTTGAAAGCCATCCTGTGGCCACACCGGTTGCCCTGTCATTAAGATGGTCCATGAATCTATGTTTGACCTTCACATTCTGATCCTAAGCAGCTTCAAGTACAGCTGCCTGCAGTGGCTACAGCTCAACTACCTGTCAGTGATGTCATTGCTGTTTACAGCCATGTAGTAAGCACTACTGCAGCATCTATATTCACATTGGTTTTCCACTCCCAGCTGACCAGTTTCATGGGCTACACTAGTTTTTGTTTTTTCATAGCTTTTGCTGTATTTATTGGACACTTATTGCCCTGATTTGGCATTTTCCCCCCAAGGAATTGACCAATCAACATACTTAATTTAATGAGCTTCCTCTGACTCTTTGAATAGCCTCAAGGAGCATGGAATATTGTATCTGGCACTATATGGAGCTGTGGCATGTCAAGTAAGGACAGGAAATTAAATTAGAGTAATCATGCCATGTGGTGGTTAAGTGCTGATTCATAAAACACTAGATAGTAGGGTCCTCACAGCTCTTTTCCCTCAGCCTCTCTCCTTCTCAGTACCTTACAATCACATAGGCTCATTTAAATAGATTTCATGTTTTCCTATTAAGTAAACCGTCTTCTAGATCATCTGCTCTTTCTGCCACCATTTCCTCTTATTACCCAAATAGCTCCCTCTCTGTACCGTAGCATTCCCAATGACTTCTGTCAAGCTAATTCTCCTTTGAAATTCCATGTGTAAAATCTTCCCTGGGGTCCTGGCTTGCCATGAGAGAAATGTTTCCCATAATTCCCTGATACATTCACCAGGTCCTGTTGTCCTTCCTCAGCAACCCTTATGGCCTGAACCTGGTTCTTGGACTCTACTCCTGATTTCCTCAGTTCTTGTTTGCAAAGTACATTCAGCAGTCAACTCACTTTACTCTGCAAATCATTGTCCAACATCCTCAGTGACAGGTCTATGAATCAATAGTTTGTTTTATTAATACTAAAACTATATTACTTAAGAATATTGTACACATTATCTTGCATTAGTCTGACTGGATTCCCAATCAGAAAGCATTATCAGTCATCCCACTATGCAGAGTACTAGCTGACCCATGACCGTGAAGGACACCAACCTTTGTGACTTAATGCTTATTTTTGGAAGTCGCTTATTACTACAGCACAAATAAGACCATTTAACCAACACTTGATGGTTATAATGTGCAACTGCCAGGGTGGGGTGTATGGGTAATAAAAGCCTAAGGAAATAACTCATTCTCCTGAAGACTCCCAAAAGTGTGCAAGAAAAGTAGTAAAAAAATGAAGCTCCTTACCAAGAAAAAAATTGTTTATGAATTTCACTTACATCTCATTATAGTCAGGATCTGAACTTATTAAAGAAGACTACAACAAATCCAGTTTTGATTTAATACTATTCAAAAGTTCTGTACGAAGGGCAGTTCTCCTATTTGGACCAGTTCTTTCTCTTCTATTGTCCCTTCCTCCTAATGACTGTTCTCCAGTCCAACCCTCATTCCTTTTCCCTGTGATGTGTTTTCACTGCTCAGTTTTTAAGAGTCTCTGGGCGTGCACAATAAACTTGCCCATCACAGAAACTATATACAGAGCAGCCTTCCTTATATATCACAGTTCAATTTCCAGTCTCTCGGGTATAAAAATAAGAGAGAGAACTATACAGTTCTAAGTCCCAGGTTAACCAAGGGGATCAATGCTTTGGGAACTTTGTTTTCATATTTACCAGCTCTTATTCCTAGAAGCTAACATAAAATCATTTTTATATCTTCCCTACTTTACATTTAAGATTCATGTGCATAGCTACTGTAATGCATTATTTACATATTTTATCAGAAGTCCTCAGATCATGACACCATACTAAACACTCTAAGCCATGAACAAATCCAGGGAGACACAAGGTAAGAGGTTTTTTACTATTCATTTCATTTCTAGCATTCCCAGAGGAATTAAAACTCAGACACTAAATCTTGCTCTTCGTTTACAGATTACAGAGCATATAGGATCCAAGATAAAAAAAAAAAATGGGAGTCTGATGTTTAAAAGTTCTAACTAAGTGAAGCACTTCACATTTTAGTTGACATTGGAATTCTCCAAATGTCTACTAAGTGGGATATTTATGGAAGGAATTCTGCTAATATCTTGTAGCTCCTCAGAAAGCAATATGTGTGACCGATTAGGCCTTGAAAGATAAGAAAACTTCCTTCCACAATGAAGCCTAGGTTGGTGAGGTGAACTAGTGAGTACCCAGTTCATCCTGTCAGCACTGGCTGCACTCCAGAAGCAGGAATAATATATTTGCTTCCTATTGCTGAGGCCGAAAACTGATTCAATACCCTGGGAACTAGGGTCACTAGAAAGTAGAGAGAGTTGTACTGGCTAGTAACAATTTAATTTGCACTATCCCAGCCAGCCTTATTGAATTCTTTCCAAGTCCCAGAGGCAAGAAGATATTGCTGTACTTAACTATTCAATAAAGTTTACTCTAGACCTCGCTGGTGCTGCCTGGTTATATATTCCACATCATCTAGTTTAAACATATTGAGCAATCAATTTAAACTTGTTATTGTCATTGGGGTTTGAAAATTTAATAAGCAATTACCTGAACACATTCCTTTATGTTTTTAATTTCTACTGAGATGCTGTTCCACTTCAGGCCTGACGCACTCATGCCCCCCAGAATATCTAATTCAATGAGTCCATAATGCAAACCTTTTACTTGGCTGTATTTTCCTTGTGTGATTTATGAAGCTGGATGAAACAGCGTCTTCTTAAGGATAAAGCCAAGAAGAGGTGAAAATTTCAAAGATCTTCCATGGCTGCATGGCAAGAATCATATTTTAATGTGAAGGAAGGCAGCTGACCCATTCTCTGCCTCATACCACAATACCTTTCTTCCAGAGTAAACTTGAGATGTTTCACCATCCTATTTTCATAGATGATACAATAAAAGTCCATCATCTGTTTGTCTATTTCTTTATCCTCTATCAATCTATCATCTATCCATCTGTCAGTCTATGTATGTATGCATGCATGCATGTATGTATCTATCTATCTATCTGTCATCATCTTCTGTCATATATCTATATATCTATTAATCAATCTATCATCTACCTAACTCTGTCTGTCTGTCTATCTATCTATCTATCTATCTATCTATCTATCTATCTATCTATCTCTGTATTTATATCTGTCTATCCAGCATCTATTTTCTATCATTATCTATCATCCATCTACCTATCTACCTGTCTATCATCTATCTGAATATCTATCTATCTATCTATCTATCTATCTATCTATCTATCTATCTAATCTACTTATCTTTGTAGGTAGGATCATCCATGGGAGTTTTTTCCCCCACAGAATGTATGTAGAAAATAATTCTGAAAATTGAGTAGGTTTGCTTTATCTAATAATTGGGTTTTCCTTTTGTTTGATGTCTGAATCAGGAGTCCACAGATTTTTTCTTGTTAAAAGCCAGATGGTAAATGCTCTTTTTATATTGACTACTCAGCTTGGCTATTTCAGGACAAAAACAACAGTAAAGGAAACACAGATAAGTGAGTAGGACTCAGTTCCAGCATGATCATGTTTACTGAAACAGATCAGGCCAGGTTCTGATGAGAGTCTACAGTGACAGTGTTCAATAGTGGCTCAGGCAAATACTGTATGGGTACTTTTCTGTGTACTGTTGTCTGGTTTATTTGGTGAGGTTTTGGATTTGTTTGTTTTTCAAAATCATGACTTTTTCTGCTTTTTCCCCCAATAGGTTTTCTTCTACCTGCCCTGCAAACACTGACATTTTAAATTATTATCTTAAATATTACTTTTTGGAAGGAAGAGCATACAGTTCCCATTGTTTCACTTATTAACTGAGAAATGATTACAGCCATTGTGGAAATCACTCTAGACTTCACACACACACAAAATAAAATTAGAACTATTATATACTCTGGTTCTTTCACTACTACAAACATGCCCAGAGAACCCCATACCCTACCAAAGAAATATTGCCCATCAACAGGGAGTGGAGGATAAAATATTATTCAGCTCTAAAAAATGAAGTTTAAAAAGTTGCAGGAAAAAGAGTGGACTTAGAATGTATAATATTAATAATATTAAACGAGGTCACACAATCTCAGAAAAAAGAGTATTTTCTCTCTCATATGGAATCTAGCCAATCATATGCCCACATGTAATATATATATATATATATATATATATATATATATATATATATATATGTTATAAGAAAAGGGAACAACAAAGCTAAATATTAGGGCATGAGGAAGGACTGAGTGCAGGGAAAGAGCACGAGTTATGAGAGAGGATATAGAGCTAATTGTTTTTCTAGTTCTAATTCAGTTGTGGATTCATTTATTTATTTATTCTTGGTCTTGGTGGTAGATACATGAATAAAATACACTTGAAAATGAAATGAGAATTAATGCAAAGCTTCAGAGCTTCAGTTCTGAATCCCTATTATAAATATATATAGAAGTTCATTGAATTGCATAGATTTTGGGTTTGGTTATAACTTTAATGTAGGTTTTTAAAATTTATCTCCAAATTTTTCTTTTAAAAAAGGTTTATAAAATGAGGGCTTTTGAGAGATGGAAAAATGGAGAGAGAGAGAGAGAGAGAGAGAGAGAGAGAGAGAGACAGAGACAGAGACAGAGACAGAGACAGAGACAGAGACAGAGACAGAGACAGAGACAGAGAATGAATATCACATTAGTGCCAGTCCTGGTATCCTTGCTTATTTTAATAATGTATACTCATGAAATCTCTCATTTCCTACCTTCTGTCCTCCTTTTCCTTGCCTTCAGTTAAATATACCTAGAAATCGTAGAGTTAAAAAAAAAATCCATGCTACTTCTAGACACCAAAATTTACAACAACAATTATCATTATCAGCTCTTCGACTAATCATTTTGAATTTTAAAAACAAGGCATGTGTAGATTTAAAATGCAAATGTAATATTGTTTGACTGGTTTAGTCAACCCAGGGACTCTACCCATCTTTTCCTCACTTCTCCTGGCCGGTCCTTACCTGAATGTTCTAGGTATTTCTCCTTGGAAAGGTGATCCATTAGATGAATAGGCCTCGTTACTCCGAGCTTAATGAAATATTTTATATTCTCAGATACACAGAGAAACAAGTCAGAGTCAGCAGGTTATTTATGGGATGGGGACCTGAAGGAAAACTGTTTATCTAACAGATCACAGTCCTGAAAAGGCTTTTACTGTCTTGGCAGGCTCGTTTCCATCTCCTGTTGCTCCTGAGCCAGAAAGAGGCACTGTCCAGATTACAGATGTGAAGAAGGCTGAAAAGTAGTTACAGGCTCAGTTCCTGCCTGCAATGTGTCTTGTGACAAGCTGGCATTCTGGAAATGCCACTTCCAACAAGAATGATTATGCCCACAGATTACAATCTCCTTTTAAAACGTCTTTTGTTTCTTCACTTACTGAGGTGAAGCAATATTGGGCAAGCAAGTCGTAGACGTCTGCTTGCTTTTTCCACCCACATCCTCTAGCCATTCCTAATTACCACCATAATAAATAGATTTCTTACTTTATAACTCAAAAATAACTAAATTTAAATTGTATTTATTTTTCTCCCCTTGCCCAGGTAAAATCGCTTTAGGTTGAAGAAACCTAAGCAGTGAAAGATAGGTTGCTCTGGTCCAGAACATGTTCAGAGCGGGACCGGCAAATTCAAAGCAGAGAACTAAGCATATCCATGAGGATGACAGGGCTAAAGAGCTCGAACCAGGTGCTAAAGAGCTGGGTTCAGCAGGTGAAAGCACTTGCAGTTCTTGGAAAGAACCCAGGTTTAGTTCCCAGCACCCACGTGGTGGCTCACGATTGTCTGTAGGAGGTTTAACACTATCTTCTGACCTCTATGGGCATCAGGCCCACATGCGATGCACATACATACATACATACATACATACATACATACAGGCAGGCAAACACTCAAACACACAACATACAAGTAAATAATCCTTTTAAAGTCCAGTCCGCTAATGATTGTATGATGGAACCAAAAATAAATACATCTTTTTAAATATTAAAAGTAAAACTCTTGAGCCACTAGCGGAAAGACCAAAGGAGGGTCCCAGAGACCTATCTCTTCAGACAACAGGAGCTTCAGAAAGCCTGTTTTTTTCCCAACAGTACTTGAGTAAAGCTAAAAGAATGAACTCCTGGCTTCACTCTAAAATCACAGTTATGAGAGCTTTCCAAGGTTTCCTGCTTCTAGACTTGTGTGACATCAAGTGTGGAGGCGCCATTCCCTGATCACACACACACACACACACACACACACGCTGCAACTGCACTTGCTAATGGAGCAAATCGATTGCATCCCTTTAGTAGAAATAAAATGTCTTTCCCATAAACTGGGAGGAAAAAAAACCCAAATAAATAAAAAATTTTAAGGTTTCCAATCTGTAACGACAAACATATAATGAGAGAGAGAGAGAGGGAGAGAGAGAGAGAGAGAGAGAGAGAGAGAGAGAGAGAGAGAGAGAGAGAGAGAGACTCAAAGACAGAGCAAGGCACTCCAAAATGGGAAATTACAAAAGAAAATGAGCATAAGTAAACAGAGCACAAAGGAAAGGAGGAAGGGAAATGTAGTTTTGGAAGGAAGAACTATGTGTACTAAAAGGAGTCTCGAGGCTGTGACTCGAGACCTGGTGAATTGGTCCTTAATCTGTACGCAGCTGACAACTGGAAGGGTTGGCGTTTAGGTGGGGTGAATGAAGTATACATTCACTATGTCAGCACAGGAGTGAAGGCATAGCGTGGATCCAACAGTCCCTGACGCTGCAGACAGCGCTTCCTGCTTGTTTACCCAGCCTGTCCAGCACAGCCCACTCTCAGCAGATTCAAGTCTGCGACACACTACACAGCTTCCTGTCGGAGGTGCCCATGAAGCTTGTGTTGCTGTGTTGTCTGCTTCACACTTAAGGCCTTCGGATCTCAGCGTGAAGGTGGGGCCTGGCCTTAAGTCACGCATCGGTTTTGCTAATCCCTTCAAGCAAACCAAAGTCACAAAGGGATAGAATTCTACTGCTCTGTACTTCCTGGCTGGAATCTGTCAGGCAGGTACTTCATCGCTGCATGGACCCTTCTGTGACGACAAAGCATTTCCTAATCCACTACACTTGCACAAACAAATAAGCGTGAATCAGACTTCATTCTGAAATGTAACCAAAAGAACTGCTTTAATGCCCACGCTTGTCACCAATGCAGACTCAGAGTCTTAAGCAGTTCTCAGAGTGAATGCTAAGGTTTCCCATTAAAACACACTTTGTTTTCCAAGCCTCTGGGATGAGCCATGAAAGCCTCTCTGGAAGCATCAATATTCCCCCCTGCCTCTGTGCTTTCATTCACACGGATAATTGACTGGAAATACTGTTAAGGGAAATTGTGCCTCATGCCACCTTCTCTCTAGGGCCTAACCTCCAGATCTGCAGAAGAGATTAAGAAGAGACAGCATGTCAGATGCAAACGGGGAGGGGTCTGTGGGAACATCCTTCACTGGCTGCTTGGATTGTTGATTCATTGTAACAAAGACATCATTGACATCTATAAGGCGTTGAAGGTCCACATTGGAAAAAAAAAAAAAAAAGCCCTGGTCTTCACCTGCTTCAGCGCACAGCCAGAAGCCAAGATGAGGAGCACATTAATAGGAAAGAGAGGGGGGCTGATCCTAGTCACCGCAGAAAGAGGTTTCCTGGAGACCATGACCAGCCCTCCAACAGGAAAATCAACAACTGGTGGGAACTTACGGGTAGAACACTTGGAGGCACTCCTGCTCACAGTGAGTGAGACTACCATTAAGCCTTGGGACACATGGTACAGGAAATTCCCTCATTCTCTCTTGTATCTTTAAAGGAACCTCGCCTTTACCAGTCAACACCCACTGTCACAACTCCTGTAGGCACAGAACTATCTACACGTCCTCTGGCCTATCCATTCCCTACGTGTGCATAGGAATCAGGGGGAATCAGTTCAACGTAATAAGAATAGTTTCTTCTGTATGAATGGGGAAAAATAGATGGAGTCTGATAAAACTTTGATAGGGTTCTTCTTACTAGTGATTCTGAAAGTGTCTTTCCAAGGAGAACTTGGAGAGAAAGCAGCTTCTGGTTGCGAAAGCTGTGCACCAAAATGGTAAGCTCCAAGTGCCAGAGGTCCCAGTGCGGTTTGGTTAACTGGGAGCCATAGAGCCCACATGGGCAGTGAACTTCCCACATGGCCTGGGACTAGGAGCGACCTATAGCTCTGTTCCTTCTTCTTTCTGGTCCCTTTCATATGCCTTAATTCTCTGGCCAACTTCATTTTCCAAAGTACATAAAAACCGTTAGAGCTGTAGGAAATAGCTCACAGGTCTTTCAATTAAAATGGCCCTGGCAACTTTCAGGATTTTTCCTAAATCCTTTTAACATGTAAAACACAGAGCAATCTTGATAACATTATTATGTTGGGAACTGAATCCTCCCTCTTGGGGAAAGGTCTTATTTCTTATAACTTTAAAATATTAATCTTTTAAAAATAGTATCTAAAATAAATTAGATAAACCCAGGCTAACAGGCACACATGTGTGTGCTGCATATACATGGACAAACTAGACATGGATAAACAGCTCAGGTGTTCAATCACCAAACCTTAGCGAAAGGACATTTTCAAATGAGGACAGTCTCACCTGATTGTCACAAGTCTTAATCATATAAATCTGATACGTCTATCTGTTTCCTTAACTCTATGAAAATTAAGAGAAACATGGGTAGGGGTGGAGAGCTAGGCAGAGATTCTGGAGGCACACAGAAAAGAGAAAGCAGAGAAGAGGCCATCTTTCTGCCTTACTCAAGAGAAAAGAGAAACTGCGTACAGCAAGGGATGATTTATAGGAATGCTACATAGCTCAGACGCATCGTGAATGCTCTGTAATACTACAATAACGTGCCTGACAAGGATGACATTATTGAGTTGAAAAACAATGTTTTATTCGTCTCGCCTGTGCCCCAGGCCTTACTACCTTTCCCATCAATGCCATCTATTGCTCCACAGAGCACTAATAGTCAGTGAGTTCTGAAGAGTCATGACTTGGCTTGAATTTGAAAAGAAAAGAGAAGGTTTTAGGCTAATTTGAGGTATCAGGTCAAGACAAGCATTACATCTTTTGATTTTTTTTTTCTTTTTTAAGAGATGGAATTTCCTGAAAGGGAAAATGGTTTTATAATGCAAGGATGGACATCTTGAAAATGTGGCACCATATCATGGGAAATTATGTCACAAGTCCTTTTTTATGTTACAGGATAAGGAAGAAGACATATAATAGACAAGGACTTATCTCTAAAGAGAAATGCAAGAGCCTTTCTGGTTATGAAGGAAAAGCAGAGAGAAATACAATAAGCGCAAAGCTTTTTGTTGAGGATGGTGATGTCTAATTCCAGCTTCTTTGCAAACGCAGAGTTGAACATGAGGGTAAAGAAATGCTAGAACAGCCAGTTCCGTTTGGGAAAGGCCAAAGGCATTCTGTTCAGGAACCCAGCTTCTCTGGCATACTGAAAGATGTCCCGTGGTGGGGGCCCTTGAGGCCCTACTCTGATCATTTCAGTATCATTCTACTGTGCCCAATCTATGTGTTGTATGCTTTGCAGCAGTCTGTGTCCTTTCCTTCTTCAGCAGGTTGCATCTGAGGTGATGCAAAGGTGCCTGGAACAGTATAGTTGCTCCAGAGAAGCTATGACATGATGATGCTAGTCAGCAGAGAACGACAACACTCCATGATTTGATACTTTGGTTGGTTTTTGGTTTTTTTGAGACAGGGTTTCTGTATGCTATCCCAGACTTTCTTTGTCAACCAGGCTTGCCTCCATCTCAGAAGTCCACCTACCTCTGTGTCCCTGAGTTCGAGGATTAAAGGTCTGCACCACTACCCCTGCTGAAGGACCATTCTTTTATTTTATTTTATTTATTAATTTATTCATATTACATCTCAGTGGTTATCCCATCCCTTGTATCCTCCCATTCCTCCCTCCCTCCCATTTTCCCCTTACTCCCCTCCCCTATGACTGTGACTGAGGGGGACCTCCTCCCCCTGTATATGCTCATAGGGTATCAAGTCTCTTCTTGGTAGCCTGCTATCCTTCCTCTGGGAGGGCCATTCTTAATAAATGTGCCACTTGTGGTACAACCTTTGGCTTGAGGGCCACTTTCAGAAAGACTAAGGGATTTGATACATGAAGTGGTTCTTCATGGAGATGCTATGAATGGATCTTGTATCTGAGACAGCATGCAAGACAGATAAGAATCAACACTGTACCATAGATCATCATATGATGACCTGGGCACCTATGTTTAAACAGCTAGAAAGGAATATACTGACTTTTGTAAAAATCAAGCATTTAGCATTTGGGAGGCATAAGGAAAAGAACAGTTATAAAGATTCTGAAATTATGTGACTGTTGCTAACTAACACGGACATAGTGAGGACAGAAAATGGCAGACTACTGTTAGCCCATTACCAACTTAGAGGAAGAGGTGGACTCAAGAAGGCCTCCAAGACAAATCCAAATTGTGGCTAAGTACAGGGCCAGTTAACAGGACATAGGATCATCACAAAAGAATGAAATTGCAACCGACTTGTCTTTTACTGTCGTGTTGACCTTCTAGGAGGGTAGTAGTGGAAGCTAGAGAGACAAGTTATGAATATGTGATAAATGCAATGAAAACCTCATGGCCACAGATTTGTTAGAATCTCTTAACTTATCAAAAATATAATTATCTGTTCCTGGTTAAGATGGCCTACATGGAAAAGAGCTATCCCACTGGCAAAGGCTTCCAGAACAAATTGCCTTTAGGACCTGATCAATTCATATCATCATAACCTGGGAGAGTGTGCCCTGGCGTGAATCTTGAGGGAAAATATGCTGAGATGAGGATAAAGCGTTCTGACTGAGGGCTTACCTTCCTAGGAAAGGCTCTTGGAGCTGGCCTTCATGTTTCTTTAATGGTTCTTGTCCTTTCAGTTGTAAAAAACAATGATCCACCTCAGGTGATGAGGAAATACTGAGCTTGACTTGGCACAAGTTGGGAGAAGAGAGAATAAGGCTTGGAAAGTGGATACAAACTTATGGAACTGAAATGTGAACTCTCACTGCATTAGTCGGGGTTTGCTAGAGGAATACAACTGAGCTATATATACATATATATTTCATATATGTGGATTTATTAAATCAGCTTATAGAGCATGGCGGAAATAGCAGCAAAGCTGTCTAGTATCTCAGGGACTAAGAATTCAGCAGTCACTGGGCGCCTGAGGCTCTGTACCTCCACATCAGGAGCAGCCCCATGATGACTGTCTTACACTAGAGAGGCAGAGAATGCAGGAGTTGCTCACTTCAAAAGAGTGGATACCTCAACCTTTCAAATCCTGTGTGGAAGAACTGTGGGGCTCCTAGAGAGCTGCTGGTGATCAGTCCATTTCGGAAGCCTGGAAATACCAGTTTTAAAATCATCAAAAGAACGAACGACAGCAGGAGGAAAAGGCTGCATTAACTTGGTTTTGAGAGGAAAGGCCAGTTGGGCCAAATGAGAATAATCATCTTGTGTGTGTCTTTTTGTCTGGGCTGCTCACAGAAGTTGCTACCCTCACTTGGAATGGGTCTTCTCTATGACTTAGGGCAACTAAGACACTTCCTCAACTGAGGCCCCCTAATTAATTAATTTTAAATTATGGCAAGTTGACCTTTAAGACCAATCATCAATCCCCCAATACTAGTTGACTGCTTGGGAAAATCTACAGAGCACTAGTCAGTCCTGAAGCCAATAAATAGCATGTGGTGGGGTGGATCTCCCATATCATCCACAATCCTATAAGGGCTGTCTTCTGAAATCTAGAACCAATAACTCATGGCCAGGTGTGGGGCACTGGCTTCCTTAGTAATGATCAATACTGGCATGAGGGATTCTAGTGGGAACTGGAACTTTAACCCTTAGAGAAAACGGAGACTGACTCTGTTATCGCTTTAGGAGACAAAATGCTGGTTTGTGGGTAGTTGATTACACTGGATACCCTTCATCCTAGAGAAGAAAAAAATATTTCCTTTCTCAGGGTTAAAATAAGAGCATGATTGTGTCTCTTGATAATAGCATATCCTAGATATCTGTGTGAATGCTGTCAATAGAATTTTACCTTACAATATGTGATGTGTGAAGCAGCAATTATAACAATTTTCCTAACGATGAACTCCTACAGCAATTGTAAATATGTGGTGACCACTCCTTAAACAGTTGTCTTCTTCTCCCCATCAGACTATTAGCTGAACAACAGAAGTACCACATAAGGGTGACTTTAAAGTTGAGGTTTGAAAAGGGAACTTGTAAGAATCAGTTTGGGACTTAGGACACATTGGCAATAGGGATTTCAACTTGTCACATTGAAACTCTTGGAAATTTTTTTCTGGAAAAAAAATATAATGTTCAGTTAGTATTTTGAAAAAGCCTCAAAGTTCATAAAATTGTAGCACAAAGTGACATGTCATGAAATCTGATGGCCAGAGCCTAAATCGTGCCATGGGCATTTACATCCTAGCTTCTGATGCTCTAGTGAAGCATGGGTCTTTGGGCTTCTACAGAAGGCAGCTAGTGGTCTACAGATTCTGGAAATGCAAAGGACTTTATGGCTAACCATCCTCCCCTAGCCCCTGCCTCACATCCAATGAATCACTGATAGAGAAATGAAAGAATATTTCTACAGCATAAACCAGAAGCTCAGTGGTCTATATTTTGCATCTGAAATGGGCTGAGATGGACTTTTCTGATGTTGGATCATTGCTCTCCCTGACCTTACCCATATCTTATTCTGTTGTCAATCATTTTGGGTAGTGCATTTAAATCCCATTTGCTGTGCTACTTCTGGATGACTTGGATCTGGAATTCCCCATGCTGAATGTGGCTGTCTCTAACAGGGCATGAACACCACAGTGTCCCAGGCCAACGGAGCTGAGGACAACAGTATGGAACTGGTGCCGGCACCAGGACAAGTACAACAGGACAATGTTGGACAATTTCTATCTCAATCAGTGCAGCCACCAGGCCAGACCATAATAGTAATAGACTCTCAATGACCATCATGCAGGTCAGAGAAGAAATCATCTCCTGTAAGGATAACCAGAAGGATAACAATACAGAACTTTCCAAAAGGGGACTATGTACCAAAATATACAAAACATACTATACAAAACCTCAGGGGCAACTATATATACTGAAATGCAAGAAAGAAGGTATTTCTAGAACACTTATGTTAAAGTAATATTGAATTCAATTACTTTTTTTTACTTCTGCAAAGATGTAAGTTCTAAGTATAAACTTTCATAAGTTATGGTTTTTCAAAGGAATTTCTCCCACTGAAAATAAAGGAAGGACATAATGAGTTCATCCCATTAATAGAAGTGAGAGGGAAAACATAGGTTTAAATAGTAAAATGACTGGCCTGTAGTAAAACAAACAAAACAAAAAACTGGTTAGTGTAGAGGAATTTTATCGCAGAACATGGCTGTTCTGGCAAGAGATCACACCCAAAGATCTTCTAGGTATGTGTGATCTGGCTGGAATGGCGGCAGACGCAAGTAGATCTGAGTTCAAGGCTAGCCTGGTATAGAGCAAGTATCAGGTAAAGAAAAGCTTAGGTACATGCCTTAATCACAAACACTGAAGGCAAAGTTGGTTTGTAGAAGGAAGCACCCATGTTTCAAAATGATCTCTAATTGTGTACCAGAAAAAGAAAGTGATGAATCAGAGAATATTGAATAGAATAGGATACATCCAACTCTCAGAAGATGAGAGAGGAAAGGGAAGCTACATAAAGGGCAATGCAGAGAGATGGGGAGGGGCAGAAGGGAGCGAGGAAGGGAGGGACAGAAGGAGGGAGTTTGAGAGACAGATTGAAAAAAAAAAACAACTCAGGTGAAGACCCATTGAGCCAGAGAATGAGAGAGGAGCCAGAAGATTAGAAAAGATTCCTGGAGTTACTTTGAGGCCAAGCAGAGCAATTCAGAGGCTGAGAGAGAAAACAGATTGAATAATTCAGCTGGGAGAGAAGTTGAAGCCAGAACAGCTGAGTTGACCGTCCAATCCAGAGTTCAGTAAGAACAAGAACAAGTGAGCTTTTGAAGTAGTAGGTCTCAGAGGCTGAAAACATTCTAGGCCTAGGTTAGATTGCACGGAGGCTAGAAGCTTCCAAGATTAGGCCCAGGTTAGCAGACAGAGGTGGTAAGCCTCAGAAACAACAATTAAAACAGGAGAATAAATGTTCTCTTTACAAGTTAGTACAGAAGAGCATTCAAGACAAGTTTCTAATCAAATTTTGTCCAACTCAAATTACTGTAAACTCTGGAAACAATACAGACTTAGACAACGAAGACAAGAATGCCAATTCATTGACACCACCTCCTTTATTGGAAGAACTTGCCACTGAATAGACCTACACGCCTACCAGAATCTTCTGAGCAAGACTTTAGTATCTGCATGGTATAATATATTTGGTAAAGGCATTGCTTACTTCTTAGATGAAGACTTTACTAACATAAAACAATTGAGAGTTCTGATGAGCCAACCTAGTCTAATTTTTTGTTTTACATTTATTCATTTGTATATGTAGGTGGGCACATGTGTGCCATGGTACGGGGCACAAGGACAACATGTGAGAGTGGATTCTGTCCTTCCACCGTGTGGGTTCTCAGGATCAAACTCAGAGCACCAGACTTGGTTGCAAGCTCCTCTACCTGCCTAACCGTCTCTCCACCTATCCACCCCCAACTTAATTCTGACAAACTTTTCTTTGTATTAGAATTGTTTACAGTCACTTTTAAAGGGGACACAGGGACCTCATTTCATCCCAAAGGGTCAGGATGACTGCATCACAGTAAAGCCTATGCACAGATGGCTGTGCTCTCAAGCAAGTTTCTATACAAAACAAAGTTTGAAAAATCCTGCCAGATTGTGTGTGGTTTTGAAGTTCAGTCCTGCATTCTTCATCTCTTGTCCTTGAGCAGAGGAGTCTTACTTGACTTCTTCCTTCCCTCAGTCCTATTGTCCTGATTTATTTCATCACAGGATATGGCTAAGCAACTCCTCCACAGCCTTCATTTGCAGTGTGATGTCACATGTGACAGAGAACTACTGTCACTCTACCCTTGGTTTATGTTAAATATTGGGTGTGTGTATCTCTAACATCTCCCCCATGGGTGGCCTGTGTTCTTTCTGTTCTAAGGAGTACATTGCCTCTCCCACATGGACATTGAATAGTGTAACGAACTCTTAGCTCCACTCAGAACATGATTGTTTTGCCAGACTTCCCTTCAGATAAAGTGAGTTGGCCTTGGAGGCTGCTCTGTGACCTACAGCCTAGTTGGAGTCATTTCTGAACAAACATTTGGCTGTCCCCTCATCACTGGCAATGGAAAAAAGCTTGAATCTCAAAGTTAAAAGCCCAATATTATGTGACATCTAAAATTGCCACAATCACATTTCAGTAACATTCCCAAATGATTCCACTACTTCAAAGATATTTGAGGTAAAGTCACGTTCTTTAGGATTTTGTCCTAAACTGTACTGTCTTCGGCTTGTACTTTACTTGATAAGCATGAATCACAAAAACACACTCTAGCTCTTTTACTGTAAATACAATTCAAAGATTAAACATTTTTTTCAGTAATGAGAACACTTAATTGATGCATAATGCTTGAGTTTGGAATGACTTAAAAGTATAGATTTTTGGTCTAATTTTTTTCATTCATGCTGCCTTGTATCAAAATGCTTGGTAGTTATTTAAAAAGACGTGAATTTTGCCCAATGAAGTAATATATGTGGCATAGTAAAGAGGTGTTTTATTGACCATGTCTGTACGTAGGGATATAATTACAGTAGTCTACATTTTTCCTAAATCTCTTGATCATATTAGCATCAGAGAGTTCTAAGTAAGACTACGCCTATGTAAAAAATATAAACTACCTTTTAACATCTCACACCTATTATGGCCTAAATTAATGCTTGTATGTATATAAATAGACTAAGGATAACTAAATTTTATAAAGAGGAATCTGGATACAGATTTGAATAAAGGTAGACTCATTTTCTTAAAAATTATATTTTGAACTTAAATCATATTGACATCTGTAACTGGCTATTCATTCCATAAATAACTCCAATTTAGTCATTCTTTTTCATCGTGTGTGTGTGTGTGTGTGTGTGTGTGTGTGTGTGTGTGTGTGTCTGAGAGAGAGAGAGAGAGAGAGAGAGAGAGAGAGAGAGAGAGAGAGAGAGAGAGATATGTGTGTGTATGTGTACTTTTATGTGTACAAGACAACTTAGAATGTTAGTTCCCAACTCTACCTTGTTTGAGAAAAGATGTTTTCAATCTTTGTCCCTGTGTATGCCAGGTGAGCTGACACACCCTGAAAGCCTCTGGGGATCCTCCTGCCTCCATCCACCCCTCACCCCCAATCTGGCTGGAGGGTTGCTGGCATTTCATGTGCTGTGGGGATTTGTTCTGAGATTCTCTCACTTCTGCAGCAGATGCTTAACCACTCAGCCATCTCTCCAGTGCCACTATTTCATTGCTAGAGTTTGTTTCCAATTTTCCATTATTAGAGTCGATATTATATAAAATACCCATATACATACATACGTGCCAAAGAAATTATGATAAACTACCCTCTGCTCATCCCTGACTCAGAGCCAATGAGCAATTGATGCAGAAG
Source organism: Acomys minous (assembly GCF_964271855.1). Classification (NCBI taxonomy): domain Eukaryota; kingdom Metazoa; phylum Chordata; class Mammalia; order Rodentia; family Muridae; genus Acomys; species Acomys minous. Next base: position 38,605,194 of record NC_140486.1, read on the forward strand.
ATAGAAAACTTTCCTTGGTGTAAATTGAAAGCTTTGAGGTCTAATTTTTGCTTCTGAGTCCCTGCAGAATCAGGCTGTGTGTTTAACTGCTGTTGTTTTGATGCTTGGTCAACCTTACAAGATATTACCAAATGGCTCTCTAAAATCGTCAGGGCTTACGCTGAAGGGTAGAATAATGAATCTCAATATGTCTGTTTCTCGGTGGCTTTTCCAATCATAGTATCTTAATGTTGCCAGGTTTCTTGTCAATATGATGGCCCAGAATATATCTCTCTGTGACTTGAATTTTCATTTTCCTGACTAGTGAAGTTAAGCATGTTTAGTTACATTGATCTGTCACTGTGTTTCGTCAGAACAGACTCTTCAAATTTCCCTTACTTGTGAAAATTCTTTACCAATTATAAGTTCTGTCTTAATTCACTTGTAAACATTATAAATATTAAATACCACCCTACAGCCTGATTTTTATTTTATTTTTGTTTTTTGAGATAGTGTTTATCTGTGTAGCCATGGATGTCCTGGAACTCACTCTGTAGACCAAGCTGATCTGGAACTCAAAAAGATCCACCTGCCACTGCCTCCCAAGGGCACATACCACCATGCCCTGCTACATCTTGATTTTCTTTTAACTCTTTGATCCAAGGACCAAGATATGATTCGGTTTTTAACAGTATAGGTCACCAAACCTGACCCTAATTTGATCGCTGTAATTCATGGTGGAAGGAAAGAACTGATCTTTGCAAAATGTACTCTGACCTCAATATGCATCCACATGCGTGTGTGCTCCTACACAACACACACACATACCCCTCCATACACACACCCCACAAAATAAATAAACAAGTAAATAAATAAACGTTAAAACTCTTGGTCCAATCATAGTATAAATACTGTCCCTCAGTACTTGGGGATCTTATGACTTACGAGACTTGTATTACTCCATGAAAAGAAAAGTTACCAACGTTTTTTCCTAAAATATGTACAATTAAATCAGCATTTATTCTGTGATGATAAATCTCAACTGTGAGGTTGATGGGATCAAGAATCACCTGAGAGTTGAGCCTCTGGGTGTGTATATCTAGGAAATATCTTTACAAGATTGACTGAGGATAAAAGATTCACTCACTTTAAGTAATACTGTTGCCTGAGCTTAGATCCTACACTGAAAGGGAGTGAGAGCCAGGACCTGTAGCACATGGCTTTAATCCTAGCACTCGGGAGGCAGAGGCAGGCAGATCTATGTGAGATCAAGGCCAGCCTGGTCTACAAAGCAAGTGTAGGACAGCCAAGGCTACACAGAGAAACTGTCTTAAAAAACAAAACAAATAAACAAACAAAGCAAAAAAGAGAGTCAGAAGAAATCTCACGGTAGTTTGTTTTTCTGGTTTTATTCTGTTTTGCATAGATTCATGGCCCATTTTAACTAGTTGATTTGTTTTCTTGATTCTTTGTTTTATGAGATTTTTCAACGTTCTAAGAATTAATTCTCTTCAAGTGTGTAGCAGACAGACTCTTTCCAACTCTATGGGTTTCTGCTTTACTTGGTTGATTGTTTCTTTTGCTGCACAAAGCTTTTTAGTTTTATGAGATTTGATCTGTCAACTGCTGGGCTTAATTTCTGAGTGAAATAATGGGTCACTTCTGATCCAAAATAAGCTGGATCTTGTAGGGTCTTGCCTGTGTTTTCTTGTAGAAGTTTCCGCCTTTATAGTTTCACACCAGGGTCATTGTTACATTTGCAGTTGATTTGTGAGCAGAGTAGGAGACATGGTGCTAAGTTCATTCTTCTGTATGTGGAGGATCAGTGTTCTCATCCCTAGTTGTTGAAGATGGCATCTTTTCTAGGATCAGGAAAATAGCTGATAAAAAATAATGATGATAACCTGCTGTCCTTCCTCTGAGTGCCACCAGGTCTCACCCTCCAGGGGACATGGTCAAATGTGAGGCACTAGAGTATGTGAGAAAGTCATATCCCACTCTCCACTCTACTGTGGAGAATGTTCTGACCATTGGCTAGATCTGGGTAGGGGTTTAAAGTTTACTGCCTGTATTGCCCTTAATATCCTATGAGCATATACAAGGGGAGGTAATCCCCCTCAGGAACAGTCATAGGGGAGGGGAATAAGGGGAAAATGGGAGGGAGGGAAGAATGGGAGGATACAAGGGATGGGATAACCATTGAGATGTAACAAGAATAAATGAATAATAAAAAAAGAAAAGTTAAAATAATCATAATAATAATAATGAACATGCTGGGCAAGGGAACCCCCAGTTACTGTTGGTGGGATTGCAAAGCAATATAACCACCCTGGAGAACACTCAGAATCTTAAAAGTAGACATAGAATATGACCACTCTGACACATATGCCCCAAGGCCTCAATAGATACTTGCTCAGCCATGTTCAGTGCTGCTCTATTCACAATAGCTAGGAAGTGGGGGGAAAAAATTAATCTTCCTCACCTGATGAACGGATACTAGAAATGTGATCCATATACACCACAAAATACAATATATTCCGTTGTAAAGAGAAATGAAGTTGTAAAATTTGCAATGTATTAGTCATGATCCTTCAGAGGAACAGAACCTATAGATGAATCTATGTAGAGGGAACGGGGATGTATTAGAACGGGTTCCAGGTTGTGGTCCAAGTAGTCCAACAGTGGCTGTCTACCAGTGAAAGGTCTAAGGACCTAGTAGTTTTCCGGTCACTGAGGCTGGGTAGCTCACTAGTCTACAGTGTACTCCTGGATCCCAAAGAAGTAAGATCCTATGTCAGTGATGGAATGGACTTGCTGGAGAGAGGGAGAGCAATCAGGCAGAGAGAGAAAGCTTCCTCCTCCAAGTCCTTTATATGGGCTTCTAATGAAAATGGTGGGGCAGATTAAAGTTTTGTCTTCTCGCCTCAAAGATCCAGATTGGAAGTGGGTCTTCCCACTTCACATAATTTAATTAAGGAAAGAAAAAATCCCTCACCAGTGTGCCTAGGCATTTGAGTTTTAATCAATTCCAGATGTAATGAAGTTGACAGCCAAGAACAGCTATCACATATAGAGAAATGACGAGACCAGAAAGTATTAATTATACTGAGTAAGGTAACTCAGGCCCAGAAAGACAATAGCTACTCATTCTCTCTTATTTGTTGATCCTGGCTTCGGATATTTAGACAAGAGCCAGGTGATGTGGTTACTTAGAGTAACCACAGAAACCTGAAAAGGAAATTCCAAAAAGGCGGAGGAGAGAGAGTGGTAATATAGCCCCTATCACTGAAGACACCACACATTTTTAACAGAGGACTTAAAACAATTGAACTAGACCTGATAGAGAAGCCTCCTCCCTAAGGACTAGTTTCACAGTATCTAAAGGTACTATGGACACTGCTTAAGGAGAAAGGTGATCAAAAGTCCTACCCAGCTGTGAAGACAGCCTTAGGGATCTCTATTGCTGCAAATAAAATGCCATCATCAAAGTAACTTGAGGGAAAGGGTTTGTTTCAGCTAATAGCTCTCAGTTCACAGTCTATCACTGAGGGAAGTCAGAGCAGGACCCTTGAGGCAGGGTCTAGGAATTAGGAACTGAATCAGAGGCCATGGATAAAGTTAATAAATAAATTAATAAATTAATAAAAGAATATTGCTCAGTAGCTTGTTCTTTACATTTGGCTCAGCATCCTCTCTTATACATCCCTGGAGTACCTGCCCAGGTATGGCACTCCTCAGGGATCTGGGCTTTCCCACATCCAACATTTATTAAGAAAATGGCCCACAAACTTGTGCCAGTCTTATGGAGGCAGCTTCCTAATTAAGAATCCCGCATCTTAAATGGCTCCAGTTTGTGCTAAGTTGACATAACTAATCAACAAAGCCTACGAACCACACCAGTGACCAGCCTGAGCAGACATCTCCAATGGTGTAACAGTGGCACCTTCACCTTAGGGGCAGCAAATAACTGAACTTCAGTTTAATTGATCTTAAGGCCTTCTCAACAGGAGGAGATTTAGGACTGGTACTCTAAACCTCCTCATAGAGGAGGACCTCCTACTTCCTCTTTCCTAAGCCAGTATAATTTCCAATGGTATTTTAAAATAACTTTCCATGTACCCACAGATAATTAACTTGTACCCCTCAAATAAACTTCTTTTTGCAGCAGAAGGAGGCCACTGAGAAAGGTATAACTGGCTAAACTGAAAACAGGTGGACCATTGGGTGCCCATTTACAACACAAGGGCAATGCTTACAACTCAGCAAAATGTATGGGGTGGGATTGAAAGATTGCTAACAACCAGAGGACAGGAACGCCCCCTGAGAGATGGGGCCTTCTATACAAGACAGGGAGGCTACAGACATGGGATCTCAACGATGTGGTAGACTAAACAAGGCCCGGTGGACACGCCATGGTGAATAGGGGAGTTCTTACCAGGCTCCATCCCTGGATGAAAACTTACAGGCAATCAATGCTGAGAGAAGGAAAATCATTCTTCTCCACTGATGAGGCCCCTGATAGGTTCTCCAGTCCCAGGTGGTCAGTGCTAAACACGTGTACATATGAGGAGTAACTCTAAAAGGGCTCAGTAGAGTGAAAATATATGCATGCATCTGTACACACACGTGTGTGCATACACACACACACACACACACACACACACACACACACACACACACACGTATGCATATAGAGTTGAAGAGGCCAAGAATTTGAGAGTGAGTAGGTAGGCACAAGGAAAGTTGGAAATGGGAGACAGAGGGATGGAAGTGATATATATATAAATGAATAAAATTCTTAGGAAAATTACATTTTTATTTTTGAGGGAGAGCACGAGCTGAGCATAAGCATTCACTGCCCTCTTCCTGCCTTCAGAGCTGTGGGAGCCCCCTGCGGCCTTGACTTCCCTCTAACAATGAATTATGAGCTACCATAACCATCCCTCTTCAAGTTGTTTCTGTCAGGACATGTGATCACAGCCGCAGGAAAGTGACAATCCTCTTTATGCCTCGGGGACTTACTGTTTGATTTGGTTCATTTGGGGTCAGTTTTTAATGCTCCCTGTGTGGATGGATAATGAATTGTCCAGCACTATTTGCTGAATACTTAGTACCTTTGCCATTGTTTATGAAGGATATTCTGGTATGTACCAAACGCTCACTACAGGCTTGTTTCTGGGCCGTGCTTTCTGTTTTCTTGATATGTTATTTTCTGTGAGCTCGCATGAGTAATGGAAACTTGAAACATAACAAAAATATTTTAACCTAAGTTCACCAATGAAATACTCAGCTCCTACTTTTCACTTAAAGGTACTTGGTGAGAGTGTGTACTGTAGTGTGTACTACAGGCTTTAGTTCTGATGTCCTGGGTTAATCACAGCTGGCCCGAGGCCACCAACATGTGCTTAACTACTCTCTGTTTCAACACCTTTGTCTATAAAAGAAGCATAAAAATAGTCCTCAGAGTGCCAATAATGCATTTCTTTACTTATTTCCTTCTCTTCACAGCCCTAGTTAGAAGCTGTAACTACTTAGATTGTTTATTACCTTATACAAATAAGACTGTATGATAATTCTAACTACTTGTCTTCTCTAGTACTTGATACATTAAATGGAGCATTCATAAGTGTGTAACAAATGGAAATATATAGATTATTATACTTACAGTAATAGGAATATTTTTATAAAGGAATTGGGCTGGGCATGGCCACACATGCCTTCAGTCCTAATATGTGGTATGTAAGTGGATCTCTGTGACTTCAAGGCCAGTCTGCAGTGGCCTTGCAGTGAATTGCAGACCAGCCAAGAGCTACTTAGTGAGACCCTTTTCCCAAAACTTTGAGAAGTCTTATCAGATCTGCTACAAATGTGTATGTCATGGTTTTTGAATGTCCTAATATATTTTTAAGTCCTGCATCTTTCCACTCATAATATATGTCATTATGACATGCAACATAGTTTTACACTGCTGATATAAAAATTTGGTTGACAATGGCATCATTTTTTTATATTACAGTTCTATAATAATGCAAAAGGTTGGATTTCATTTTTTGAATTCGTTAAAATTAAATGAGAATCTAACTAAAGGATCATCAAATATGGGGAAATGTGCAATATTGCTATAACATTTTACTTAGCAGCCGTCCTTTTCTGGTAAATTATAAAAAAGAAAGTCATTAATATAATACCTAATATGTTTTTTATGACAAGCAAATTAGATGAAAGGTTGAATTTTCATATTCTCTCTCCTATCAGAACACATAGACAACAGTGAAAATTCTGTGGCCTTCAATCTTAGGGAAACAAGTCTTTCTGTTGGATTTCCTTGCTTCCTGCTTCCCAACAGGATGTGCTCAGGTACTTTAACAATGCTACTAAGTAAATGGATCATTGTTTTTCATAGTTATTTATTGTTCATTGTAAATATCAAAGTAAAATCTAGTAACGATTTTCAGGATTAAATCAAATTAAGTTTAAATAGGCCAAATTTAGAGGAATCAAAATTTATTTCTAAGCATTGGGATTCCTCAAATGAATGTGATCTTCACAAAGTTCTCATTTTAATTCAAAATCGGATTCTTTATCCACTGCCAAGATCAAAGCAAATGTTACTTGTGTTTAATAAGAACACAGTGGCATTTCATCAAAGTAAATGGGTGAAGATTATACAGCCAACTCTGTCACCTGACTAATTAGAGATCTGTCAATATCATTAACATCTGCATTCCTGCTGACTCCTAAAGCATATAGCACTTCTTGGCTGGCCTTTCCTGGTCCTCTTTCTCTTTCATCAGCTAGTAGGTCCTCCTGACTAATGTCGCTTGCCTGTGCCAAAGTATGAGTCTACCTGAAGTTCAAGATACTAAACAAAACCCAAAACAAAGATTTATCAAAAGATGAAAAGAAATTCAACTTTAAGTATCCAGTAATCATGTTAGCCCAATACAAATTATTGGGGAAAAAAATCTGTTTCATTTTTTTTTTCTTATCATGAAATAGGTGACCAAAAGTAACTTTAAAAGGGGTGGGGGATATTTTAGCTTACAGTTCCAGGGAGAAGGAATCTATAATGATAGGAATGTGTAACAACAAGAGGAGGAAGCAGTGAGATCATGTGTCTCTCACACACAGGAAACAGAGAGCAAGAGCAGGAAGCCAGGCAATGCTATATCCTCACAGCCTGGCTGACTCCCAGTGACAAACTGCTTCCAGCAGGGCTTTACCTGCTAAAGACTTCCTCAAGCAGCGCCTCCTATGGGATAACCATGAGATCAAATATGCAACTGTATGATATTGGGGGGGGGGGAGCATTTCTCATTTATAACTCATCAAACCCACATCTAACCTATTAAATTCCATTAGAAGGAAATGAAAGAGACAAATGTCCCCTTAGAATGATTCTTCATCCCCAGCCTCTTACAAAGATCATTAAGAGTCTAGAACCCAGGGGTCCAGACTCTGAATTCAACATGCTTTCTACATCACAGACTGGAGAAGATCCTCCATCTCTGCCTGGGCTTGCAACTCAGTTTCTATAGGTGTATTTATGGTCAAGTAAGGAAGCACTTAGAAATAGGACTCAAAGATATTTACATCACGAATAAACAGCACACTGTAGGTCACAGACAAGTAAATTGAAATCCAAACTAAATTAAGATCACATTTTGAAAATACTATGTCACATTTCTGAGCTGTTAGGGTGTGTATGTGTATGTGTGCAGGGGTAGGTGTGGGTATATAAAATACAGAAACAAGGCAGTATTCTAAGTATGCTATATACAACCATTTTCTGTTTTCACTTCAATCAGAAAACAATATCTATAAAATATCTGTTCTATGAAAGTGAATGAAAAATTCTGAAATTATCCAAAGGACAAGGATTGACAGCTGACTCCGTTGATTTCTGCCTTCTCTAGAACTCAATAGCATTTAAGTTTCCACCTTTAAAGGAGTGTTCTCAGACAGTCATAGGGTAATGACAATGCCTTCATTTGGATCAGGTTATTAAGGCAGTGACTAAGTAGTTATTAAATTAATTTTACTTTCCAAATAACTCTTTGAAATTGAGATGTATTACAAAACAAACAAACATTAGAGTGGAGAGTGGAGACTGACTTTCACACAAACTCTGGTGCCCCATATTTGACCACATCTCCTAGAAGGGGAGACCTGGTGGCACTCAGAGGAAGGATAGCAGGCTACCAAGAAGAGACTTGATATCCTATGAGCATATACAGGGGGTGATGGTCCCCCTCAGTCACAATCATAGGGGAGGGGAGGAGGGGGAAAGGAGGAGGGAGGCAGGACTGGGAGGATACAAGGGATGGGGTAACAATTGAGATGTAATATGAATAAATTAATAAAATATGTAAAAAAGAAAATGAATTTTAAAAAATTAAAAACAAAACAAACAAAACCCCCAGAATTCTAGCATATTCTCTGGAAATTATACTAGCAATGACAAAAGCAGTTTGATATGCTGTACCTGCATTTTCCATCCGGTAACTAACTTCTGCTACAGAAATTTCAAGCTCCCGCATAAACACTACTAAATCCAGAGCTGGGGCAACGTACTTACAATAACCTCTCTCTTGAGAGCTGTGACACTGTCAGAGAGGTTACACAACTTACAAAGTCGTACAACGCAAAGCAGCTTCATATTGGAGGTGTGCTTTGTTACTATGTCCACTGATCGTGGCACTCTAACTCAAGAAGTCTGCCCCGCTCAGTGTCAACTTCTTGTCTTTTCTCTTAAGTGAAGGTCATACCTTTAAAAGCTTGAATTCTTGTGTAGATGTGAAGATAACTAAAACTTGAGAAAATAATTAATAAGTATACTTCATGACTTATTCCTCTCTTTTAACCGCTGCTATCCAACTCTGACTCTTGCTATGTTGTTTCCACTTGTTTGGAACAGTAATAATCAAATTGTCTTAGTATTCTCATGCCTGATTTTAGCTAGTCTCAGCTTCAAGGTAGATTTTGTTTATCTTTCCTAATTATTTTCTGAACTAAGGTCAGATCTACCTTAGTTAGCTTTGGGGAAATGACATTGGTCAAGATTCTTGCTTAATTATTTATTTATGAATTCATGAATGTGTATTTTTATTTATCCTTGACATAGGGTCTCATCCTGGCCTCAAATCACCATGTAGCCAAGGTGACCCTGAATTTTCAATCCTTACTTCCAAATACCTTACTTCCAAACATTTAAGAAAACAGAAGTGGGCTCCCATGTCCAGTCTATATAGTACTGGGATTAGACCAAGAGCTTCATGCATGTTTTAAAACACACACTATCCAACCTTACTTCTGTCCCAATATCTTGTTATTTTAACCCTTAAACACCAGCACACCTGGACACATGCCAGCAGCCACAAGGCACTAACAAGCTCTATCCACACAGAAGCCTATCTGCTACCATGCAACATGGTGCAAGTGGGCCATGGATACCCAATGCCCTGCCTGCCATCATGCACTGCAGCTCAGAAGAAGGAAGACATCCAGAGGCCTGCCTGTTGCCTTGCCATGTGACAATGGCAGGGGAGGACACCCAGAGAGACCTGCCAGCTGCTCGGACTACCTGCAATGCTAGCCACTGCAATGTACAAGTATGTGGTAGACAGATTGGAGAAAAAGAGAAGCAGATTTGAGCATTGTGAAGAGAGGTAGAACTGGAGATGGGAGAGTAGAGAGGAAATCACCTGTGTGAGAAGTCTGCCCTCCACCTGAGGCCATGGTGAGGTTCCAGGACATGAGGCACTAAGGGCTATGTCAGAGTCCATGGCTGTGCAGCAGTAGAGGTCTGTGTCGATGTCCGTAGCTCATATTACCACTAAAAACCATGTAGATGTCCCAGGTCTGGGCTGCTGTGTGGAACCATGTTGATATCCAAGGGCTGTGTAGAGCTTTCCTCATCCCTCACTGGTTGCAGCACTTGCCAACTGGGCTCTGCACCTTGACTGTGCAGCACTTTGGAGCTGGCCCTGGAAGCGTGGGGGCAGGTGAGCTGGCCCCAAGGACATGAGAGCAGGAGAGTCATCAGCCTTGCCCTCTGCCAACTGCAGCACTGGATGAGCTAGCTGGGGCAGTGCTGGGCAGCTTGCCCTGGAGAGCTGGTGGGCTGACCAAATCAGCTAACACCTCAACCTAGATTCAGGGTTTCGAGTTGGCCTACCCCAAAATCTACCTCATCTATGAACTGCTAGAGTATATGAAAGGGTGGGTCCTACAGATCCAAAACTGAAGGATTTCCATAACACAGAGCAACAACAGGATATCCAACAGGAGTCTGAGTGATGTTCCCGTATTGTTGGTGTAGCAGAAGCCAGATGCCGCGAACCAGACCAATGATTCATTGCAATGAACATTTACAAGTAACGAAGTGTGGATAAAAAGGTATGCTGTGGGACACGCTGTGACACACTACAGCTTCCATGATGACATGTTTTCCTAGCTTTGTTTTCTTTTGCTTATTTGGGGGGCGGGGAAAGGGAGTCTAAGGACAGAAGGCAGATACAAAGGAACAGGGTTATGAGTGAGATCAGGGTGCATGATATGAAGTGAAACTCACAAAGAATCAGTAAAAGTTTTAGAAAGCTTAAAGAAAAGGAATAAAATAGAAAGAATCAAACAAAAAGAAAAATATAAGATTAGGTCCCTCTTACAAAGCACAGAAAAAAAAATTTTTTTTAATTTTCCATGCTAACTTAAGAAAGTGGAGCAGAGCTGTTTCGATTTCTCATATTCTGAAGAAGTTAAAAGCATGAAAGATTAATACACATTCTGTGATGGCATGTGTATTAATTACTTTTCGATTAATATGACAAAACACCATGGCCAGGGAAATTTATAAAATAAAATGTTTAATTAGGCATACAGTCTCTTTCAGAGAGTTAGAGGCCATAATGGTTGAGCAAAGTGATGCAGCAGCGCAGGCTGAGAGCGCACATCTCTAGCCTCAAGCAGAAGGCAGAGAATGCACTGGGAGTAGTGGCAGTGTTTTGAAACCCCAGAGCCCACCCCCAGCGACATCCTCTTCCAGGAAGGTCACACTTAGGATTAGGAAATCCTTCCCAAACAGGTCCACCTAGGAACCAAGGGTTCAAACTCATGAGCCTACGGGGGCCATTCTCACTCAAACTACCACAATATGTATTTTAATATTACCTTGCGCCATGAGACCATAGCATTTGCCAGGACACGGACACAGCAGAAGAAACCATGTTTCCAGAGTCATAAACAACTGAAATGTGTACACGAATGTTTTCGAAGGACACATACAAAAAAAACAAAAAACAAAAAACAAAAAACAAAAAACAAAAAAACTAAACCTATCTCTTGGAGACTCATATCCCTGCTTAGAATATTAAATAACCAGAGGAATGTGGCTCTATAGAAACCTGTTTAAACATTTAAAAACTTAGATTTCCCAAACTCACCTGCCTGAAATGCTTCCCAAGACTACTCCCTGCATTGTATCCCAAATAGTACTGTGTGAAATATACTGGAATGAGGGATCTTTTAATAAGCCTAACTATGTAGCAATGTTGAACATGGGTAAAGAAGTTGAGAAAATAATTAGTTAATAAGGGAGGTACCGAAGAATTATAACAGCAGAAAAACTAATCTAAAAAAAGCTGGTGGTCCATTCCCCATCTCATTACAATCACCGAACTAACCCCAGCACAAAAAGATTTAAAATACTAAAAAGTAAACATTTAAAAGACAGAAGACAAAATACCAATTAATCTACTTAAAATACTGGAGAAGGTGTCTTTTTAAGGCTGAAGACTGAAGAAAAGAGCTGTAGAAAGCTTTTTAAAAAAAATAAATCACTGGCTAAAATTTAAATGTCTATATGATCCACAAGAGCATGGGCAGCAGAGCATGAAAGGACAATTCACGGAAGAAATAAGCTGATGGCATTAAATTCGGAAATAAGGTTCTAGACCATGGTGATGAATGAGTGCAGGTCTAGACAATATGAAAATACCATACTTTTTCACCATGCAAAAGTATTAAAAAAAAAACTTTAAAATATTCAGTCTGGGTAAGGAGGGAAAGGCTAGAAAGGCTCATCCAGTGTTGGTAAAGGGTAATATTTTTAGAAGTCAACTCCAAAATATCTATAAACATCTAAAATATGGTTTCCATTTGTTCCAACAATTTCTCTTCTAGAAATGTATCTCGTTATACCTCCTGTGTATTCAGATTACAGGCATACACCACCATGCCTAGCTAATGTTCTAGGATCAATGCCAGCTTCATACATCCTAGGCAAGGACTCTCCCAGGTGAGCTACATTCTTAGCCCCTAATAAGGTATTGCCAAGAAAATATGGAAACAAATATATTTATAATTGGTGATGCTGGTTAGGGAATTACTTTCAGAGTACACATTTTTGTCTTATCTATTAAGATATGTATTTACTGGGGTATGAAAATAAGGAAGCTGGGCCTGGAAATCAGGTCCTTGTTCTTTAAAGCATGATAGCTTAATATCCAGAGGCTCAGGAGCTAGAGGACACTGGAAACACTTCTGAAACAAGGGCTCTTGAATCTTCTCTCTTACAATCTGTCCTCTTTCTCCCTCTGAGAGCCAAAATGAAGACAATTCTTTTCCTCAAAGTAAGTCATAAAACCTAGAATCACGCTCCTCTACAGCAAGCCACCACATTGATAAAGTCCCACTCACCCCTTCCTGTCTGAAAGGCCCTCATTCCAGAGAGGACTGGGACAGAAGAGATGAACGCAAAGACCACAGAGGATCTCAACAGAAGACTTTACTGGCCAGCCTTCTCAAGCTTGTCCCACCATTGACCCTCTGACCGGCCACACCTGGCCATTCCTCAACTCATCTGAGAAGAGGAGAGAACTTTGTCATTGAGCCTCTGACCGGCCACACCTGGCCATTCCTCAGCACATCTGAGAAGAGGAGAGAACCTTGTCTAGACGTTTATTTCTTTATTTCTGAAGTCTCATGCTGCCCACAACCAGCTGACCATAACCCAGGCTGACCAGAATCTCATGATCTCTGCTTCTGCAATGCAGGCATTACAGGCTTTATATTACCATACAAAGTATAATTTTTTTCTTTTTCGAGATAGGGTCTGTCTGTGTTAGCCTTGGCTGTCCTGGACTTGCTTTGTAGACCAGGCTAGCCTCGAACTCACAGCAATCCACCTGCTTCTGCCTCCCAAGTGCTGGGAGTCAAGGAGTGCACCGCCACACCTGGCCACACAAGGTATAAAGTTTAAAAGCAAATTTTTCTGTTTTCATCCTGTCTGTTGCTACAGGAGCATCAGGGAGAAAAGACAGCAAAACCTTCCTGCATTTACAATGGGCTATGTGTGTGTTCCATGGGATCTACATGGTAGCAAAAACATCAAAGAAAAATAAATGTATAAGAAATTACCAGGAACATGGTTTCTATGGGTCATGCGGTGACTTGCTTAGCACTGAACTGTAAGTGACCACGTCACTAAAGAATGTTGCTGGGCCTGAGATCTGGATGATAAGAGTAATATATAGATAGAGGAATGTGATAAATGGCATATTCTGACCTCTCCTAAATGTCACTTATGTGCACTGGGGAGGTGTATTTGTAACGTAATCACCATTTTTGAACCACCACTATTAGTGTTGTATTGAGGACACATTTGAGGGACAGAAATAGAAATGAGATGTATTTGAGGCCTCCTGTCTTAAATTGGGTAAACACAAAGAAATCATGTATTAAGAAGTAGTGTGAATATGAATAAGAGAGGAGGTATTTGAACTATATTGTAGGAGGAAAGCCAGTAGTGATTGCTGATTGATTAGGCATGGATCTGTGAGAGAAAGGGGAAGTTTAAAAGACCAATGAGTTTGCTTTGAAGAACTACGAGGAATAGTGAGATATCGACTTAGAGGAGAAAGACTGACAGAAATTCACTACAGAGCATTAGGAAACAACAGTTCTGTCTGGGCCAGTTATGTTTGAGATGTCTTCTCCACTTCCATGGAAGCATCAACCCAAAGAGTGCAGAGTTTCAGAAGATGTCCGCGTCAACAAAATACAACTTAGAATCACAGGATGGATATTTGAAGCCAAAACTCAGAACATGGGCTAGGGCGGAGGCTAGAGCTCAGGCCTGGGGTGCTTGATTAGCACAAGTAAGAACCGGGTTCAGTCCTTAGCTTTGTATCCCCATCAAAGATCATGATTTACCCAGGAAGCATAGCAAACTGAAGCACAGGCTTCTCAGCATTAGAGATTAGCCAGATGGAAACAAAAGAAGAAATGAATCCTGGTTCTGTAAGTCAACATAGTTGTTTCCTCTACCTAAAAAAAAAAAATGAGGACAGTCACAGTAGCACTGCAGTGGAAAGATGAATGCATGTAAAGTAAGCAAGGGGCTGGGCACTGTCTCTCATACAGATGAGGGACGTGATCAACAACTGATAGGCATTTTATTATAAACCTTTCCACTATTTCAACAGAAAAAGAAAGTGGGAGCAACCCACGCCATTAAAACAATAAAAATTGCTTTTTAATGGGTGCAGACACAGAACTCTATGCAAACTGAGAAAAGGAAAGAAAGAAAAGAAACAATTATAAACTGGTTTCAAATTAGTAGTTGGGAACAGACAGCCATTAGAAGAAATAAAGTCAGATGGATTTGATTCCCATTAAAGAATTCTACAAATCCCCAAAGCAGTAGACCCTAAAACAGATAAGTGAGAAGGAACATGAGAGTATAACTGCCTGGATCTGAAAGAGTGGCTTCCAGCCTTTGGAAAATACAAAGTCTTGTGTTAATTAGCTCACTTTCATGTAACATTTAATACATAATAAATATTTACTATGGAGCTCTAAATTCAGATGTAAAGATTTTCGTTGTGTAAATTCCCCCTAATTCCTTTTAGATTATAACAATTTTCCATCTTAATTTTTAATACCATGTGAACAAGGGAATAAAGTACTAATTGCATTACAAAAGAGAGAGGAGAGAGAGAGAGAGAGAGAGAGAGAGAGAGAGAGAGAGAGAGAGAGAGAGGAAGGGAAGGGAGAGATGAAGAGGGAGGGAGAAGTTTCCTATATCTTTGTATCTTTGTTGTTTTGGGGGAATTACTACAGAGAGTGGGAAGAACTCACAACTAAATACTCTCTTCAAAGTCTGTAAGGCCTGATGTAACTAGGAAAACCAATGCCTGGAATATTGGAATATTCTAAATGATGCTCACAAGATGGGTGTAATTAATGGCCCTTTGAACCATTTCAATAAACTGATGTCAAAAAAGGGTTAAATTCTTCCTTCTTTCATAAAAAAAATTAGTTTTTCCTCCCTTTGTTCACACAGAAAATAATATCTCCCCCTGCCCATAATGACACAAGAGTGAAAGAAAAGTCGAAACACTCTGTATACAGTCACCCCCCCCCCCCTGCAGCAATGGCTGGCAGTTAGCAGGTCCTCCAGGACAGCCTCAACACTGTCAGACTGATGCTGAGGCTCGCAAACCTCTTTCTCTTTGCCACTTTCTCTGCTGAATGCTCCCTACTCACTCACTCCAAATTCCCTAGTTCTCAATACAGAATTTTATCAAACCTGCTCAGTCTATTTTTCCATTATGGGGAAACAATACTGGCGTTTATTGCCTATGCAGTTATTTTAACAACTTCAAAATATCTTTCGGCTTGGATTTTTTTCTATTGAGAAAGGATTTTCTTTTTACAACTCAGGTCTTAAAAAGGAGTTTCTGGGAATGTTAAGGATTCTGTCCTTATTCTGTGTTTTCACATTCCTTGCACAACTGTCTCTCATGAGTACCAAATTGCTGAATGTAAGGTTGTGAATTCTGCACCGGTGTGGGTAAGCAGGGAAACTGTGAATTCTGCACCACTGTGGGTAAGCAGGGAAAATCCGAGTGTTTTAAGAAGCATTTGAAAACCTGTGAATTTATTCATATGGCTTTTTTACTCTTCTCTCATCTGAAATATCTTTTTCATGTGTGTCATCCTGTCCTTTGATCTAGAAATGACACCTTTACAGATTAAATTTTAAAAAGCCTCTTCTATCTGTACACCTGTCTAATCACTGCTCACCTTCAAAATGAGAAACCCACCCAGCTCTGTGCTCTAGTAACTCCACAGAAAGATCTGGACCAGAGCCCAAGGAGAAGACTTGTGCTGTTCCCACTCTGCATCCTGAGGTCCCCACTTGGATCACTTGCTAATGTATCAATTTCTGTTTCTAGGTTCTAGGGAGGGAGAAGAGGAGACTCTTGTTATTAGTATTGCTTTTACTATTTAACCATTATTTATCACTATTAATAGTGATGGTAGTATTATTGAGAATGAAGAGGCCTTCAGTGGAATATCACCATTTAATCTTAATATACATGGACATGAATATATGGGCAGTGCAAGAGGTTTTATAAGGTTTTAAAGGCCACATAAATTAGGAAATAAGGGAACTAGGCCCGGAGGTCAGATCTGATACATTATAAGCTTCAAACCTCTTCTCCTGTCTTCTCTGGAATCTTTCTATTTGCAAATGGAACCCTTGAGATTTCTCTTTCCTGTGTTCCACAACACAGGCCACACCATGACTGAACTGGGTAATGGTGTTATCCACCAGTGGAGCAGGCAGTGGTGCTATTTGGGGGGTAAATACATTAAGGAATGTCACAGAAGTTGTTCCGATTAACTCAAAGTTCTCCTTTCAACCCTAAGAAACCGTGTCCATCATCCCAGGGACCCCTTAAAGTAAGAAACTAGGAGAAGTTGGCTCACGGTGGGAGGTGGAGTGGGACGGGAGTACTTAGTGTAGTGCACAGTGGGGAAAGTCCTGCAGACACTGTGAGACCTGTGCGAGAAAAGCGACTGTTCCATGTCCCACCACAGCAGGGACACCAGTGGCACACAGTGCCATAGCCAGAGACTAAGCATGGCAGGAACACTGCAAACCAAGGGAAGGATAATGACTCTTGTGCTCTCCCCTAAGCCTCTCCCTGAGCCAAGGCTAGAGCTGGAGTATAGGACTCACGGTGTCATAGGCTAGGTTTGTTAGGAGATGAAATTAAGGTTTAAACTGAGTGATACGTCATAAACCAGTGGTTCTCAACCTGTGGGTTGTGACCCCTTTGGAGGTTCGATGGCCCTTTCAAGGGGGTCACATATCGGATATCCTGAATATCAGATACTTACATTACAATTTCTAACAGTAGCAAAATTACAGTTATGAAGTAACAATGAAAATAATTTTATGGTTGAAGTCACCACAGCATGAGGAACTGTATTAAAGGGTTGCATCACCAGGAAGGCTGAGAACCATGGCCCTAAACAATCATGGAGGCTGGAAGATGGCACCAACTGTTATAGATGAAAACATTCAGACTCTACAAGTGGGAAGAGAGAATGGAGAAAGATCGCACTTCTACTCACATAAAACTTCTGCTTCTGTTTTAGTACCTGAGTCCCATAATAAATATAGAAAGTGGATACATGGTACATCTCAGGCTGGGTATGGATTCACCAAAGCCATAGCAAGTGACACAATCACATTTGGACTTAAAACTAATAAGCTATGGAACCACTGCAAACAACCAAGATACTCAGTTTATTGTAGGTTAATGGTACACTTCAGACTTCCACTTTAATTATACCTAAAAGTATCTAAAGTGTGCAATATTTTGAATAAAAAGGAGAAGGAATTTTCATAGCACACTGAATTTTATTCTAAAGTATGTATGTATATATAGCTATAAGTATATATAATATAGGTAGACACATATACATCATTGTATCAATTTTAATACTGTCTACACTAAAAAAGGGGGGTGAGTAAGTAACAATATCGTATGTAACAATGTTTGACAACAGCCAGTAGAGTAGGAGGCAAAAGGTATAAATGAATTTTTATTTCTTCCTTATAGTATATTTTCAATGTTTCCTCAAGTGATCTTGGATAACTTAACAATTATTATTTTTATTTATTTATTTTGGGGAGAATAGCAATTGTTATAATTTTTCCTGCCTTCTTTTTTCTTTTTTTATTAATTTATTCAGATTACATCTCAATTTTTATCCCATCACTTGTATCCTCCTGTTCCTTCCCCTATTCTCCTCCCCCAGGTCTATGATCGAGGGGGACCTTTTCCCCCACTATATGGTCTTAGGCTATCAAATCTCATCTTGGTAGCTTGCTTATTCTTTCTCTGAGTGCCACCAGGCCGCCCTGCCAAGGGAAAGTGGTCAAGTATGGGGCGCCAGAGTTCATGTCAGAGTCAGTCCCTGCTCTCCACACAACTGTGGAGAATGTCCTGTCAATTGGCTAGTTCAGAATATCAGTTCGATGTTTACTGCTTGTATTGTCCTTGGTTGGTGCAGTAGTTTGAGCAGAGCCCGCAGGCCCAGATCCACACATCATGCGTGATGTTCTTCTTGTAGGTTTCTAGGACTCTCTGGGTCCTTCTATTTCCTCATTCTCCTATATTTCTCTTACCTAGAGTCCCAATAGGATGTCCTCACATCTATCCCAATCTCCTGATGAGGGAACAATTATTTTTAAAAGCCACATCTGGACATAACAGAACACACTTCTAATCCCGAAGGGGCAGTGGAAGCCCAGCTTCAGCTATACAGTGAACTTGAGGCCAATCTGGGGTGTATATCATCCTTTATCATCAAAAGGCCAAACCCAAAGCCAAGCCAAACAAAGCAAAACAAAAGCCACGGGTCTGGGAAACTGTCCTCCTCTTTCAACATATATCTTTGTGCACATTGGATAAGAAGCATACTGCTGTATTTATTTACTTCATTTTGAAATGACTAAAAGTACAGAAAGATTTTAAAAGATGAAACCAGTAACTACTCTAGAAAAAGTTTAAGAGGTTATCTAATTAATTTTCAATTCTTCAAGAGTTTGTAACTTTCCTCCCATCTCTCAACATGTGATGTGACTTTCAAGTGTTGCCATGATGCAAGATATTTTGGCTTCAAAACTTGGCTCCAGTTGGTAATTGTAGTTATATAAGCAATATTCACTATTAATTTTATGGTACAGAAAAAAGTAAGAGAATAAAAAGCAAAAGCCTTCTCAGGAGCTTTTCGTAATTTCTAAAATAGGGAAGACTAGCTTGCAAAATTATAAAAAATCACAAGATAGAATTCTACCCTTGAGCTGAGTACATATTAAGTACACATTTTATGACAGAATGAAAAGAAATCTATTTGTATCATTAAAAACACACAATAATGCTACCAGGGTCCTTCACATCTGTCAGGAAGGCACTAAAAATCCATTTTAAGTCAGAAAACAGCAAGAGCCCCTGAAAGTCCTTTGGTTCAACACATACTCCTCTCAAATGTGCCCTCCTCCTGTGTTATTTCTGAAAAGATGCTCTTGTGAATAATACTCTTCTGAGGTCAGATGAACAGCACAGTAACAACCATTGGGACAACTGCCTTATTACAGATTTCCTACTTAATTCTTCCCAAAGACCTGACGCCTGGCAAAGTCATTTTCATTAGAAAAAATGTGATCCCCAAAAAACCACATTGAGGAAGCACCAAGACGGGAGACTATGAGTGCTCAAAGAGTGCCACAGGGAGAAGGGGCACACATACGCTCCACCGGATGTGGAGTCATTTCAGTAGCATCTCCTCTTAGCGCCTTCCAAACCCAGCTTCCTTATTCACAAAAGGAGAATGATTTGGGAGGGTCAGCAGAGCAGTCACCTAAGTGGCTCCTAAACCACTTGACATCACAGGACTAATGAGTAGAGAAAGTTCAGCATTGCACACTGTGCTTCTTAGTCCTGGGCGTGTGTGAAGCATAAACTAAGAATGAACTTCAAGCACGGCTGGAAGTTGTCTTCTTCAAACAGTAAAATATGTTTCCCTAGGGATTTTCCCCCATGACCTATGCCCCATTGCCCTTGACCTCTACACTGCCTTTGTCTCTTGCAGTTTTATGGCATTATTAATGTCAGTGTTTATTTATTTTGCCTTGCCCTAAAGAATTTTGACTTAGTTGTGTGACTTTCTGCATAGCCTTTGGTTTCTAGATATAAAATGTCCATGTTAGCCACAGATGCTAGCTACTCTATGCTAGAATTAACTCACTGTGATTTAGATTTGGAAGAGACAGTTTACTAATGCTAAATACATACAGCATCTGTTGAGTTTCAGGCTTAAGACATCTTCAGAAACCAAAAGTCAGATTCCATGTGTGTTTTTAAAGGAAGACATCAGAAAGATTTGAGAAACTACAAATATTAAAAAGACAAGACAGAAAGTAACCTATTGTTTGAAAATAAAACAGAAGGTCCTCCATTTGATTTTAAGTAGAGAAAACGGAATCTAGTTGTACAGTGTATGAAAACACATGATGCTTTATTCTTCGATACATGATAAAGACTGAGGGTATTGGGCTAAATATTGTATCCTGGAATTTAGAAGAAAAATGGGATGCAGTTCATTCTATTAGGAGCTGGTGCTAAAACCACTACAAGAGGGTATGTTAGGCATATATAAGGGTGCTGTTAGGAACTAAAGCCTGGTATTGCTAGCCAAACATTAAATTAATATGTAAGCACCCTAAAGTCCTCATTAGTTCAATAGTCATCAGAGAGACAAAGAAAAGCTGGCTGACCTCTGACAATGACAACTCTTCTTAAACAATTAAAGAAATAAATGCGACCGCACAGAAGACAGTTCTGAGAACAGCTGGCTGACTTTATAGCCTCGGTAACTCGTGTCTTTTAACTCTAAGAGTTAGTGTCTGAAGACTTATAAAAGCCGATGACTAGGCAAAATATTCAACAGCAAGCATGGCCTCCCCCATAGCAGATCAGCCCATCCATCCATAAAGCACTTTATGATCCATGTAAACAGTTTAGGCGCACTCAGCTGCTTAGATGTTAGTTAGCTAAAGCAAAAAGGCAATTTGTAAGATTCTCCAATCTTAGAATTAGGACTCTAAAACATTAAAGATGGCATATGTCAAAGAATACTATTTGTATCATACTGGATAATAAAAGTAAATAACTATCTCATTGATTTACAATGTGCTTCGGTTTATAATTTAAAAAAAAGAATATTAGAACAGGGTTTCTTACACTATATAGATGGGCAGCTCAGGCTTCATGTGGGTCCACTAGGATAAGGGGATCAGGTGCTGTCTCTGCCATGGACTCTGCTGCCTGCTTTTCGATCACTTCCCCCTAACAGGACTGCCTTGCCAGGCCACAGGGGAAAAGAATGAACTCAATCCTGATGGACCTTGGTAAGCTGTGGGTGGGTTGGAGGGCTCCCCTTTTCTGAGGAATAAAACTGGGGGAATGGGGGAGAGAGGGTGAGTAGGACTGGGAGGAGAGGAGGGAGAGACCCACGACTGGGATGTAAAGTGAATAAATAAATAAGTAAGTAAAATTTAAAAGTATATAGTTAGCCTCAAAATTAAATTATTTACTGTGGTTTTTTTAACTTCTCTTCTAGGTGCAGTCTAATTGCATCTGCAAGTCATCTTTTCAGCAATGAAGTAAGCCAAATGAATGACGGTGACTTCTAGTCACCTGTGGAAGTGATGCTGATTCAGCTTATGCTGTATTTCCTGAGGGATGACTTCCAAAAGGTCTGTGTGTTGATTGCTGCCTGATTTAGAGTCATCTGCTTCCCTCACAAATATTTTTTTCTTCTATAGAACAGGCCATTTGGCAGGGATTCTGTATAATGAAGAAACATTTTGCAGCCCATGATGAAGAAATTAAATCAGTTAGGCTGTCAATCTAGTATTTATTTGCATCTTTAAAGAATTTCAACACTTAACAGTATAGAAGAAAAAAAGAAACACTTTTCAGTTGGCATAAAAGTTCTATAGCAAGCAAGGTCAGTGTGACATGACAAAGGATGACACCAGCATCTGGTTTACAAGGATTAGCTACTTCTGCCATAAACAGATTTTTTTTATGTATACCTTAAAAGAACCTGAAGGGAAAAGTGAGGTGAATAATGACAGGGAAGCTGTCTATACACTGGAAAGAATGGGGATATGAATCTCAATATCAGAATACTAGAGGGCTACTCATCACCCAGGCCTTCCAGAAGGAACAGATCAGCTCTGAGGATGGCACAAAGCTGTGGATCACTGGCAGCTAAGAGGAGAAGTCAGTAAGAATGACCCAGACTTGAACTTAGAGGAGATAAAAGGAGAGTGGAGAGATCTGCCTTCGTTTACTCTGCTAGTTAATTGGAAGCATCACCCAGACCAGCCTTCCTGGCGATTTTATTGCAATGTCCCTGTGAACACGGAGCTATCTTCAGCCAAAATGCTGGTCTCTGGCTGGTGAGCTGGTTGGCACCATATGGGTGTATAGACTGGACGAAGAGATAAAGGAAGATGAGAGAACAGATAGATACGAAGGGAGCCTGAATGTACAGGAAGGAACATCACAAGGAAGAAGGGAGGAGAGAAGCCGGATGGAAGATGGCTTGTGAAAAACAAATAACCTTGAGGGATCAAAGAGTCTTTTAAATTTCCTTAAGTAATTAGAAAATACAATCATGACTTGGTTTAAATATCGTGTAATTTATTCTCCAGAATTGAAGGAAAGAGAATATCTCCACCCACTCCTCCCATAGTCCTGATTAGAAATTTTGAAATTTTTAAGGGACCATGCTTTTGTCTCGTCTTTTAAGAGGAAAAGCACTGAAAACTCAAGTTCCTTTTATGCATAGTTATATTTGAAAAGAAAAGGCATTGGCTTCCTTGACTTCCCTATACTACTGCTAGGCATTTGCTCTGAGGTTGCTGGTTTTCTTCCGAAGAGGTAGGGGCATCATGGCACAAGTTGTTAAGCACCTGGGTGCCACTGTGTACCTGTAGAATGCCTTCATCAAGACTAACACAAGAAGCGTGGTGGTCAGGAGGCCTGTGTTTGTACTGTGATCTAGGAAATGTGACTGACTTCCATCAACTCTCCTTTTTCTAGACATCAGTGTCACTAAATGGAAGCCATGGCTCAGGTCATCCAAGCAAAAACATTTTCTTAGCTACTTGCAAAAGTCCAAATTCTTGCTCCCGTTCAAACATAAAAGGCTCTCAGCCTCGAGTGAAGGAGAATTTGACTTCCCAGCATGAGTCTTGGGTGATTCTAAATCGAGACATTCTTAAGAATGACTGCAATCAGGAAGCAGCCATAGAATATAAATCACGTGTGATTTTATTTTTTCAATTTTGAGTGATATATTAAGAAGAAACCTCATGCTGTGGGAACCAAGCTATAGACTTATAAGACTTACACTGAAAGGTTTGTTTAAGTTATTCATCAAACTGTCACTTGATCGCATTCAAGAAATCTATAAAAGAGTCAAATAGTAAACCCGTGCGGACAAGTGGACTTGAGAAAAACTGAGACCCTTTTTGTATATTAATAGAACCGAGAACCAAACGCTTACTGCAGACACCTGTGAACAATCCATGCTTGACATGGGACATGGAAAGTGGCCTTTTGTTGTAGCGTCTGTGGCTAGCACCTCTGTAGATTTACGGCGATGGAGATAGCAATTCATTTCCTTAGCTTTTAGTCCAATGGAAGTCAAATTCTCAGTTTATTATTGTATGACCTTTGCCATAGAAACCAGCTGAATGCTCTCTATAAAAATATTCTCCTTTAGTTATACAATATGTTGACATAAAAGATGAAAGATCATGCTCCAATGCTTTGGAGAAGTTTGGGTGACTGTTCAGGCAGCAAACTGACTCTGTCCTCTTCTCATTTGGGAAGCTTCTAACCTGCACTTCCTGCCTACTCAGGTAATTAATTTTATTCCTTCTCAAGTCTCTGATGGGTTGAAGAACAGATAGTTTAGTTTTACAGGTAAGCTTAGTTGTTTAAGAGTTAAGATATTTTTAGGTCTAGATAGATGTTTTAAGTTGATAATGATGAGATACAATAGAAATTGATTTAAATTCAGAATTTTAGACTCACCAAGATAGAAAAGATTTTCCTTCAAGACTGCCAAATACAAATAGTCAGAACACTATGAATGCAACATATGTATAATTCCTGATTGTGTCATGGTTCTTCTTGCAATAGGTAGTTTATTGTATATATGTGTAATAGTATAAATGTATATGCAAAAAAAATTTTTAAATAGCAAAAAAAATTAAAAGCGAGGCTCAGAAAAATAAAATAACGTGTATATACTATAAATATAAGGGAATTTGTACAAAACTATCCAAGGTTCTAAGAATATGAATGATCTGAAAAAAAAGATGAAGGAACTGGGAAATAAAAGGTGTTTTTCATATAGTATGCCACATACAAAAATAAATATTTAAAATTTATTTATAAGTGCATTATACTTTATATTATTAATAAATATAATCATAACATAATAAATATATACTTATGAATCTCAGCTAATCTAAGTATTAATAAAACTGTTCCCTAAATTCTTCAATTTCTAACAGCTACTCTCTAATGCTTTTAGAAAGTCACCATTAGGATCTAATTGGCTTGGTTCTGTCCAAAATTCATCACTTATAATTAATATACTAAAATATTGGAGCCAGGAAATTTTTCACTTATGCAGTTTATGATCCCTAGGATTTTAAGTGTACGTGAACTCCATCCTATTTTTCCCCTCTAAATGTCACATTCCTGTAGAGATGGAAGGTCATCTGCCACTCGTTGATATGCTACTTCTAAGTCCCAGGAAATAGGTGAAATGTTGATTTCTTAAATATGTTAGACCTCCTGTCCTGAGCTGTGGTTTTTACCCTATAGAATACTAGCATACAAGATATAAAGCCCTGTCCTTGTCTTCCTTTGTTGTCTCGGAAGACAGCAGAGATTGGCAAGGGTCCTCTCAGGTACTGCTTCATAACACTGTACTTGCTACATCTGATATGACACGGAACTAGAAACTAAAAGATAATGTTAGGCACAAACATTTATGTTTAGAAAGTAAATCTTAAGACCCTAAAATCTAGTAAAAAAAAAAAATAAAGTCAGAGACAAAGTATAAAGTCAGAATTACTAAGCCAATTACACATAAATATTTTGTAAATTAATGTCAATATCTATTTAGATGTAAATAAATCTCAAATTATCCTTTTGATAAATAATATATTTAAATAAAACAATTAGGGAAGGTGACATTTATTGTGTATATGATATAGACTGAGCATTTATAACAAGGGCATAAACTCATGTTGTACCTATGTTATTGATGGTTTGGTTGACTGAGCTTAAGTAATTTGTTTAATGCTTGGTAGTGGAGTTTAGATTTACGTCTGTCTCACAGCCAAGCTTATCCTATTATGTTTTGTACAAACACCTGTTTTCCTTAGCACAAGATGCTTATATACCTGAACTGTTGTTGGGATATGGTGTTCTTCCCAAGGATGGCTGCTGACTCATGTCATCTGTGACAAAACCTGTAGTCATCAGGGTCAACCTTGCCTGGGCATCGCTAGTCTCTTTCATGACCTGAAAGTCTCTTGAGGGTTCCCTGCTTCAGCTGCCATTTATAGGGTAATGCAGGTGATGGATGATTTCATATTGTCTCCTCTACCTACTCTGTGCTGTCACTGGGAAGGTCTCCAAAAAAAAAAAAAAGTCCATCCAGAGACATACTTAGCCAAAGGTACCAAAAGTAGAACTAAGTTGTCATAAACAGCACCACTGTCCTACATACAGCATACAGAAGTAGAAGCATGCTTTATAAGAAAAGACAGACGAGAGATCCCAGAAAGTCATTTAGAGTCACCAAAGATGATGTCTGCTGGGGATGAAAGAATTGTTCACACCACAAAGAAAGGAGCCAAACATTTCCAGATATCAGAAAAATAGGAAAGAAGTTAGTCTTAAAATGCAAAAGTTAAAAATTACTATATCTTCCATTTCTTTTGAAAAATTAAAAATTTCCTGCTTGGAAAAACTTTTCTATTTTGCCCTGTTTCCTCCATCAATTTTTTTCTGTTGGTATCAGGTAATGCAGGTACTCTGTACCTGTTATGAAACTATCATCTGATCATTACACAGCCTAAAATGATTTAGCGCGTGAACACACACACACAGTGAGAGAGAGAGAGAGAGAGAGAGAGAGAGAGAGAGAGAGAGAGAGAGAGAGAGAGAGAATTTTCATCTTTTCATGCCTTATCTGATATAAATAAAACCTCACATACAAGTTGGCTGCATTTGTCATTTTAAAAAAATGTCTCTAAAGGGAGAGAGACTGCCAACTTTTCTCCAGACTGTTATGTTAAGCTGGCTACTAGTAAATGACCCCAAAGATCAACTTTTCAAATTGTATATAAATAAAAACGCCTGCTTTGGCTGGTCTGTGACAAGATACTGGGTGATGTGGTTACATGAAAAGAAAGAAAACGTATCTATAGCTCAGCTTTACTTTTCCAGACAGTTCAGATATATTGATAGTAAGATTGCAATACATTAAATTTCCTTTGAAAACCCATTAGACAATATGTGTTAGAGCCTTTAAAAAGAATTACTTCCACTGGGAGGTAGTAGTGAAGGTGGTGGTGCATGCCTTTAATTCCAGCACTTGGGAGGCAGAGGCAGGTGGGCCTCTGTGAGTGCAAGGCCAGCCTGATCTACAGAGTGAGTTCCAAGACAGCCAGGACTACATAGAAAAACCCTGTCTTGAAAAAAAAAAGACAGAAAGAAAGAAAGAAAGAAAGAAAGAAAGAAAGAAAGAAAGAAAAAGAAAGGATTACTTTCATTTCAATCTTTAATTATACTTCTCAGAAAACAACCTGTGAAAATAATCTTCAAGGAAAGGAAGAGAAGGAAGAAGGAAATGTAAGAAAAAGAGAGCAAAGAAAATCTATTTTATACACAAAAGAATTTTGGTTTTGTTTGCTTTTGTTTGTTTGGGGGCTAACTAGTAGCAGGCAGTCAATCACTCTGTAATCTATAGCACAGGCACTCAACAGACTCATTAAGCAGACAGTAAAGTATTTTATCAGATGTTTATGATAATAGGAAGAGATTGCTTTCTGCAATGTTGACATTTTTCAACAAGATATTAAATCAAATATAAAGAAAGCACGCATAAAAGCAAACTTGAACGTGTATGTTAGCACTTATCTTTATGGATCAGATGGAGTGAAACTTTTGTGGTTCTCCCAATCTCCAAAAGTGTCCATAGGAAGTTGTAATTACAGACATGGCACCATATTCTAGGAAGTAAATAAGGGAAAAAGTCAGAGGACCACAAAGGGGATGGAATGGGGAAGCTGGCTGAAGGGGGCTGTCTATTTTCAGTACCAAATCTTAGTGTGTGAGCCTGGAATTCTACAAGGTTAGCAACTACCTAGAAAATGTGTTAAAATACAGATTTCTAGGCCCAACAATGAATGGCCAGTTGTTCTGGGCTGCGTCTTGTTCTAGTTGTTGTTGTTAGGAAAACAAGTAAATTTATATCCAAGACAGTCAATTAATATAAGGATAGTTTTGAAAATCACTTACTTAATGACAGAATAATTTCCTGTCGAACAAAATGCATCTCCTGTGACATAAAGCATGTCTCAGAGGAGTCTGGCCAGCCTGATTGCATTTGCACTGGGAATCAAGAACAAAGAATACGTTTACATTGAATTACAAACCAGGATAACATACATAATAGAAACATGAACCAGGACAAGGGTGAGGAAGAGGTAACGAAAGAGAAGAGAACATGGTGGTGTGGATGGACTACAAATCCCCATTGTGACCAAGATGCAGAGGCAACTCACAGATTTCCATAGTGAAGATAACATCAGGGAATTTAACAAACCCAAAACAGTATCCCATCCTCATTGCCCAGGAACATGTTGAGTGACCTGGGTGATAAACAAATTCACTTTTTAAAAGGAGTAACTACTTATAGGATAAGTAGACTGTTTCTGTCTGAAGATCTCAAAGAGACAGAAACACATGAACAGGCGAGGAGACAGAGAGGGATGGAGGGAAGGAAAGAGGGAGGGGGGGAGAGAAAGAGAGAATGACAAAATGGAGAAGAGATAGCCGTGACGAAGAAGTATCTGGACACAAAAAATATCACCAGGGGCAATTTGTTCAGGAAATATGTGACCATTTTTTACTAAAGATATGGTAGGAAACTTGAATAAAACAAATATTATCAAAAGTAAGAGTTTCCTTTAAAACTTTTTTCCTCGAAAATGTTCATCAGTATTAACTATGTTGTCATTAATCAGTCTTGGAGAAGAGGGTATTGCAATAAAAAGAGTTTCTTGTTTTAATACCATCATTTTCAATGAAAATGTATTTATTTCATTGCCTCTAGAGTGATAAAAATCATTTTATAACACTGCTTTGTATCAGGCAGGTATGATCCGGATATAAGTGTTCCTTATACACACCATGGGCTTGCTCCTCTTTCACGTCCAGCATTTTATATAGTCCTCATTCTTTAGATTTTATCACACCATCTAAACATTGTCCTAAGTCTTACAATGCTGTCATAGCATATGCTAGATATAACACATACAAATTTCTAAAACTTACATTTTTACATTTCTTTTCTTACAATTTCACTTCCATACGAGAGAGGAAATCACTAGGGCTACTTGCAGTATGAAAGTATTCTAGGCAAATTGAAATTCTAGAAAAATAGAAAAAACCTCATTCATATTATCTTATGAATTGAATTATGTATATGAATTGAAAACAGTGATGGGACAGTACTAGGCTGAATGTGACTTGTGTGAAGATGTTATGAACGCTATTAAAATTTAAAATTGAATAATGTAGGCATATTTTTAAAGGCTCTGAAAAGCACTATAGATTAATAAGGTGTAAAGCATCAAGAGGCTAAAATATGTCAATATAATCACAATCTAGCAAAGGTTGAATTTGGCAAAAGAAGATACACTATGATGTTTTGTGTGTTTTGCTGGGTTTGGTTCAGTGTACAGACTGTGATGCTAATAGGAGAAATGACTCTATCCCATGACAAAGAGAAGAATCATTGCCTTCTTGAAATTATTGTCAACAAATGAAAGACAAATAAAAGGCAACAGACAAATCTAAAGCTAGGAATGACGAGGAGGCTTTCCAGCTATACTCTAAGAGGACTATACTCTAAGAAAAGGAAGAGAGATTAGACCCTTTGCACAGGGCAGATGATTAAATGCTAACACAAACCAAATTACTTTTGTCCTGACAGGCTATCAGATGCAATAAGCATTGCACTGGAAAGTAGAGAACAGACATGGTTAAAAGGAAATTGGATCTCAAGATCAACAAAGAGATAACAGGTAAACACCCTGACTTTGAATAAAACTGTGGCTAGACCCCTCTTAAAAACTACTGTGTAGGATAGGAACCAGATTCTAAGAAAGGAACTGCATTTTCCATTAATATTGTCTTTAGTACAAAGGGCAGATGCTAGGACTGCAGAAGTATTCTAGAATGTGGAAATACCACATTATTAGGAAAATACAGACATGTACTAAGTATGGAATGGGATTGTTTCAGGTAACACCCTAAACATGCATGTCAAGGGCATACTGCATGCACAGTGTGATACATTTACAAGCAAAAAATATTTCAATATCTTCAATAAGCTCCTTGATCACAAGATGAGATGACATGGGTGCGACAGGGTAGAGGCCCGGCAGCTTCCATCCTGATCTTTTGTTTTTATGAGAGGGCTACACCCAGAGCTACACATGCTAGTCACCTTTTAATATTGAAATCACTTTCCTCATTATGGATTCTCTGAGTGCTCGCACGTGTGTGTGTGTGTGTGTGTGTGTGTGTGTGTGTTCTGAAATTATTTATATAACCTAAGTAATATATAATATAATCTAAGTATATTATTTATATATAATTCATGTTTCTAAACTTATTTGCCTAATTAATAGATAAAGAAAAGTCAGAAAAATTTGGATTGAGAGAGTATTGCTGATGAATAAACAAATAAAAAAAAAGTCTTACAAAGCCCACCTTTACTAAATCTGTTTAACTCACTTCACATCTGTATCAACTATTCGGATAAGTCGAAAACTGGGAAGATGGAGTGATATGCAGTCTGAAATGTGACCTGTACACTGTATTACACTTCCCTTTTATTATTCTCCTCGTAGGGGAGAAAACTGAAGCTTAGAAAGTTAACATAATTAAGAGAAAAGCCAGAGTGAGAACAAGACTTGCATCTGATTGGCTCTAAGATATGGTACCCAGGCTTCTCTAGCCCTCGTTAGTGAGAGAAGATAGAAGCCATGCCCTATTTGACAGAATTCTGTTTTAAAAGAGGGGTCAAGAGGAAGAAGGACATTGAGGCAAGTGGGAAACTACTGCATGCTATGAGAAAGGAAGTGAAATATGTTTACTATGACAGAGGATATAGAAAGGACAGGAAACTCATCTGTCCTTTCAAGGGACATGAAGGAGAGGTGATTTTCAGAGTGCAGAAGGAAATCTGGCCTCTGCTGGGGAGTGGCTGACATGATGTGGAGACAGGAGGACAAGGAGGGTGGTGGTGGCTGATAATATTTAAAAGAAGATAACAATTAATAGGACCAAAATGGCTCTTTTTTTTAAATAAAGGCAAATTTTATTCATTTTATCTGAAGGTTCTCATTTCATTTCAGAGCAACAGATTTATTTTACATACAAACATCTTATAAAGGTGTTTTAGGAGTATAGATATTCATCCAGGTATTTTTAGTCATTCATATTCTTTTGGGAGGTCCTTTTAAAATATATATTTATATTAATTTATTTATATTACATCTCCATTGTTTTCCAATGGCTCTTTTTGAAATCCTGTATCAAAGAACCTGAAGCTTATCTTTCGGGAATCTGGTTAGAAATGTCTGCTGTGACTTCATCAATTTAATGTCAGATAAAAGGAGTCTCTACACATGAGCCTATCCTTCTTTTTAAGAACTGAGACTTGTTGACTAGGAGAAACAACATGCTCATAAAAAAATAAGAACAAATTATAATCATCATCCAGCTATAAAAATTTTAAAATACAATGTCCAACAGGAGATAGGCTTCCTCTTTCTATAGAATCATATCTATCTGTTGCCCCTAAGATGTACTGAGATAAAATTAAACTAGTTCTTGATATGACCATGATTTGATCAATTATAGAAAGATAAGATAAAATAGTTAGGTAAGATCTTCAAAAACCTCAGAGATATACAGAGTATGGCATTTTAAAATGTTTTATTATTTTAAAGATTCATTGACAATGAGACAGGTTAACTCCTGGAAACACCCAGCCAACCTCAAAAGGATGATGAGCATCAAAGGACCTCCTTATAGAGATGGCTTCAAATATGGCAAACAAGCCACGAGGAAAAATGTCCTTGTTTCTACCACAAACAGAATTCTGCCTAAAAAAGGGCAAGCTTGGATGCAGGCAGAGTCGAAGGCCAAATTCTGCCAAGACAGGGTAAGCAAGTCCTCAATAGTTCCTGTCTTACAAATATGTCTATCAGATATATTGGGCCAGAAGGCTGAAGATGATAATCTAATGTTATAGTTTTGGGTGACTGTTCAGGCAGCAAACCATCCCTGTCATTTTCTCACTTGGGAAGCTACTAACCTGCACTCCCTGTATACTCAGGTAATTAATTTTGTTCCTTCTCAAGTCTCTGATCAGGCTGAAGAACAGATAGCTTAGTTTTACAAGTAAGCTTAGTTGTTTAGGGGTTAAGATGTTTTTAAGTCTAGATAGATGTTTTAAGTTGATAATGCTGAGATATGATAGATATTGATTTACATTCAGAATTTTAGACACACTAAGCTAGGAATGATGTTTTCTACAAGGCTGGCAAATACAAACAGACAAAACACTAAGAATGTAACATTTATATAATTTCTGATTGTGTCATCGTTCTTCTTGCAATAGGTAGTTTATTGTATATGTGTGTAATAATATAAATGTATATGTAAAAAAAAAATTACCAAAAAAAGAGAAATAGCCTCCTATAGTTGGACTTTCAGACCCACCAGTTCTATAAATAATGACACAGAGTTTTCGTATTTTTTTATTTTCCATTACTTTATTTATTCCCTCACATTACATCCTGATTGCAGCCCCCTTCCTCCCTGTGCCCCATCCCTCAGCCCTGCCCCTAAACTCCCTTCTACTTCTCCTCAGAGAAAGAAGAGATTCCCCGTGGCCACCAATCCACCGTGACACATTAAGTTGCCATAGGGCTTGGGATATCCTCTCCAACTGAGCCAGAAAAGTTAGGGGTACAGGATATAAAGGCAGGCATCAGAGTCAGAGAGCTCCTCCCACTCTAGTTGTTAAAAGAGCCACATGAAGACCAGGCTGTGCTTCTACTACATGCATGTATAGGGGGCCTAGAACCAGTCCATACATGCTCTTTGGTTGGTGGTTCAATCTCTGTGAGCTCCCATGGGCCCAGGCTAGTTGACTCCATTGGTTTTCTTGTGGAGTTCTTGTCTCCTCTAGGTCCCTCTGGCCTTCCCCCCAACTCTTCCATAAGGCTCTCCAAGCTTTGTCTATTTTTGGCTATGGGTCTCTGCATCTGTTTCTTTCAGCTCTGTCAATGAAGCCTTACAAAAGAGCTAATGCTAGGTCCCTGGCTATACGCATAGCAGAGTAACATTAATAGTGTCAGGGACTGGTTCTCTCCCATGGCATGAGTCTCAAGTAAGGCCAGTCTTTGGTTGGCCATTCTTTCAATTTTTGCTCCCTCTTTATGCCTGCACATCTTATAGGCAGGACTAATTTTGGGTTGAACGTTTTGTGGATGAGTTGGAGTCCTTCTCCATCCATTGGAGTCCTGTCTGGCTACTGGAGGTGGCTACTTCAGGCTCCATTTGGCCTTCTGTCTCAGCTAGGGTGACACCCATAGATTTCCTGGGGGCTCTCCTATCCCAGGTCTCAGGTAAACCCTAGAAATGCCCCCATCTCCTATTCTATTCTCTCACCTGGCACTCCATCCCCCACCCTCCCTAATCCTTATTCTCACCCCTGCTTCCCTACTCATCCCCTCTCCTACCCATTTCTCTTCCTCTATCCACTTCCAATGCCTATTTATTTTCTCCTCTGAGTTATATTCAAGCATCCTCCTTCAAACCCTCCTCGTTACTAGTTTTTTGGGGTCTGTGGATTGAAGCATGATTAGCCTGTACTTTATGGCTCTATTTATCACCCTGAATAAAACTATAGTCCAAGTGAATCAAAGACCTCAACATAAAGACAGATACACAAAATCTGATAGAAGAGATAGAGGGAAAGAGCCTTGAACTTATTGGCACAGGAGACAATTCCTGAACAGAACACCAACAGCCCAGGTACTGAGATCAACAATTAATAAACAGGACCTCATGAAACTGAAAAGCTTCTGCAAGGCAAAGGACACTGTCAATAGAACAAACCAACAGATTAGGAGAAGATCCAAAATTCTTATATAAAGAATTCAATAAATTGTATGCCAACAAACCAAATATTCCAATTTTAAAATGGGGTACAAAATTAAACAGAGAATTCTCAACAGAAATATCGAGTGGCTGAGACACACTTAGAGGAATGTTCAACATCTTTAGTCGTCAGGGAAATATACCCATCAGAATGGCTATGATCAATACCCAAGTGACAGCCCATGTTATTGAGGTTGTGAAGAAAAGGGAACATTTCTCCATTGCTGGTAGAGGTGCAAACTTGTACAACCACTGTGGAAATCGATCTAGAAGTTTCTCAGAGAAAATGGAACTAGTTCTACCTTAACACCCAGCTATACCACTCTTGGGCATATACACAAAAGTTGCTCCACCATACAAGGGCATTTGCTTAACTATGTTCATATCAGCTTTATTCATAATAACCAGACTCTGAAAACAACCCTGGTGTCCATCAACCAAATAATGGGTTTAAAAATTAGTGTGTTTACACAATGGAATACCATTCAGCTATTAAAAATAAGAACATCATGAAATCTTCAGGCAAATGGATGGAACTAGAAAATACCATCCTGAGTGAGTTAACCCAAATCCAAAAAGACATGCATGGTATGTCCTCACTTTTTAATATTTTAAAGATTACGCCTTTTAGATTAACTTTCTAGATTAACCTGAATAATCTAGGCACTACTTCCTTCATGAAGCTAGCTATACCTCTCTTCTCTGCACTGTTCTGCCCTTCACCTCCATGTCCATTGGCCAATCTCCCATGTTTGCCCTTTTCTCCCAGGGTCTCTCTATCTCTCTTTGTCTCTCTGTCTCTGTCTGTCTCTGTCTGTTTGTCTGTGCGTCTCTCTCTTTCTCTCTCTCTCTCTCTCTCTCTCTCTCTCTCTCTCTCTCTCTGTGTGTGTGTGTGTGTGTGTGTGTGTGTCCCTCTGTGTGCTGGGGGGAGGTGTGCTGTGTCTGTCTGTCTCTCTTGGAAGTTGCCCTCAACTTCCTGCCAAGATACTGGCCATCAGGTCTTTATTGCAGACAATAGGCAAATGAGGAAGGACCAAGATTTACAAAATATAAGACCAGCGATGAGCCATAGACTTCTCAATAAACAATTGAATATACAGAGACTCATCTTCACACAATATACCCAACAGTTGCCGTTGTAGGAAAAACAAAGTAAGACAATAATGACTAAAAGATGTAATATTTGTAAACGCTGTGAAAGAGAATTATGATGTGATAAAATACGACTAACAGTGGGAGAACTATACATGTTCTAGAAAAGATTGACTGAAAGTTTGCATTTACCCAAGGTGAATATTTAATTATAAAGCAGATGCTGAATTATCCAGGGGTGCCCAGAATTCCAGTCCAGTAATTTCATGCTTACTACTATACTCCTGAGGCTTGGGTGGAGTTATAATGTAGAGGTAATTCACTCTGGATGGAAAATCAAGAGTCGCACTCTATGACATCAGCTCCTGATGGGAGACTACTTCAACTGATGTCAGGTTGAACTTTGTTATAGTTTATAAATTGGCAAATAGAAACTGTATACATAGACACCCCTTGGCATTCACTGTAAAGTGGATCTGAGACCTCCAAGGGTAGCAAGCACAAGCCATGAATACTCAAGTCCTTTACATAAAATAACACATCATTGTTATATAACCTACACATATACATTTATCTTTTAATATATTTCAATCACCTGATGATTGCTTATAATACAAAATAGAATGCAAATACTATGTAGATAGTTATTAGACTACATTGTTTAGGAGATAACAAGAAAGTTCTGATGTATAGAAAGCATGTGCATGTATGTGTGCGTGCGTGCATGTGTGTG
Source organism: Acomys minous (assembly GCF_964271855.1). Taxonomy (NCBI): domain Eukaryota; kingdom Metazoa; phylum Chordata; class Mammalia; order Rodentia; family Muridae; genus Acomys; species Acomys minous. Next base: position 38,640,429 of record NC_140486.1, read on the forward strand.
TGTTTGTGTGTGTATGTGTGTACATAAAAAAAATCTATGGTTGGTTGAATCTGAGGTGTCAAACGTGTAACTATGGACTTAATTTGGTTATAAAACATGATGGTGTGAAATATGTGTATATTGCCAAATTGTTAAGCACCATTCATTACCATTAGCTATTGCTCACATACTTATTTTCCATGGTGAGAACACTTAAAATCTCTGAGTCACTTTCAGGTACATAATATATTGGTATCAACCATAATCATTTTGTTTTACAATACATTTCCTAGATCTACTCCTTCTGTCTAATAATCTTTACAATGTGTAGTTATGGGAGGAGGGCATACATACACATGCGCTACGGTGTATGTGGAGGTCTGAGGCCAACTGTGGAGTTAGCTCTCCTTTCTCCATTACCTGGGTCTGGGACTGAAACTCAGGCAGTCAGGCTTGCATAACACACCTTCATCTACTAAGCCACTCACTGGCCTAATGAATATTTTTGTTCTCTGACACACACACACGCACGCACGCACGCACGCACGCACACGCACACACACATCTCCCCAGCTTTTTCCTACCTTTACCTCATATCTCTAGTAGCAACATTCTCCTCACTGTTCCTGGACTCCTCACATTTTCTGGACTCCATATACAAGCAAGATCATGAGGTACCTGTCCACTTGTGCAAGGGGAGGCTTTATGTCCTTGCGACAAAGGGTGTACCACTTATAAGCCCACAGAGGCTATCACTTTTGTGTTTTATTTAATTATTTTCAACCTATTGCCCAAAAGGTTTATCAAGATGGATAGTAACAGAACACTATGTCTGCTTCCAGCTTAGTCCCACAAGAAGAGCATGTGCTACAGGTAAGAGGACTCTGCCCATCCCTGGCCTGCTCCAGCCAATGACAAGCTGTGCAATGTGAAGCAGGGGAAAATGTGTTGGAAGCCCAAATTTATTTATGTGTAAAGAAAGATGACTATGGCATCTGGCAGACCAAGCCAACCAAGGCAGAAAAATGTGATTTAAAGAATCACAAATATAAAGTTACCTGAAAGTCTAAATCAGTCAAGAAAACAGATTTTCCTATAAACTTTAGCATTAGGTTTCACTGAACGAGGAACTTTTTTAAAAGCTGCGATCTTCTTCAACTTTCAGGCCTGAAGCCTGGATCCTTCCCAAACAGTGAACCAATAGAAGCCAACATAGATAGGGAGATAAGGGAAACACGGGAGGAAGAGGAAGCAGTGAGTGATAGCTACCCCAAGAAGTGAGGAAGAGGTGTGGAACTTGGAGGCATCCTCCTAGGGGCAGAGGCTGTAATTAAGAGCTTTGTAAAAATAAACATTAGGGAAGCTCAGATGATAAAGCCAACTAAGTGTGACAAGGGAACCTACAACTACCATAGCTCTCTCAGTGCCTTTTCTGTTTCTTAACAGGCTAAGAGCTAGCATCATGCACACCAGGTTCAGCTCTGCCATAATTTCCTTTTTATATAGGTCTCCCACGCTTGTCCATTCTCAGGATATTACTATTAAGCTTATCCCCCGCCCCTAGAAAATTACTTTTATAATATTGCAGAGATAAACTTGAAGCCTTGTGCTTCACCAAAATAATTAATAGCTTTACTCATAGAAAAACAGGTAGCCATGGAGCTTATGAACACACGGTGTCATTCCCAAGCTCCATGTGTTTAGAAAAATGAAAATGGCAAATTGTGTATGCCCAATTTCCATCCCTCCTTCTCTTTTATTTTCCTCACAATAGAAAACATTCTCTATGCCGGAAATGTTATCATTTCAGGGTCTTTGACTTAAAATTAATATGTCTTTTAGAATACACAAATAAGATAAAAAAAACTATATTCTAGAAAGTCTAACGAGGACAGTTCTTTTCATTGCTGTTTCTTGTGGAAATAAATAACAAAACAAAAGATGGAAAGCGGTTAGGAGGACGTTGCAGGAACTTGTGGGGCTTTGGAGATCAGGCGGTCCTGAGGAAGGATGCTGAAGTAGTGCGTTCAAGGAAAACCTGCACACACTCTTGTGAGTTCTGTAAATGAGAATTTCTGCAAAAGCTGCTGCATCTATCAAGGCTGACGGATGGAACAGACTGCGGTGGAGAGGGTAGAGCGCTGCAGGTCTAGAGTCTAACTACATCTGATCTTAGGCCATCTTTAGCTCCATAAATAACCGTTCCTTGCTCAGCTCAGCATCAGACCTAATTTCCTGCAGCTAACAGATAAAAAGCTTCTTGGAGTGTCCAGAGAGATGGTTAAGAGTGGTTAAGAGTACTTGCTATTATTAGAAAAGACCCAGGTTCAGTTCCCAGCATCCACGCAGCAGCTTGTAACCATCTGTACTCTAGTTCAGTGGGTCTCAAGATTCCTACTTCTGCAACCCTTTAATTCCTCATGTTGTGGTGAATCCCCAGCCATAAAATTATTTTCACTGTTATGCCATAACTATCATTCTGCTCCTGGTATGAATCATAATATAAATATTTGAAATGTAGAATATCTGATATGCGACCCCTATCATTCGATGCCAAGAGGGCTCAGAACAGACAAGCTTGAGAACCACTTCTCTGGTTTCAGGGAATTCAACAGCCTCTTCTGTTTTCTGTGAGCACAGGAATGCACGTCATACATATAAATGCACACAGAAAAATACAACACATAAATAAATAAATTAGTTAGTTAAAAAAAAACCTCTATGAGTATATGAACTAGCTTGCACCAACCCAAAATCTAAAAGTGTCTTCAGTTAGCATCTCATGCCTAGAGCTGAGAGCTCTCTACTTTGCTGTATGCCACCCCTCTGATGTATCCACTAATGTACTTAAAATGTGTTCTGACTTATGAATTTTTGTTACATTATTATAAAAATATTATGAATCTGAATCTACAGTAGAAAATGATATTTGGGGTACCCTAAATCTGTGTTTCCAGGCGAGGGACACTCTTAAGTGGCTCCAGGATAACCTCTTTCTTGTGCCCTTCAAGAAGTGAGTTGTGATTTTTCCCTCCACAGCTGTATACAGATTTTAGATATGACCATAAGTTCACAGAAGAAAAGGGTTGTGAAAAGAGGTGAAAGTGTCAAAATCTAACTCCCAGAAGGTCATAATTTCTCTGCAGGCAAGGCCTCGGTGGTCTCACATCACAGAGAAATGAAAAACAATACAGAAGGTTTACAGTTCCCACCACTTAGTGTTAACAAATGTAAAATGCTTAGATGTGAACAGACAGTCAGAATTAAGAAAAACACATGTGGTAAATCATAACCATAAAACATATGAAATAAGATAAGATGACTCTGTGTGCTAATGTATTCATTTGTTAAGCAGGCTATGGGGCCCAGAGGAAACAGAATCAATGCAGTTAACATTTTCCCTCAGTCTTGAGCCAATTATCAAAAATTATTGCTTGTAAGAGAAAAGAAAAAAGGTGAGTGTGGAGAGAATGGAAGAAACAGATTACGTTGAAGTTGGAAACAGCAGAGCCGATGGAGATGGGAAGTGTGCAGAAAACAATTCAGCAGACTGTTTAAAACACTGATTACATGCAAGGGCCAAGGGTGACCTAATTGTTCTGGCAACTTCCACCACAGCTATTGAAAGGCCTCTCAAGGCTCCACTTTTCTCACACATCCACTTTCCCCTCCTAGCCTCCAAGCTTTCCTTCTGTGAAACAAAGTTTAGTTACTCGGGAGCAATGAAATGAGAAAGAAGCATCACAGGCTGCGATTGGGAAATTAGATGGCAAGCTCATTGACCTTGGGAAATATGAAGGGTGAGTATGAGGCTCGGGGATGCAGCCTGGAGGTCCCCAGGAAGGCTGCTGGCACTCACAACATAGGAAGATTGTAGGTGTTGCTATGCTGTCAAAGGAAATACAGGTATAAGTGGGGGAAACTGAACCGCTAACTTGACATTTCTATGAAGAATTTGATAAACATGTCTTAAAGCCATTCCCTGAAACGGATAATCTCATTCCCTATTTCTATATGCAAATTTATTTTCTGACTATCTGAGAAAGAACGTGTACATGAAGGTGCCTGCTCATCCTCAGATATTACAGCTTTGGGAAAACAATGTGCAGAAAATATGAAGCAATCCTCGTCATAGGGCTGTATTTTCAAGAAGGAAGAAGTATAAACGAGCAACGTGCCTATTACTTTACACATCTTAAGCTTGCCATTTGGTGTTCTGAGACTCATTTCCCAGCCCACTGGAACAAATGCATTAAAAAAAAATAAATCATGATATCTTCTTCCTTTGACTTATAAATAGCATTCCACTTAGTCAACTCAAATAGGGAAACAAACTTCTAATGGCATCCATTTGCACTGTTGCTAATGACAACTCCCAAACTTTTCAGAACTTACAGGCTGGCTGTATATTTAAACAAACTTAATATGCTCCAGAGGATCCCTAAGGCATTTCAGTGTTCAGAACTCTACACTACTTAACCATCATATAATTATGATTTCTCTTTGTATTTTATTCTGTCTCTCAAGTTGTCTCCCACAGCACTTTTCACCAGGATATCTCTGTTAACTATGAACTTCGGAAGGTTTATTTTTAACCCCTGCACTTGTAGCCCCTTGCATTTATAGAACAGAAATGTGTCCTATATAACAAACCCATTCTTTTAGTTCCACACTGGCATTTCAGCCTTCGGCCAGTTGGACAGACACTTCATTCAGTCCCTGACAGTTCATTCTGGCCAGACTAGTGCAGCTGGGGGATTAGAATTTCTCAGTCATTGAGTCAGTTTTTTTTTTCCTTCTTTTTCCTGGGGAAAGATTTACAGGCATTAAAAAGAGGCTAATTTATCCCATATATCTTTACGATGCCATAAGTGAGCTAACAATTGCCCAATCAGTACAGTGTTCCTGTTACCAAGAAGGGAAAGTATGACACTAACAAAGAATAAGTTAAAAAAAAATACATGGGAAAGAATATCCACAGTGATTTATGTATGACCTATTTTCTTGGAGACTCTCAACTTTCACTTGGGGATAACTACCCTTGTAAAAGTCAAATATGCCCTTTCTGCTAGAATGCATGTAACTTGAAGAATTAATTTTGCTGGAAGATATACAATAGAAAATGCAAATATGCAAGAGAAAAAGATAATTGTTCCCATTCACAATATAATTAGAAAAAAATCGGTATTTTTTACATAATCCAGTAGCTTCCATTGAGAGTGGTGGAAGGACATGGATGGAGTTAGGCCACACTGATGTATATAGGGTAGGAATCACGTCTGAAACAGATTTTTGAAGGAGCACTGGAGTGCCAGCACCTTATCCCAAGGTAAAGACAGTGAAAAAAGAGCATTACCCAAAGAGAAAAAAAGGTAGGGGATGGGACTGGGCACACAACGTAGAATTTGGAAGTGTTATTTGATTTAGATGGAACTATATTCAGAAGTTCTAGAACTTTCAACATGTGAGATGTTCTGTGATCACAGGACTGAGACAAGACTAGGAAGCTGAGGCCTTATCTTGCAGATTAAAGGACAGCGACAGAAAATCAGGCATGAGTTTCGGAGATCGTGGTGGTAAGAAAACAAGTCTTAGAGGAGTAAGAAGAAAGGCAAAGACTCTGATAGAAAAGGTATTGCCAAGAATACTAGATAGAATAGGATAATGGTGATAAAAAAAAATGAGGAGCGCACATACCTAGAAATAAAGCCAACGGTACTGACTCATCATCCATCAGGATGAGGAGATGTCTGGTGATTCGGAATGGGTACGGGTATTGTTCTCAGCTTAAGGAGAATGTTAGGATACTGAAGCTGCTGAAAGACTGTGGCTTTATTGAAATTAGAGAAGCCCGGGAGCATGCTAGCTTTCCTAGTCTAAATATATGGGAAGCAGTCATGTGTAATGGAGGGGTCCATCATACCAAGTAAGAAAACTGATCGCTATACTGAGATCATAGATCAGGGAGGGCCACAACTAATACTAGAAATGAGTACAGGCAGGCCCACCGGGAGGGGAAGGAAGACATTTTGGAGGCAAGGTCCTAAGAAGCAGGGTGAGTTACAAGGAACAGTGGAAAGCTGAAGATTAGAAGGCACTGTGGGGAAGTATTGCTGAACCATGTTCATCATCTTCCTACAAAGTATCAGCTGGAGCCTTTTACTTTGCCTTTTAGTGGCTGAAGGGTCACTGGGGTCAGGGCATCTTCCATGCAAAGCAAATGATGCACATAACGGAGGCTTGTCTTCGGACCATGTGATAAGTACAGTATTTATTCTCCAGCTAACGAACATACAATGAAGGAATTCTTCCCCACACTCCACCTTCCCCTTGAAGAGCCCACACACTAGTCTATGCTTTGGGATGGGAGAAGTGGAACAAGATACCTGGGTGAAGGGAAGGAGCCTAAAGGGGAAACCACTGAAGACAGGAAGGAAGCAGCGACTACAGAAGAACCAGGAAGAAGAGAAGAGATCAATCCAAGAACAAATGTAGAGGAGCACGCCTTCCCTGGGAGCGGACAGCAGTGAAACAGGCTGGCGTGGACTTAGGTGGCTGAGCTCATGGATTGTTTCAGTTCAGTGTGCAGGCGTTGCTATGGATGTTCAAGAAAATCAAAGGCACAAATCTTTACCCTTTTCCTGTTTAAGCATCAGTGCACGAAACAGTGGAGTCAAATAGTGCTAACAAAGGAGAACTAAGTGAGGAAGCCAAAGCCACAGACTAAGATACAGCATTGAGATCAAGCTCTATTGCCTGCCTCCTAACTTTAAAGGATTTGTGGGTTTTTCGATGTGATAAAGCTGCAGTTCAAGGAAGTGGAGAGATACAAGTGATATTCTACACTGATGGCGAAGGAGCTCATCAGGACTGGAAACAGACATTGACGGGTGTCGGAACACCTTTAACACTCAGCTGGGAAAGTGCCAATTTTGTGTCATCATGGCTTCCCCTTAGGTACGAAATAGTCTGTTTCCCAGCTCTGTCTAATGTGTTTGACTAGTTGATTGGCTTGTGTTTAGAGATTACATCTTATTCTCATGAAAAGGGAAACTTCAAACTTTGTATATGAGGTCTCTTGAGGTATAAAGCAGTAGAGGGATATATACAGATTCTAACTGTGTTGAAAAATATAGCCTGGAAACCCTGAATGCTATCTGGGACTGTTGATAAAGAGCACTATGGTGTTTAAAATAGGCCCCTCAGTGACTTGATGGAAAAAAGAAAAGAAAGGGACCAAGCGCACCTGGAGATCTTGTTGTCTCTAACCTTAGGACACGGATTCAACAGAAAAGTTTCCACAGTAGCACATATCTTTCTGTCCTCTCATTCGTGTATTTGCTGGGCATCTCTTTTTCCCTCCATTTAGTGAATTAACCTGGCACAGTTGAATTTCTAGGAAGTCCACTGGAGAGGCCTCTTACAAACTCTCCTGACAGCCAGGGTAAGGAGAGGTTTGTATCTTCAACAGTACAGGGAGCTAGCAGCTTCCTCTGTTTTGAAGGACTCACTGCCACATCTTTCTCTGCTTTAATCGGAAAGGATAAAATTGTTCTTGCTTTCACTTGAATCTCTGATAAGAAAAAGTAAGAGAGAAAATCTCTCAAGACCTCTTGATTCTTAGACATGTAAGGAGCTACTTTAGTTGAAGGCTTTGCCATTCTTAGCATCTTAAATACTTTGCTAGTGAGCTTCATACCTCAGCCACCTAGGCTGACAACATAATACACTTATCTGCAATGTTTTCACTAATTATACAAATTAAGAGAATAGAAACAGTGATGTCCTTTTTGAACCATTCACATTTCCTTTTCCCCATTCACCGCTATCTGTAGAGGCATTTTGAAAGCAGGGTTTAGTACATTAGTAAGAAGCTTCTGTATGTCATATTTAATTCAAATGCCTCATCATTTGGTTGTCCTTGGGAAGGGTTTTCTGGGGGGAAAAACCTGACTGATTTGACCATTTTATAAATCAGTTCAACTTGATATTAGGTTATGCCATGTAATTCCAACAAAAGTTTTGATCATCAATTTCTAGAAATTGCTTTAAAAAGTTTAAAGCTGTGATTCCCTGTGTCAACTTCATATTCCCATCAAATATAAATGTATTTTTATATCAGGACAAGATCACTGTATTTTTGATGTATCCTTGGGTAATAATCCTTCCAGGAATTACATGCTAAATGATCCCTATTTTATTGGTTTCAAGACACAATTACATTTTGTATAGAGTCATGTATATACTTATTCACTACATGGCCATTAAATAATAATGAGGCACATTGATTGGTTCCTATTAAATTTATGTGAGGCAATATTGTGCTTTATGGAGGGATTTCTAAGATAGCTGAACAATTGGTTATATTTATTTTTTGGTTAATTGCCTTACATAGATTGATGTGTGCTATGGATGCAGTTATTTCTTCTCTTTTATGTTTTTAGTAAAACAAATTCTTAAAATGTGTCATAAAGAATATTCCATAGAAAAAGGAACAAAAGAACTTATGAAATGACAGAACTTATTGACTTACAATATCACATTAAAAGAAATGTATATCACTTAGCCATACAATAAGTAAGCTAGTTTCTCAGTACAATAGGAAATAAAAAAATGGAAGAAAATTTATTTGCATAATAAAAGCTAAATCTCTCTTTTTTATCTAAAGCATTCAGATTATTAATGGTAAGATGTTTTATATTACATTATGTAGTTTCTACAAGTCTGTCGTTTATAATGAACCTCTAATTTGTCCTGTAACTTCATACCTTGTCCTAGTTTCATTCTGTTACTATAACAAAAACATGAACAAACTAGTTGAGTGGGAAATAGGAGGAAGGATTTAAGTAGATTATACTTCCAGGTTATAACCCATTGTGGATGGAAGTCAGGGCAGGAACTCAAGGCAAACCCAGGAAGCAATGCTCTCACTAGCTATCTTACTGCTCATGTCTGGCTAGCTTTCTTTTTGAAAATATATTTTATTAATTTATTCATATTACATCTCAATTGTTATCCCATCCCTTGTATCCTCCCACTCCTCCCTCCCTCCCATTTTCCCCTTACTCCCCTCCCCTTTGTCGGTGACTGAGGGGCACCTGCTCCCCCTGTATATGCTCATAGGGTATAAAGTCTCTTCTTGGTATCTTGCTATCCTTCCTCTGAGTGCCATTAGGTCTCCCCGGACGTGGTCAAATATGGGCCACCAGAGTTCCTGTGAAAGTCAGATCCCACTCTCCACTCAACTGTGGAGAATGCCCTGTCCATTGGCTAGATCTGGGTAGGAGTTCGAATAGCCCAGACCCAGCTGCCCACAGATGGTGCCTCCTGAGATGGGCCTGACCCTTCATTATCACTCAAGACAATTTCTTAAAGACATTCACAGGCCAATCTGATCTGAGAAATCCCTCCATCACTCCCTCAGATGACTGTAGGCTCTGTCAAGTTGGCAGCTAAAAATAACTATGACTTTATTTAAAGAAAGATATTGTGCTTGTTTAGAGTAGGGAAAAAGACAAAAAGTAATTGTCTAAATATAGAGTAGGAAGGGCTGTATGTAAGAGAAGATACTGCAAAATTAGAAGAAGTTATTGAAGATTTTTAATAGTTTAATAAATTAGTTTAAGCTGGGCACTGGTGATGCATGCCTTTAATCCCAGCACTCAGGAAGCAGAGGTGGATGAATCTCTGTGACTCCAAGGCCAGCATGATCTATAGATTTAAGACAGCCAAGGATGAAAAACCAAAACAAACAAATAAACAAACAAAAAGTTTTCTAAAAGATTACTTAGGAAGCCAAAACACAAACTACATATGTTTCCCAGTTTATAGTAGTTTAAAGTGCTTTGTAGTGGTTTTTAGTACTATTACTGTTAATAAAACAGATCTACATTTAACACACAACATATACATATAGGATGTCTTTGTAGATCTGAGGCCAATAGACTTGTAAACATGTCTTATCTGGACCACAGACGTTAAAGGTGTTTTGCCTGGATCAGTATGAAACATAGGACTTCTGTTGAAACGTTGATTCCCTGTATCTAACTTCAACTTCTGCTAGATTTCTCATTTCAAAATTCTTGTCCTGTCTTGAACTAATGATACCATGTATAGTTTACAGACACAAACTTTACTGTCACCCTCTCAGTATCCTCTCTATCAACCACCACTCTCGGTGCATATATGCCAGCCCATGAATATGATTTGCCAGCACGTGTAATATCTTTCAACAATAGCAACTATGGGCAATTACCAATATTTTATATACTAAGCACTATCTATAAATGTTCTTGTTGAGAACAGGACTTTACAATAGCCACATTTGGCACATTTTCTTCTCCTGGTTGCGTGTAGAAATGTATGCCTAATTTTAATCACATGCTCTCACACTGGTTGAAAAAACATGATGTCATATGCTCAAAACCATCCATGGGCATTTATTAGGATTCATGAGGCAGCATTTGCATGACTTTGAGGTGTGAGATACTCGGGGCAGAGAATGGTTATTTAATGATGCTTAGCGAGTAAAATTGTAACTAATGGGAGTTTAAATGGATACCATAGTGACGGTACACCTCATTTCACTAGTAATACTTATTGATTTCACCATGTGAAAACACATGGGTTTGAATCCTTGAGCCCTTAAAAGGTCAGGAAAAACATGAAAACCAACCAGAAACCCAAAAAACCATCCAAGTATACCTGAGTGAGTAACTAAGAAGCAATAATAGTTGTCTTTTTCTCCATAGACTATGCAAAATAAAAATAAAAATAGAGGCAGCCAAAGTATTTGGAGCACATTCTATCAGCAGCTATAGGTCACATTCTTTTTATACATATACAATTTATTCAGATTACATCTTGATTATTATCCCCTCACTTGAATCTTCCTGTTTTCATCCTCCCGCCCTCTTTTGCCCTATTCCCCTCCCCTAGACCTCTAACAGAATGGGACCTCCTTCCCCACCATATTGAGACAACCTATCAGGTCTCATCCAGATATCCTGCTTCCTCTTCCTCTGTGTGCCTATAGGACCTCCCTACCAAGAGGAAGTGATCAAATCAGGGGGACCACAGTTTATGTTAGTGACAGTCCCCACTCTCCCTACAACCATCCAGGGTGATAACTATGGATCTACTAGCATTTTTCTACATATAGACATCCAGTTAGACCAGCTCCATTTGTTGAAGATGCTATCTTTTTTCCATTATATGGATTTGGCTTCTTTGTCAAAACTCAAGTGTCCATAAGTGTGTGGATTTATTTCTGGGTCCTCCATTCAATTACATTGATCAATCAGACTTTTTCTTTGCCGGTATCATGCAGTTTTAATTACTGTTGCTCTATAGTACAGCTTGAGATCAGGGATGGAGATTCCTCCAGAAGATGTACCGGATTATTTTACCTATTTTTGATTTTATATATGAAGTTTAGATCTTTCAGGGTCTTTAAAATTTTGTATAGGTATTTTGATAGGTATTGCATTGAATCTATAAATTGCTTTTTGGTAAGATGGCCATTGTAGTGGCCCAGGTCCCCAAAAGCTAAGATTCATGGTAATGACATGGCCCCTCCCAGGTGTTGCCTGAGCTACACTTTATGCTTATGGCTGAGAGACACTCTAGCTGAAGGACGGTTCCTGCAGAACATGCCTTTGACTGGCTGAGGAGATGCCTCCATGGGTGAAGGAAGGCAATTGACACTAACTATGGTAATCTGAGTTCTACTCCTGGGACCCACATGGTAGAAGATAGGATCTAGCGCCTATAAACAGCCCTTGCACCTCCACAAGCATGCACCCCATATATACAGTAAATAAAAGTGGAACAAAAGCATTTAATGCAAACATTCACACAAAGAGTGATTGGCCTGGACACAAAACCCTTGATTAACAACTGTGCCTATTTTAAAATCCATCTTTTGTTATTAATGTTTTTACATGGAAATGAAATAAAATATATAAAATTAACGGTGTGATTTAGTCGGCTACTCTAATAGACGGCTATTATATACACATACTCACATATGTGGTTAGGAGAACATAAGTATGTTAAGTATGTGCATGCCTTAAAGCATATGTGTGTGTGTTTTACTTAAACTTGTTGTATTTCATTGCTGTATCATCTTTAATACCAATGTTTGAATCAACATCTGTGGCATTATTCACAACAATATCACCACCCTTCTATGATACGGGCAGTGGGGCTTGCGGAACAAGCTTGCTACCTAACTGAAGTGCTGCCCTGAACAGCCATCCCAGACACTAAGCTCCTCCCATCCCATGTGCGTGATGTCCTTCTTCTGTGATGGCCATTTGAAAAAAAAAATGGAAGGGTACAGGGAGACCCCATTTTGGATGTTGTTTTTACAATCTGTCTGCACGCCACCATATTCCCGCTTACCTTCCCACCCTTACTCAGATTCACTCCTTCCCAGCAGAGAACTGGGTTGGGGTGAACTATTCTAAGGACGGCATCCTAAAACGGGAAGGAGCAGATGCAGCCACATTTCTCGAGTGACAGCATTCCACAGCGAACACTCTGGTTTGACCAGAATCTGCGTAGGCAGCTTCACATATGTATTTATAAGTTACATGAATGGCTGAGCTATTCCAAACTGCCTGTTCTTTTAGTATTTCCCCATCTCTCCCCAAGAAGAAAGAGATGCTTAGGGCCTCAGAGTTGACCAGATGGAGCAAACAATGGCTTGGGATACCATTTGTGCACTGAGTGGAGATGACGGCGGGCTTGCCATCTGTTGAAACTGACCACACTTCTTTGCATTAGTCCAGCTTAACCTCTAAAGCCATTCAGGGTTTAGAGACTTCCCTCATTGGCGCCAGACCCTCAGTAGTGTGCAGTTTTATGTCACAGTTTAGAGTCCTGTGTAGGCAAAGTAGTTACAGTCAGAACAGAAAATCCATGACAAGCTACCCAAGTAAGGGCATTCTACTGCCTTAGGAGTGGGAAAGAAAAGAGGCGTGCTATGGCAAGTGTTTTGCTTAGTGATAAATCAAGAACAGAGGCGGGAATAGGACACAGACATTCCAGTTCTCACCTATGACAATGCCAAGAAGTCACACAAAAGACAAGTTCTATTGCCTATGACGGTCGCCAAGTAAAATAAGACACAGCAAGCATCTGCAGCTTACGCCTTTACCATTGCCAACACCCTTCCCACAATTGTTTTAAGCAATATCATTTGGTATTAATCAACTCTTTCCAAAGCCACTCATCTTTTTTTTTAAAGAGATGATTGTCTATTATTCTCTACAAACAAGTCCTTGCACAGACTGTCCATGTTTCAACTCAGAGGAGGAAGAAGAGGAGGAGATCCCTTCACCAGTATTGAGAAAGGTGTCATTGAAAAAAAAAAAAAGGCCAGCAGTGAACTCCAGGGCTTGGCAGAGGATTTAAAAGAGAATATTTGTATGAGCTGATGGTCTTCAAGAGGGGGTGGTGCTCTGGTTGGAAAACACTACTGGCTGGAGTGTGCGCCTATGGGAAGTTTGGAATGCAAAGTAAAAGACAGAGGAGATTGAACCCATCTCCATAATGAAGGCAGCACATTGAGACAATGATTTCTCCCACTTCTCAAAGTTAGGAAAATGTTATGGAACATAGAAAATTCATCTTTGAGGGGTGCTATTCTCTGATTCTTCCAACACAGCATCTTTTGGAAATGGAGTTAGGATGGAGAATAATTCTCCTAGCTGGAGCCAATGGTATTATATACTTCAGCAGAATCTACTGGAGAGCCGGGGAATTTCTGGTTCTGCCGCCTCTACTTGGGCCCTTGCTACTGAGAGTATCTCCTGTTGACCAGTAATTAGGGCATATAATGGGATTATTGCAGGCCCCTCACCGATGGATAAGTGCTCCTTCACGGTCATATGGAATTGTGTATCTGAGGGACAGGGTGTGCAGGACACAGTGACAACCGCAGAGTCTAGAGTCAGGCAGCCACATTCTGATTGCCAGTCGGCCTCCTGAAGTCCTGGAGCCGAGGCCCTCTACTCCTTTGAGCCACCTCTTCTATAGGACTCCTCTGAAGTGTGCGTGCATTTGTGTATGCGCAAGACTCAGAACTGGGTGACCGTGTGCCTGCTGCCACTTTGTCCTTAGTGTCTACAGCATCAGGCTGTGTTAAAGAGGTCCTCAGCGTGTATCCCTCAAAATCCTATTCATGTTTACTGATCGCTTACAATTTTATAAGTACAGAAATTAAGATGACGTGGTAAGTTAGGAATCAGACAGTTAGGGTTAAAATTCATAGAGTTGTCATAAATTTCCAGGTTTCAGTTCTTCTACATGTAATATGTGGATAACAATGACTAATTCTGAGATATGGGTGTGTGTAACTCTGTATCTTTAAGGAGCTGAGTAAGAACAGCTCACTAATAGCTCAATTCATATCCTCAGATATGAAATATTTCCAAGACAGGGGGAAAAAAACCTAGAAAGACTCTTCTTCCAATTTGTGAACAACTGTCCTCCGTCCTGAGTTGTTGCAGTTGTGCAGCAGAAATGAACAAAGCTCTGGCCTGAGATCTGCTGCAGCTGTTAGTTACCAAATGAGAGCTCTGACTCTTATCCCGCAGCAAGCTAACTGAAAGTGCCCTTCACACACTTTTCGCCCCTTTGATTTCAGCTGGTTGGTCGGTTGGTTGCGGCTGGACTGTTGTCTTGTATAGACCTCTTCCTCCCACACAGATTTCAGCCTCATATTCTGCAGGTGGTGGTTCATGGATCTCTCCTACATTGTCTTTGGGCTACAGCATTCAGCATGACAAGGTAGCACTTCTCTCCAAGTCTCCCGAATGTATACAGCCTAAGCCATCAGAAATACAACACATACTTGCTTTCCCATTCCATACTTGTCTTGCCTCTATAAATGAAAATTGTCATTGTAAGAATTTTCAGATATTTTAATGTAATATTTGTCTCATATTAAGCAGTTACTTTATGATAACTGTACAGAAAAAATAAAATTGTAGCGACAGAATGCTGAGTAGAGTCTCCTGTCCACAATGATACCTGGATTAATAAGCCACCATAGGTTAACTATAAGCAAGAGCTTATGAAACTACATCGCCATAGGAATGCACTGTGGCCAAGAGTGACAACAACCCCCTTTAATTTTAGTAGTGCTGTGTGCACTTACTTTGCAGAGGGCAAAGCTTTAAATGAAACAAACTGTTCTACATTTTTGCAGTACACACATTCTCAATTTAGCTAGATAGACTCTATCTTCTTATAATACAATAAAAAAAACCTCATCTGGGATTTAGCCCAATTTTTCAGACTGCACGCACTGTTCGTTTCCTAAGCAGATTCATGGCAGGTATGCAACAGGCTTGCAAACAATCTCCTGTCCTTAATCAAGTTATTGCTTGTGTGTAGTGTTCACAAATTCTGTCTCAAATGAAGTTGGCAAAAGTGGTTTGCAAATGTACTTTCTCAAAAAGAGAGAGAGAGACATGGCTTGGCTCTCTCTGACTAAATCCTCCAGCAAACACTTATCCAGATGCACTTACTCCACCCTGTCACAGGAAGGGCCTCGTCACTGTGTCTGCACTCCTATAATTAAGGCTTTAGGAATGTGGGGGAACTCTGCTTGGTGTATTTAATTAAAGTTAGTAGGGATTTAAAGCCAAGCAAGGCATTGTCAGTAGTACTTAGTGTTTAATACAAAGAAACCCAGGTGTTTAATAATCATGCCAGGAGAAAGTAGAGTGTTCTTATACTCAGAAAGAGCATCCTATGTTCAGTTATCAGATTCCCCCAAATGCCAGAAAATATTGGATGCTAATGGGGTAGCAAACACATAAAACAAAGACTTAACCAAGCTAGAGTAATTTACGTAGTCACTCCTGAGATGTAAATCATCATCGTAAAAGTAAAGAGACAACTGTAATGATACAGTAACTAATATGAGAAACAAGATTGGAGAACAAATGAACCAGAATAGTTACGGGGAAAGTATGAGACTATTCAAGCCCAATGGCAAAGTGTAGCAGTAATTCAGACATGGATACTGGAGCATGAGTAGAATCTCCAGGGGAGATGTCACTGCTCAGCCCAAAGCAAGGCTATGAGGGCAGGAGATAAATGCACCGTCACCCAGGGGCCAAATCTGGGACATTTTTAGCAAATAATGCTAATGTAATTAGAGCGATAGATTATAACAAAAGAAATATTAGAAATGAGCTCATATTAACATTAAAGAGTTTTAAAATGAGTACATTGAAGAGGGGGTAATTCTGGCAAGAACCATCTTTGTGATATAACATTAGTGAGAAGTCCAAGAAGAAAATGGCATTAGCTTGATTTCAGTTCAACCATATGCAAGGCTCTTAGTTATTACAAGAGAGGAAGGACTTGCTCATTTTCATTGAACTAATTCCATCTGCAGTGACTTATGGATGAGGTCACATCCGTTGTTACTATAATGAAACACTTGAGTCTGAGTACTATATGGAGTGAAGATGTTCACTGTTCTAAGGATGTAGCTCAACATACGTTGATGTTTTCCTAAAGTCCAGTTCTTCTCGTAACCTCAGAATGACAATGTTACAGTTTGGATGCACTTCCTATCCCAACATTTCATGTTTTTGAAAGTTTAAAGATAATTAAGATCTTTACAAAGAGGGACTCAACAGCATGTGATTACTTCATTTAGGAATGCAAACCTCTGATGGGATGAAGAGGTTCACATCAAACCCTAGTACATGCTCCCTGGAGCTTCACTATATAAAGAATAAGACTAGCCCTTCACTCAACCCCCTCTGTTTTCACCATGTGATTAATGCTCACACACACACACACACCATCCTACTGTGGTGCTGTCCATCAGGAGACCTTCTCCAGTGTCACAGCTGTTCTGAAGAGGGGAAAAAAAGACCTGGAAAAGCCTGATTCAGGCTCCCAGAGGGAAGAACTGAGAGAGAACAAAGCTTTGTTACCTTAAGCCATGTTGACGTAGCAGGATCTTCAGGATGGAGCCTAGGGATTGTGATGGAAGCTAAAGACCACAAGACTTGGAGAGCCTTAGGTGAGAGGAGTCCACACCGTGCAGAGAACAGGTGGGTCTGTCCCCTGACCATCCAACTGGTCCATGGGGGATGGATGCCCAGTCTCCAAAGTCTGGACGCATACCCGCCTGTCAGCTGCAGTCGCACTCTATATCTTGGACTATGTATCTGGCACAGAACCGTGGGTGGTGAAGTGTCCATAGCATCTGGATCTGCTGGCCCAGGGAAGAACCCAGGAGAATGGGTAGATCTGACCTCAGACCAACTCTCCAGTCCACAGAAATCCTCAGGGTCTGGTGGCCATGTGGGCAGGGTCTCCAAAGCCAAGCCAAATGCAGGATAACAGGATATACCTACGGTCTCTCAGACTGAATCTTGGGCTACAGCATACCAGAATCAGCTTCTGCTGGCTCAGTGGGGAGCCCAGGGTGTGGAGCAAAGTCCCCTGGAGATGAACCCAGGTCACCTGCCTGATCCAGGGAAAGGTTCCCTGATCCCCACAGGTGAGGAGTCTGACCCATAGATAATCACTAACAAATTGCTCTCAGTGCCAGTGAAGGACATCAGAAACTACCACCCAAGGTTAGAAATAGCAAGATGACTAAAAACACAAACAACAAAAGACAAAATAATATGGCATCTCCAGAACCCAGTTACCCCAAGAAATCAACCCTGGAAACCCAAACACTACTGAAACACACACACACAAAAAAGACCTCAAATCATTCATAATGAAGATGATAATGAGGCCACAGTCACCTTGATACCTAAACCTCACAAAGACCCGACCAAAAAAAAAAGAGAATTTCAGACCAATTTCTCTTATGAACATTTATGCAAAAATATTGAATAAAATACAAACTGAATCCAAGAACACATCAAAGATATCATTGATGGATTTCTGCATGTTGAACCATCCCTGCATGCCTGGGATGAAACCCACTTGGTCACAGTGAATGATATGGAACTCAGATCCTCTATAAAGGCAACCAATGCTATTAACCACTAAGCTATCTCTCCAGTGCCTACTTCAGATTTTTTTTTAAAGATATGCTGTAAAAACTGTTAAAACAAAAATACTGACTGAGTACTACTGTAATTTCAAGTTTATGGATCACTGTACTGAGACTGAACATGTGTTGTCACTAACGGGAACCAAGTGAAAGTGTTCAGTAACTCAGTGCATGCAATTTTTCCAGTTTTTAAAACAGGGCCTCATGTACCCCAGGCTGGCTTCAACGTCTCAGTGCAGCCAAGGTTTGCCTTCAACGCCAAATTATCCTGCCTCTACCTCCCTCAGTTTTGCAACTTGCCTTAATTCTAAAATTGTTTCAACATTAAGTAGTTTTAAAGAGAATTGCAAATAAAATCTAGTGGATAATAAAGTAGGAACCAGGCAAGAAAGATAAGAGAAAATCGTCTTGACATACAACAGGCAGGCTTGGAAGAAATGAATTAAGAGATCCTGAGCCAATGAAGAATACTTTGCTGATTAATAATGGAAACAAAAGGAACAGTAAAAATTCCATTTATGGATCTAGTATCCCCCAAGGGAAGGCAGTAACTTTAGACCCAGTCGTTTGCTCACTCAGCCTCTACCTGAAGGAGACTCTACTTCTGTCCTCTTAGTCCAGCTTCACTGACCTGTTCACCATCTTTCTCAGTTTATGTCAAAGAGTCCTGCAGGTTGTTATCCTGTGATTCCTTCGGAGTCAGACCTCTCAAAATCCACCAAGAAAACTTTTGATAATTCATTAGAAGTCAAGGTTTCCGCTGGGTGAATATGGAAGGTTCACTGAAATCTTAGCATCTTTTCCTACTGTGCCTATTACGTCACCGGAGAGCTCATCTGATACTATAACAAAAAGACATTGTGAAATTTTATCTATATGCTTTTTCTTATGCTCATGTCTGAAGTTAAGTCTAGGCATCTCAACTTGAAACTGTAAGCAAGGATTGGGGGCTGGGATGAGGAGCATAGAAAGCTGTGCACTCTATGAGCATCAAGTGCCCTGAAGTTTACAACCAACAGGTGAGCATATCCCTCAGATACAAATGGCAACTTAGATTCCAGGAGGATTTTCTAGAAATTAAGGAAGGAAAGAAAAACAAAGAGCCAAAGAAAGCCTCAAACATTAAACAAGGGCATCTATCCAAGATCCCACACCAAACTAGAGAGGAACTGTGTAGGGGGAAGGAGCAAAGTTACAAACAGTTGATTTTTTTTCTATTTCCTAATTTAGTAAAATTCTGCTGCTCATAGAGATGGGATGTTGCCCACAACCGGCTCTTTTAAGTGCCCAGGCTTCCTGAGCCTGTCATTGGAGGAGAGCCTAAGTCACTGCAGCTGGGCGCAGCCGTGCTTTCCTGGGCTCAGTTTGCAACAGTTCTAATGTGGACCCATGTTGCTTGGTGAGTCCCTACAGATCTACACAGGCCATTCCCTGCCTTCAAACTCCCAAAGCAGCAGTAGCATAGACAAGTGCAGTACACTAATGCACCATGCCTTAAACTAATTCCACTGTAGACTCAAAGCCTGCACTATGTCTCATTTTCCCAACAATCCCTTTAGGAGAAAATTCTGGAACTTGTTCAACAATGTGCTTACCAGCCTATGAGAGTTCTGGCTGTCATTTCTTTGTTCCCCCAGGTATGTGTGTTTAGAGTTCTTGGTGGTAATGAAGGCTCAAGAGAAGGCTTAAGTTATTCTTGGCTTGCACTGTTGGAGGGCAACAGAACTGCTGACAGGGGGCTTCGTAATTGGGTGTCCCTGGGAACTACCTAAGTGCCTCACTTTACGAAATGCATGCTTTTCCTACACAAGCATAAATCAAAAGAAGTTATGCCTGGAAAAATCCAACACTCGTGTTTAAAGACAAAAGTCATTGGTCTCTAGACACTTGTGCAGCAACCATTATGCTTCGCAGATCTCAAATTCCTGACAAACACCCTCCAAAGCTGTCAAGAAAACATACCACTGATGTATTTTAAGAAGTCAAAAGATACTGTCCAATTGTAAACAACAGCAATTGTACTGCCTACATTGCTTGAGTAATGGGATTTATATACTTTTAGAAAACTAACATTAGCATACCCATTTCCCAGGGACATTTTCCTTATAAAAGGTAGAAGTCTGACTCCAACTCGTTCAATTCATGGCTAGGAAGAGATGCAAAGAGAGTAGATAAGAAATAGAGAGAAACATAGATGGCTATAAATATAAAGATGCATGCTTTTGCTATCGTCAAACATTGCTATATCACAACAATGCTTTCTACAAGCAACCTGTTCCTCAGGCCCACCATCTTTATTGATTTAATTTTCACACACGGCTCCTAATAGGTAGCCTCTGAAGTCTCCAGACTCATAAAATTAAGTATAAAGATAGATACTTAGATACACCATGTTGCTACTACCATCACTGTTAGCACTGGCAAATGCCCACATTTAAGTCACAAGCCATTTGCTGTAGCTAAGAGTAGACAGCAGTCCTCATGGACTTATGAGACAAATGGGTGATGCATGTTACAGCAGGAAGGAGAGTGAGCTGCCTGATCCGTGGGAGAGCAAATTCTCAGGGAGACACTCAGGGCAGATGCGGGAAATGTGAGAAGTGAGGTCTGTTCCAGGCCAAACTCTTCAAGCTGCCAGTGATCACAGCATCGCTAACCTTGTGTATGGATGTCTAATATGGTACCTGCAAGGAGGTCCAAGTTGTTGCATTTTTTAAAGTTCCTTCAATGAGATATTTATTATGAACACTTATGATAAAATATCCAGTTTTAGAACCTGAAATTGCAAGAACACATCTGTGGATGAATAAATGAATAGCCACAGGGAGTTAATTGCCATTAACCAGGAACTCTTCTGTATCAATTTGAGTTTACACGCCTCTGAGCCTTTATGAAATTACAGAGCTCCTGTTTTCTAAATTTAGCTGAGGGCACAAACTGAAAAACTGTTCTGTTCAGACAATGGTAGAATTCTGCATTCGAACGACTTGCGCAGTGTGAGATCTGCAGACCTATGTCCTCCAGAATAAGAATTAATGCAGACAGCGAACAATCCTCCTAAAAGGACACTTCATTTAGCTGGGAACTGTGATAGGCAGCTTATGGTAAACTGGATGGTGGCCAAGAATGAGGGGAAGTCCTAATCACTGGGAACTAAATACTGCATTATGAGGGAAAGGTGTATTTGCAGACATGAGTTATTCAAAGGCCCTGAATTGGAAAGATTAATGTGGATTCTTTGGCAGGTCCACAAATCCAGAACCAAGTGAGCTTTTAAGACATGAACAAGACAGAGATGTGAACGAAACAAGACAGGTGGAGATGGCCACCTGAATAAGAGCACTGACTTTTGGGTGGCGTAAAGGACGATGGAAACCACTAGAAGCTATAAGAGTGGAACTAAATTTTCCCCTGGGGCCTCCAAGAAAGCATAGTTATCGATATTTTGGGACCATCATCAGGCCAGCCTGTGGTAACCTGTTTCAGTTGTTATGGAAGCAATTAAACAACAAATAAAGCAAGAAACAATCCAAGCATCTCTACTTCCCAAACAGGAAGAGGCTGATGCACTTGAGTTGCGATCTTATCACTGCCTCCTTGCCTCTCCTTCCTGGGCTCAGTTTCGTCAAACTTTACTCAAAAAGGGTGTGTTCCTCTCTCTATTTTGGGCTCCCAGTTAAGGGATTGTACATCAAGGGAAAAGACAGTGGTATTTCTCATCACAGCCAACTTCCATTCCCAGTCTCTTTGATTATTCTTAAGTCCCCATGATGGGCTCACCTGGCGAAGGCCACTGAATCCTTGATTATCCTCATCCCAGAGCATGGTAGCATGGAGGCTCTGTGACCAGAAAAGTAACCCAAGAAGAGTCCACACATTCATAACAGTGGCTCAGAGGTGTAGCACAGGTTAAAAGGTAACCCACAGGACTGAAAGCATGGGGTGTTTCACAAAATAAATTATTTTAAAAAGAGTGTGGTGAGCTTCAAGGTGAGATCCTCTCTCAAAGACAGTGGAGAGTTGGGTGGTAAGTAATTTAAAATTGTGACAACTCTGTTAAGTAACATATAAAATTATGGTCCTGGGCCTTAATCTATTACAGACTCCCCTATGGTGATAGACAAGTTTTTAAAAAAAAAAAAACAGTCCTCCTACGTCTATAAAAAGCAAAGCAGCCAGTTGCTGGTTCATGGAGTTAAGCAGATAGGTATGAGTCAAAATGAAGCAGATGGCCTTATAGAAAGATTAGAGAGGAAGTAAAAAGAGTCCTGATAAATCCAGGTATTCTGTGCTCCTGGCCAAGATTGTTCCCTATGTGAACTCTGAAGATCCATACTGTGAGGAAACAGCTGCCCTAAAGTAGTCTAGCCAGGCCATTGAGCTCATAAATAATGAGAAAACAACAGATAATCCCTAAAATTGTATCCCCAAAGAGTTTTCAACAAAACAATATAAGAAATGTCAAAACCTAAAGCAACACCCAAAGGGATAGGAGATCCTCTCATTAGGAAAGTGTAGCAAAAAGCATCTAAAAGTGATAGGAGTTCATATGTGAAAGGCAGTAGATGAAAACTCCAAAGGAGTCATTATAAGTATGCCAAGGAACTAAAAGCACCATTGTGAAAGACATAAAGGAAAATGAGGTAACACTGCATCATCAAAGGGGCTATCAGTGATGTTATACCCTACAGAAGAAGGCTAATGGAAAGTCTTGGACTGGAAACTATAAACCCAAATATAAAAATGAGCTAAAATAGCAGATGTTTAAACCACAGAACAATCAGAAAAGTGGAATGCATGCTTACATGTTATATGATTTTAAAAACGAAGAGGAGAAATATGTATTAGAAAATTACCTACTTGGCTCATTAGAATGAAGTCTGCATAAATCTGAAAAGGTTTTGGTATGGCCAAAGTATATCTTCAAATCCTAATAACTCCAAAAAGTAAAATCCTCATTGGAGGCATTAAAAATAATTCACTCTAAAAAAAACTTATTTAATATATGATATACTTTTAAAATGTCTGAAAGAAAGCAAGTGCTAGCAATGAGTTCAAGGTTTAATAGTGTTTGGGGATATGAGGTCATGGATGCAGAACTCATACTATTTGCTAGTAAGGGCTCTGCATAACATGTTTTTTTCTGTGGCAGCTTTGCCCTTCTATATTATGTCATACGATAACATAGCAGTATTTCAGTGCCCTGTTTGGACATGCCAGCCTCCAGAACTAAGAGCACATAAATAGCTTTTCATTATAGATATCCAGTCTCAGATATCCACCTTTGTATAGCTCCAGAAAACAGATTAAATTACACAATAAGTGAACTAAAACAATAATAGGGATGGAATAAAAAAAGATTTCATGTGTTGCATAAAAATGAGAAAAAAATGGCATATACCTATACCAATAACAACATGAATAATATTAAATGTAAATGGGTTAAAATTATCAAGCAAAAAACAGATTGTCTGACTAGATTTTAATTAGAAAATAGGATCCAGGCACATATTCTTGTCTACAAGAGACATGCTTTATCTATTTTGTTGTAAAAATAACAGTGTAATAATGATTTTCATTGCTATGTTTTTGTACATATGTGTCATTGTAGCTTGTTCATATTTGCCTTGGCCATAACCATTTCCATCTTTCCTCTGCCACCCTCAAATGGTCCTTTTTCTCCCCACAAATACGACCCCTTCTGCTTTCATGTTATAATATATATTTTAACCTAGATTCTGTATATGAGGGAAAATGTACAATATTTTATTTTTCTTCCCCCACATATTGCTTTCTCTTTTCCTATAGATCTCTTGTTCTTTCCTCACAAACCTAATTCTACTTTCATGTCATATGCACATGTGCATGTGCACACACACACACACACACACACACACACACACACACACACACTCAAATCTTCTTTCTGTTTATTTGAAACACACAGAGTACTTGTTTTCCTGCATGCAGTTTATTTCACTTAAAATGGTAGTCCCCAATCCATCCATATTTTCTAAAGCTGAAATAACTGAATTTTCCATATATCTGAATAACCTCCCTTGAATAAACTGTGTCTTTATCCATTCATCTGCTGAAATGCGTGCTGCTTCTATACCACAGTTAGTGTGAATGGGTATAGATGTGTAAGTGTCTGTATGGTAGTGTGATCTGCTGACTTAGATTCCTTTGGAAATAAGCACAGGTGTGGTATAGCTAGCTGTGTGATATCTCTAGCTTTAGATTGTGAGTGACCATAATATCCTGAGGGATATCCATAATTGCTGTAACAGTTTGTATTCACATCAGAAACAAATACGTTTCCTCTTTCCCCACACTCTCACCAGTATCTGTTGTCATTTGTATTCTTGCTAACAATCATTGTAACCCGGGTAAGATTGAATTTCAATGCAGTCTGATTTGCATTTTCCCTGATGGCCAAGGATGTTGAGCACTTCAAGTATTTCTCAGCAATTTGTATTTCTTCTTTTGAGAAGTAAGGAGACATGTTTCAGATTCAGATATTAGTAGTTTGAAAATAAAAAATGGAAAAGGGCTTATTATGCAAGTATCAAATATAAGAAATCTTGGATGACTATGCTAATAAACAAAATAGGCTTTTCAAATAAAATCTAGAGAAAATAAGGACATTTATAATGAGAACGGGGTCAATACACAAAGAATATATACAATGGTTATAATATGTATTCACCAACAACAGCATTGATGAAGAAGACACAGATTTTTTAAAAATACACAGTCCTAAGCAATATTTGGTTCTTAATACCCATTTATCTTAATGACAAGAAATAAACAGGAACTAGGAGAATTAGATAGTTCTGTACACCAGCTACACCTACCAGACACCCGTAGAGCACTTGGCCCAATACCTGCAAATTATTTCCTCTAGGGAACACTTGAGGGTTGGAAAGATGACTCAGTGGGAGAAGGTACTGGCTGCCGAGTCTATCAACCTGAGTTCAGTCTCAGAATCCATATGCTAGAAAGATAAAAAAGACTTCCACAAGCTGTCCGCTGAACTCCAAGTGTGTGCTGTGTACATGTGCACACCCATAAATAAACACATACAAATAAACAAATAAGCCTACAGGAAGAAGAAAAAAAAAAGAATACCTGAAGCTGGGCCTGGTGCCTGGTGACACAGGCCTGTGATGTAAGCTGCTTAGAAGGCTGAGGCAGTACATCACAAATTCAAAGCCTGGACCACAGAAGGAGGTCAAGAGCAGCCCAGGGAACTTAGTGAAGACACCTAGAGGACACTAATAAAGCCAGAACCTGAGCCCCCTATACAGATGTACCCAATGGGCAGCTTGAGTCCCCTAGTAATGGCAGTGGGGCTCTTTCTGACAAGGACTTTCTTGCATGCTTTTCGATCACTTCCCCCTGGTGGGGCTCCTTTGCCAGGCCACTGTGGTGGAGGATGCACTCAGTCCTAATCTCACTTGATCTGCTGGGATAGGTGGGAGGGATGATATGGAGAAGAGGGAGGTAGGGAGGAATGGATAGAGGGGGCTATGATTGTGATGTAAAGTGAATTAATTAATTAAAATTTTTCTTCTGGGCCAATAAGATAGTTCAGCCAGTAAAGGCACCTATAGCCCAGCCTGACCAGTGAGTTTGATACCGTGTTCCATAGGATGTTAAGAAAGAAATAACACCTATAAGTTGTCCTCTAACCTCCACACATGCTACTGCACACATATGAACACGTGCACACATGTGCACTGATGCATACACAGGTGCAGTCAGAACAAATAAATGTATGAATGTACTTTAAAAATTAAACATTTTAATTTATGCATACACAGGCTCATGTTTGTACCCTAGCACAACGAACAACTTCCACAAGCCAAGCATTGGTTAGTGCTGTGAACTTCAGACTACCTTGCGCATGAGATTTTAGGAATATCTTCTCTCCACCATGATCATGTTTGTTGAGAGTCACTTGGGATTGCAGAGTCATGACCACTGCATTAACTTGTCACTTATATTCTAGAGGTCAAGCTCATGCCTGGCTTACTGGACCTTTACTACCCAGCCATCTCCCTACATCCACGGATTTAATTTATTTTTAGTTAAAAAAAAACTATTTACAAAAAAACCCCACAAATTAATTAAATTAATTTAAAATAAGGCCTAGCTGGCTTCTGTGTTGGAAAAGGTGGGACGATTTGCTATTGCAGATAGAGAGGAAGCAGTGGAGAATGGAAATAATACACAGGATTTTAGGGCACAATTCTCCTCTATGACACTATGAACATATTTTTCATTATATATTTGTGAAAACTCAAATGACACACAATGACAGGACTGAGCCCTAATGTAACTCAGGACACTCCGTGTTACAGTGTGTCTATGGAGCGGAGACAATGCACTCCAATACAATGATAGTCTCTGTAATTCCTGCTCAATTGTATTAATTAGGAAAAGAGCAAGAAGAAAACTGGAGTACTGACATGTATTATGCACTGTACGGCTGAGCCCCAAAATGCTTAGTGAAATCAAAGGAGACTTTTTAAAGACTGCACACTGTCTGATCTCATTGATGTGAATGTTTGGAATAGGTAAACCCACAGGGACTGGAAGTAGATTAATGCTTGCCTGGGATTCCAGAAAGGGGGAGGGGGAGATTGTAGTGATGTCTAAATGGTACATATGCGGCTTCTTTTAAGATAATGAAAAGGCTCCAGTGGAGAAGGTTGCTCAACTCCATCAGAGTATTAAAACCCAGAATGATCATTTTAAGTGAATTTATGGCAGATGGGTAATATCTTTAAAAGCTACTTTAAATTACTTGAAAGCACAAACAACCTCTGAAATTTGGGGGAAGTAAATCCACACAGCATGAAACAAAGCAAAAACAAAGTTGCAGCTTTCCTGGGTAAGATCACTGGTCTCATCAAAACACTGGTGTTTGAAATGAAAAACCAGGGAGAGATGAACGCATCATAGGAAAAGGGAGGTTTGCAAATCACACTGTCTCTGCACTAAATCAGGTCTTGCAGTCAGACCCTGAGAAGGGTCATTCAACTTAAAATACCTGCCATCTCCAGAAAACATTGGCAAATCACATCTAGGACTGAGGTAGAACTCTTAAGAACAGTCTAATCAGTTTGGAATTAAATACACTACATGTACATGGCTCATAAATCTTCAAACTAAAAGTATACACAAATATACAATAGTCTAAGCCTCCAAGAACCCAAAACAAATAAACAAACACATACACACGCCACCCACACTTGCAAATGCACACACAAAACCACAAGTCAGGAATTCTCACATCAAAATTCAACCTGGACAAACTCATATTCTAAAGTGACAAAACCCAATAAGACACAAGCTTCACGGACAGAGAGGTAATAGGTAAAATAAATAACTCCCATACTCACCCTTAATCTATCAAGTTTAAATTTTGTTTTAATTGTTAGCCTATCAAGTCAGACATATCTGATCTATTAATATAAACTCAAGAAGAAAAACCAAAGCAAAGTGTAATGATGGTATCCAGGCGCTTATCCTGTCGTATGGATAAGCAAAATTGATTGTAGTGCACTTTCACATTTTACTACATGCCTGTTATAAATAATTTTTTTATTTTTATATTATTTTCAATAATTTACTAAAGTGTCTAGAAAGGACTCCTGGACCTTGGGGTGGAGAAGTATCTATGTGAACTACATGGCAGCAATATATCACACATAAAAAGAGTTAAGAATATAGCAACTAAACTTTGTACAGGACTAGAGAGCCAGCTATCAGCATATGGTCATTTAAATGTCATTGGCAACCTAAGTCAACTACCACCTTTATCCCTTTATCCCATAGTTGTGGGGACTAAATGTTGACTTAACAGAAAACCCTGGAAAGTAAGTTGAATAATTTCTTTTTTACTTCTTCTTTGTCTTCCTAGTCCATAGATCTGAAAAGTAAACTTGAATGTTGATTCTTGGTCTCCTGAGATTCATTGCCTTCTCAGCCCTTAGCAGTGTGGGTGCTTACACTTCATGTCTGGTGGGATTTGGATCTGGAAAAGTGCCTTCTCCTGGGAGGGTGTCCTATTCATATTAGGAAGGAACAAACTGGGTGGGAAGAGCTGCAACCAGGTAGAGTGGACACGAGAAGGAAATTCAACAAACATAACGGGAAAACACTAACAAAAGTAAAAGTAAAAAAGAAAGAAAGAAAGAAAAAAGGGCAAGGGGATGGTGTGCATTCAATTGGACATGGTGGCATGGGTGACCATAATATTCCTGTTAAGCCATGAGCTAGGAAGGGATGGTCCTTTAGCAGTTTATATCACACAATTACAACCCAATTCCCTAGTGCTTGTATTTAATGAAAGCAGAGGTTTGTTATCAGAAAGCTTTGTTTCAGATTTGACCGATAGCCAACTGAATTCTGTAGAAAGAAAGGAGTTAGAGGCAGCAGTTACCTTAATAATGATCGTGCTATATAACAAACCTGGATCAAAAGGAACCAAACGGCAGCCGGGAGCAGGGATTTTTCTGCAAGATATGCTACACGCAGTTCCCCCAGATGACAAATACTTGATTAGGGTCAAGTGCCTGAAAAAGAGTTCAATTTTCATCTGACATCACAAGCTTGCACCTGGCACATGGAGAGAAGGGGAAAATTCCACAGAGATGGGAGATAATACAGATGATGAATGTGCGGCACAAAACTGCTACTTTTAAAGCACATTAGCTCAGAGGCAGTGGACGATTTCTGAACTAGTACGTTCTGTAACTGGATGTATAGAAACACCTGGATACCGCCCCCCCCCCCGGCATTCTAACACAGTTCTCCCATTCTCAAAATGACTTAGTAAGAATCTGATGTTCTCAGGGTCTGTGCGGAGGAAGGGACATCACTTCAGAAAGGAAGCTTCAATGCTATATCTAAATTTCCACTCAACTGATGAAAGAGAAAGAGAATGCTGTGCTACAGTTATACATATTGTATGAGAAAGTTCATAGCCATGTCTCACTTTACAGCGTAGACTTTTCTTTTTTTTTAATTTTTTATTAATTTACTCTTGTTACATCTCAATGGTTATCCCATCCCTTGTATCCTCCCATTCTTCCCTCCCTCCCATTTTCCCCTTATTCCCCTCCCCTATGACTGTTCCTGAGGGAGATTTCCCCCCCCTCCCGTATATGCTCATAGGGTATCAAGTCTCTTCTTGGTAACCTGCTGTCGTTCCTCTGAGTGCCACCAGGTCTCCCCCTCCAGGGGACATGGTCAAATATGAGGCACCAGAGTTCGTGTGAAAGTCATACCCCATTCTCCACTCAACTGTGGAGAATGTTCTGTCCATTGGCTAGATCTGGGTAGGGGTTTAAAGTTTACTGCCTGTATTGTCCTTGGCTGGTGCCTTAGTTTGAGCGGGACCCCTGGGCCCAAATCTGCCTATCATAATGTTCTACTTGTAGGTTTCTAGGACCCTCTGGATCCTTCTACTTTGCTATTCTCCCATGCTTCTCTCATCTAGAGTCCCAATAGGATTATCAAGTATGAACTTGAGAACGCTGTTGAGTAGCGTTTTTAAGAAAGAAAAATGGTATGTGTCTTGATTCATGATTGGCTGTGGAAGACAAGGAGAGATTTTTCTGACTCCGTATCAGGAAGACATGTTTCTGACCACATGTGCCATGGATGACGAAGTTTACCAGAAAGAAGCCCCTAACCCTTTTCGTATATTTGTATAACAACAACAATAATAATAATAATACAAAAAAAAGTGCTGTAGCTGCAGCTCAGTGGTATGACATGTGCCCTACCTTCAATCTTCAGGACACAACGAGAGAGAGAGAGAGGGAGAGAGAGAGGTAGGGATAGATAGAGGAAAGGAAGGGAAGAGGGAAATAGACATAGATAGATAATAGATTACATAGATGATAGATATGGAAAGATGATAGAGAGAGAGAGAAAGAGAGAGATGATAGAGAGATAGGACGATGATGATGATAGATGTTTGATAGATAGATGAATGATAGATGATAGATAGGTGATGATAGATAGATAGATAGACAGACAGACAGATAGAAAGACAGTAGAATCCTTTTCCTTTCACATAATTGAATACTTAAAGTCCCAAAGCCTCTAGTACCTCCAATAAGACCATGAAAGCACTAATTAAGTTAAAATTAGCTTCTCTAACTAGTGAGATCTGAAATCAGGTGCCAATGGGATGTCCTCTTCTGAAAACCCTGCTCAGTTCCTTTTCTCCCATGGACAGCCATCTTCTTCCCATTTTGTCAGCCAGCCTTCCCATTGTTCATATCTGTGTCCACAGTGGCCACAAAAGCAGAGGCATCGAGAGGCCACCTAAGATTAGGGATGCGAGCTGCTTCAATCAGAAGATCTGACTCTACTCCCCATATTACTACTGATGTACAGTCAAAAAAGACCAATTTATTTTCTGTTATTTAGTTTCTCCATTTGTACAAAGGTAAGCTTATAGCTATGAGGAAAAGAATATGCCACAGAAGTAAATGAAGGTACACTGTAGAGAGCTGTTAAAAATGAGTTTGGATGTCTTTGGAGGTCAACAGAATAGGAAAGCTGAGAGGGGCGTAACTGTTCAAGCTATGGCTAAAACCAATCATCAAGGTAAGCAGCCACATAGTCACCACCATCACATCCCTGGCATTACATCTCCCTCCACCATCGGCACAAAGCCACTCTTGCTCACCCTCTCCCTGCGAACCACACAAAGAACCTAATCAGGCAACAACAGAGAGTCACAGTGTATAGAGGCTTATTATTCATCACTGGGAGACCGCTTCTGCAGTCCTCATTGGTGATTAAATATTTAGTGTCAGCAATGTTAGCGACAGAGAAAAGAAAACACTGTCTTTCCTAAATGTCATAGAAAGCGCAGGGAAGGCTGCAAGTCAATCAGTGAATCATGGGAAAAGTAGAAACTGGTTACTTCACTAAAAGTGACAGAACACAGACCAGGCTTCACGTCCACTCCCTTCCTCCCTCTCTAGTAGACAACACTGGGAGACCTGTGTTGGATTTGAGACTAAACTTGAAGTAAAAGTCATCACCAAGGTCAAAGAAGTACAAATACTATAAACCACGTGCTCTCCCAGGCTTCCTAGGTGGACATGGTCTGCTGTTTGGGGTTCTGCAGGCAAAAGGAGCTGGGAACCGTCACCTCTCAGAGAAGAAGACAGCATTCCCACCATTTCACTCCACAACAAAAGAACAATCTGCCTCTACCCTTCTCCTCAAGAACAACCCCAAGGAGTGCAAGAACAGACGCCTAAGTCCGAAATGCACTGGCCTCTTAATGTTTCTAAGTTGGATGCAAAAACATTTTAATAGGATAGACAGAGACACTTGGACTTCCAATATTTATTTCTTCAGTTAAATGCTACGGGTTCCATGCTTGGGTATGAAATGTTGAGTTCACATACCCAAATTAGACCTCTTCCAAATGAGCTAGGACAGACATGTCCCAGACATCCAAAAAGTGAGACTAGGGTTTATTTGCATATTTTAAACCAAATGCTTCTGCTCAAGCTGCTGACTAAACTGCATAGACTCACACTTCTTGATAGCCAAACTCTGCACTGGTTCTCATTACTTCATGTGCTAGCCTCGTTAGGTGGACTACCTCTCATCATAAGAGCGTTGCTCTGTACACTAGGACTCTGCATCTACTTAAATTTTATGAGGAGTCCGGCTGGTCCATCCTGACAGTCTTTCTCACATCCTTGTCTATGAACAGACATCATCTCTCTGGATACACTGATGCCACATATGTAATCCACTCCACACTACTGCAGTTTGCCAATGTACTAACCAGCCAGCAGTAGTGGTTAGTCCATGCCCCAGCTCCTACTTGCCTTTGAATGTGGTCTTTACTTTCACAAAGTGTTCCTATAAGCCTCTGTTCACCCTATCCAAAATGGAAACCTTTCTGAAATGCAAGTTCATGAGCAGAAAACATCAGGACAAATCGTCACAATGATACTCCTGAGCATAACCCTTTTCTGCACCAATATGGCATGGATGCCTTGATCAGCCTGGGCTTCATCTCCCAGTCCACTCTCCATCCTTTTCTGAGGCCAAGTTTGAACCATTCTTCCAGGTTTCACTTTCTAATGCTGCTAAATGGATTGTTAATTTCCCCTGACCCTAATAACCAGACCTATTTTTGGAGACAAAAATAAATCAGTTCATCTGAGAAGCATGCCTATACAAACTAATAAAATGTCTCTGCAACTTGATTTTCTGAAACTCTGAATCATTGTTCTAGAATCTTCCTGGGGCTCCATGAAAGCTACATAGCACACAGTTTTGG
Source organism: Acomys minous (assembly GCF_964271855.1). NCBI lineage: Eukaryota > Metazoa > Chordata > Mammalia > Rodentia > Muridae > Acomys > Acomys minous. Next base: position 38,672,795 of record NC_140486.1, read on the forward strand.
GTTTAGGTAGCTATTGTCTGAGCCTAGAAATCCTTGCCACTGCACATATAACCTTCCATCAGAGAAAGAAGTGATTCAAAATATAGGCATATTGACTATTACTTTTATCACATATGATGCTTATTCTGAAATAAAAACTCGAGAACTAAAATTGCATATAGGATGAATAGAAATAAGTAATAAATATTTAATAAACATTTTCTAATTTATATACATGCGCAAAAAAGAGTTTAATGAACTAATTCAGGGCAAGCAATGTTAAATGTACACTTGTTAAATATTACCTAGAACTCCACCTTTCTTTTTTTTTTAATACATTTTTATTAATTTATACATATTACATCTCAGTTGTTAGCCCATCCCATGTATCCTCCCATTCCTCCCTTCCTCCCACTTCCCCCCTACTACTCCCCTCCCCTCCCCTAAGTCTGTGTCTGAGGGGGACCTCCTCCCCCTGAATATGCTCATACGGTATCAAGTCTCTCCTTGGTGACCTATTATCTTTCCTCTGAGTGCCACCAGGCATCTCCGTCCAAGGGACATGTTCAAATATGGGGCACCAGAGTTTGTGTGAAAGTTAGATCTCCTTCTCCACTCAACAGTGGAGAATGTCCATCGGCTAGTCCGGGTAGGGGTTCAAGGTTTTTACTGCCTATTTTTTCCTTGGCTGTCGCCACAGTTTGCAGAGGACCCCAGGGCCCAGACTCGCCTATAGTTTTCCAGGACCCACTGGATCCTTCCATTTCCTCTTTCTCCCAGGCTTCTCACACCTAAAGTTTCAATAGGATGTCCTCCCCTCTTACCCACTATTCTGGTAGGTACAGTTTTTCATGGGGACGTACACCTTGGACTAGTGTCTCGATATAAGTGAGTATATACCATTTAGCTCTTTTTGCTTCTGTGTGAACTCACTCATTATGACAATTTCTAGTTCAATCCATTTGTCCACAAATTTTGGAAATTCCTTGTTTTTAATAGCTGAGTAGTATTCCATAGTGTAAATGTACCACAGTTTCTTTATCCATTCTTCTATTGAGGGACACGTAGGTTGTTTCCAAGTTCTGGCTATTATGAATAAGGCAGCACTCCACCTTTCTTACAGTACTGGAAGCTACAAGGAAAGAGGTTTTTCACTGAAGAATCGTTAATACATTTACAATTTAAATTACATCCCTCAGGGGCCCTGGGAAAGTGGTTATGTTTTATTTTAAGTGTCATTTGGTATTCCCTTTACTGTTCTATCTCTGTAGGTCAGGACTCAATAAAGATCTGGAAATGAAAACCACCTGATGACAATGATATAGAAGTCACAAACTGACAGTGAGACTCAGCTTCTTGGCTTGTGCGCAGGACAAAGAGGAAAGAACGGTGACAACAGCATCTTTGCCAAGAGAATTAAGCAAATTAGCATCCTGCTTTAGATCTGCTTTTTTCTGAGCTGTGGAACAAAGGTGTTTGAGTACAAATGACACCCTACCATCAAAATGAAAACCTAACTCTTCACAAAGGAAGTTTCTCTAATGGATTTTTAAATGTGTTGGATTGCTTTTGCCAAAGAGCCTGTATTGTCCCACTGAAAACAGAAACCCTGTCTCAGAAACAGACAGGTTTTCTTCCAAAAGGTATTTAGTATGACCCATTGCCTGAACTGACTTGTTTTCGCCCCGGGGTCCAGCTTCGGACCTGAATGGAGTCTTGTGTGGCTGCTTTCCATGCTCCGCTGCATCGTCATGTAGCAAAACTGAATTGTTTTGATGAGAGTCAGTGAACAGGCTATGTTTAGACAGACTGGGCCTGTTTTTACCCATTAAAAGGGGGCTACTAAAACTGCTGAGCTGTCATTAAATCACATAGCGAGGTGCCCAAGACAAAACAGCAAGAAGTAAATTGGCTTTGGGCATCCAGGCGCTCTGAGTCAGGAAAGACATTGCAAGGTCCCACAAATTCCATTTAATGGTGTGGAGGAGAAACCAGTTGTGACTGAAAGAGGATCACCTTGAATTAGACTCTGGGAAACAAAGGGGGAAAGCAGCTTAAAACTGGAAGCCCTGGCCAGCAAATCCGGCTGTGGTCTCAGGTTCACTGGCCATTAGAGAAAAAAAAATCATGAATTTGGCATAATCAAAAGAAAGAACATGTCAGACCTTCCAAATTAAAATGAGAATTATACAACAGTTCTTGGACTCCTGCCCTTGTCTTATAGCCCCAAGCTGAAAACTTTTACTAAGAAAGGTTTTATTATTTAATGTCTGAATTCCAAAAGAGCAATTTGCGATTGCCACACCATTGTTGGTGTGCAAACACATCAGCTTCAATAGACTAACACCCCTCTCAAATCCTCTTTGCACTACTTACTTCGATGGCCTTGAAATTAGAATATTTTAATAAAATATATCTCAAAGAAATACAGAATTGCCTATCACATTAATCCAAATTCTGCAGTTTACCTGGCAAAGCCAGATATTATTTTGCTTTAAAATAGAAGAGACTTTGTGACTATTTTGATAAGCACCAAAGCAATCCCTTACTCATCACTTTGGAGACACCATTTATTCTCTCATTGACATTCAGTCAATGTCTGTCTTGACCTGCCTTGTAGAGAGGGGGAATCTCTTAGACAAGGCAGAACAGCAGTTGGGCTAGCAGGCATCCTTAGAGGGCTGCTCACTAACAAAGGAAAGCTGCTTTCTCCTCATCCAAATTATATCAGATCAATATCCAAATCAGACACACTCAACACATCTCACTACTGACAGTAGGATGTTCAGCAGTGGCAGCAGCTATAAAACCTTTATTATTGAGGTCTATTCTTTTGGGTCCATGAACAGGCTCATTGTTGCCATGACGCCAGTTGGTCCAGGCACCATTGTGGTACAGAAGTGACTGAAGAGAGAAGCAGGGAAGCATCCCTTGAATGAAGCATCCTGTACTTTTAGTCTCTGAAAAAAAACATGAAAAGTGAGACAAAAAGATCCATGCACTTGGTTGCATCTAAGTGGTCCATCTTCTTGCTACTTTTCCAGAATTTTTTCATACTTAATGCATGATCTTGGCCAACTAGACAAATTCCCTTTCTACTGTATAACAACTTCTTTTGAGTTGAAACATCCTCATCCCATCTTGAATAGAAGTTCCTTGATGCTTAGGAAGCTCCAAGTTTGAACATTTCCTTCAAAGGGGAGTATTTATCACATCTTAAACAGAGCTTCCTTAAGGTTCAGGAAGTTCCAAGTTGGAACATTTTCTTCAAAAAGGAGGTTGAACAGGGTGGTTGGGGGTCCACGGGTGGGGGGGGCGAGGGATATCATGAGATGCACTCAGAAAGTAAACAATTCACAAGTCTCAAGAAAGTTCTAAAACAAACAAGAAGTATGAGGCCCTACTCAGGGCTAAAGAATAAATAAACATTTGCTGCATGAGGAGCCTCTCTAATCTGTTGAGCTACATACATAATCTGTTGAGCCATGCAGAGGGCTCCAGGACTGTGTCACTTTCAAGAGTTGTCTGTGTGTTTGGCACGGTTTTTTTCAGTACTAAAGCTGCCTTGAAGTCATACTTTCTCCTCTAAGTAATCCTTCATTCAAATTCCTGTGCCACCAATAATCCCAATTGGTTGAGCAACTATTAATACTTTGGTCTGTTGTTGCTCTGCCTGGAGTATATCTGCCCATTCTCTCCTCAGGAAAAATCTCACACAGAACTGGCACAACTTGGGTTTCAGCAGTATGTCTATGTGTCCAACTCCTCTCTCTACATGAAGCAGAGAAGCAAGCGGTTCCTCCATGCCATTGCCCAGTAGGATTTCAAGTCACAATATCCTATGGAGCGACCTTTGAATGAACTACTAATATGGATATGAAATGGTTTTTCTAGGCTAGGAAAAACACTGTGAGCACATGAAGTGGGCTAAACTAATGCCAGGATCATCTGGGTACAGTCTACCTATCTATGTAACTTATTAGTGTCTCCAACTCTACCTAGGATTAATGCCAAATATGCCCACTCTTTGCCACACAGTAGATTACTGTAGCCTTACCTAATCTAATTTCTTGAGGCATCTGGTAATGCGTAGCTCATGGCTGTGTAGATAATGAGCAAATCCAATCATTTCCTCGGGCTCTACTGGAGTCACCCATGCCAGAAAACTGTGTTTTAAATACAGAACATTTGTTTACTACAAAAGGCAGAACCAAGCATGTTGGTGCTGCAGTTTTTCTGTAGGACTTTTCCTAAGATGCTTCATAGCTTCTTTATCCATAATAGATATATTTAACATCCTCCAATCTGTTGATTTATAACAGACTGATAGGTAGAAAAGACGATCCTGATACACAGACATCTTGGTCTATATACTGCTCTAGTGTGGGGCACCCTTAAGGGTCACTGAAGAATGGATCGATTCTATGATCTTGGATGTGCATATCCTGGTTCCTATCCACAGAGATCTAAGGATAGAAGATACAATAAATCATCATTTACAGTGACTTGTATATTCACCCTGATAACCAAACATTTATCAATGTGGGTACCTTAGTATACTGTTGTTACATAAAACATTGCTGTCACGTTAGTGGCCTAAAACAACACATTTAGAGATTATCATACTAGTAATTGGCATAACAATTATTTGATCAAATAAAAATTAATGTGTCTTACTTAATTATCCTAAGCAGCTTGCAATAGCACTTCCAAATTATTAGTAGTAAGTCTTGTATTATAGTTGAGTTGCGTGGGTACAATACTTCATATTAGAGGAGATATATATATATATATATATATATATATATATATATATATATATATATATACTGTGTGTGAAGAATAATCTTAAATTTGAATTCTATGCCAATGTAGCAAAATTATTTTGCATCAATATACAAAGTTCTATATCACTGAATTAAAAATAACTGTGTGAGTAAAAATTAAGACATTAATTTGAGAAGTAGATTCACTAGTGTACATTTTGTCCTATCATTCCTATATATTTCTATATTTCCCTTTCTTTCTTTTCAACCCCAATCTCCAAACCTGAGAAAGAAAGATAAGGGAAAAGAGAGAAATCCCTGAGTGTAACCTTGCTTTCTCCCTGAATAAGACCACTAATAACTTATAACCAACTCCCGATGAAAAAAAACCTCTATAGACCAAGGAAGCAACCAAAAACCTACCCAACCCCCTTAAAAGAAATATGGATTCATTCTCTTAAGGTTTCTTCTAGCTGATTTGAGGTGAAAAATGCCTTTGTAGGGTAGGCAAATAAAGTTGGGAAAAATGGTTAAACAAGCTAGGAATAGCATTTCTGGTCCAGTTTCTAAATGTTGAAAAATTCCAGGCTTAATTAAAGTCCTGTGTGGGACAATACAAATTGCTGGAGATATTGGGATTGGAAGCTTTCTTTGAAGCTGTCCTGATCTAATGAGGAGCAGCAACTGAAGCACTTGGTGCTGGACATACAGTGCCCAGCTTGCTGAGAGGAATGAATCCTGTCAGGTCTGATCCAGCATCAGTGCCCATTTGATTTGTTCTGAAAACATATAATTTCTCACAAGAATTATACAGTCCTACAATTACAAATATATGAGGTGTACATGATGCACAGAACAATTAAAGCTGGTTCTCTGCTCTTTGAGCAGAAGAAAGACATTTGGAAATCTTCATTCATTCCATATGAAGAATGGCATCTAAGAATGAATCACATGTATTCTGAAACCAACAAGAAGCATTATCTATGCATAGACATTCATGTCTCAGCCAGTCTCAGAACTATCCCCATGTAGTGGGATTAACAATATAAATTACCTGTTTGTTCTGCAGTTTGAATTCTTCACATCCTGATTGTAGCCTCCTCCCTCATCACCTCCCAATCCCCCTCCCTCCCTCCCTCATCCCCACTCCTTCCACCCCTAGTCCTCAGAAAGGGGAGCCCACCTCCCCTGACACATGGCCTCAGTCTATCAAGAAATGTTCTTAAGAGATATGTAACTTGTCAAAAAAAAAAAAAAAAAAAAAAACAGAGAGTTGCATAGCCAGAGCTGGAGTCCATGCCTAAAACTCTGCAAGTTACCTGAGCTCATCTCTCTTTTTCTGTGTCTAGGTCTTCTACCAAGAGCCATTCAGAAGATCATGAAGGAACTAACTTCCCTTCTTTTTATGTATTTATTTATTTTTCATTTTTCTCAGGATGCATAAAACAATTAAAGCTGGAATATATATCCTAGATTTAACAGATAAATATGATTCTATAGATAGATAAGGTAAAATAGATAAGGTCTTCAAAAACATCAGAAACATACAGAATATGGCATTTCAAGATGGTTTTTATTAGTTTAATGATTCTACGACAAGAAGACAGGTTGACTCTTGGGAACACCCAGCCTACCTCAAACATGATGATGTAAAGTCTTCCAGGTGATGTAAAGTAAAATAAAATATTTTAAAAGATAAACATAGAAGTAAATAAAATACGAAAAGGGTTTTTTTTTGTTTTTTGTTTTGTTTTGTTTTGTTTTTACTCTTAGTCACTATTATCCCTATAAGAACTCAGTTAAAAAATAATATTGATTGCTCTCTCTCCATACATAAGTGAAGGAGGGTGGGACAGGAAACACTTGGTTCAGTAAAGAAGAAAGCATGCAATATTCTTACCCAGAGTCTCCAGAAGAAAGGTAAGTAGTCAACTGTCCATAATAAAGTGCTGTGCACACTGGCCACTCACTTCTGAAAGATGCATTTCTTAAAGATCCTAACCAGATGTCATAAAATACCCTACAGTCGGAGATGGGGCTCCTGGCACCAAGCATTGGCTAAGAGAAGCCATACCTTGCCCTATAGCAGCAATTCTTAACAATGATCCAACAATTTGAGACAGTTCCTCATGTTGTAGTGACCCCCCCAACCATAAAATTATTCTTATTGCTACTTCATAACTATAATTTGTTACTCTTAAGAATCATAATGTAAATACCTATGATTTCTAAGGATCTTAGGTGATCCTGGTAAAGGAGGGATCCTTTGATCCCCAAAAGTTAAGAAGCACTATTCTAGAGGGAAATAAAATTTTGAAATTCATATTGATAGAATAAATGACTACAGAAGGAGTCTAAGAAAAAAAAATCCGCGCCACAGACCTTGGGTTGAGATTTTATCAATTAAAAAAAGTCCAATGTTCAATGACATTGAATTTATAAACTTTATGGTAGTTTAAGATGTTTTTTTCCAGCCCAATTGAGGTGATGAGAAATAATAAAACCTTAAGGAAGCATAAAGTAACATTTAAATCATTTATACATCAAATCAAACTAACTGTACCCAAACAGTGGTCATGGTCATGGTTTACGACTATGGTAACCTTTTAGTCCAGCCATTACTAGAGTGGAAGAGCAGTCACGGACCTCTTAGGACTGCGTGGAATCATGGCACGTTGTCAGACTCGGGAAATTCATAAAGGTTTGGAAAATTTTGCTGAGATCAGTGTGTACCTAGGAATGTCTTCTCAAATGTCTGCATTCTCATTATTACTAGAATATGATCACTTTTAACTTATCTATTTCATTATTTCAGATTGTTACCAAGTCCTTAAGTTCAGAAACGAGCTGCCTCAGTTTTCCTGTATTCCAGAACAAATTAAGAAACAGAAACTCGTAGTTTAAAATGATTTACCCACGGCTGGGCATGAGGAGGTCTCAGATTTCTTTCCCCTGCTCCTGTGGCCATTCAGAACTCTACAGAAGCCGTAGGACAAAAGCTGCAGCCTAAGCAAACTTAGGTTGTAAAACAGGCCACCTGACCCCCTGAGAGCAGGGGGACCCAGGCAGGAGATTGCCTCCACTGACTGTTTTAGGGTCAGATTTTATTCAAGTCTGAGCCAAAGCAAACAGGATCTTAAAGGTCCTCAGGTTGCAGGGGAGGTGGCTGCTGGTGTTACATGTTTTTATGTGTATGTGCATGTATACATACATATGTAGAAGCCATGGGGTAAACATCAATGTCCTTTCTCAGGGGCTACTCACCTTATTTTGTAAGACTACGTCTCTCAACTGAACCTGAAGCTCCATTACTCCAGTGCTTTCTGGCCAGGAAGCCATAGAGCCCCCCTGATCCCCAATGGTGGGGTTACACAGTAGCACGTGGGTTAAACAGTAGCATGTGGCCTTGTGGTGGTGTTTTTACTGGCGTTTTTTTAGGGAATCTGAGCTTTACTACCAATGCAGGCCTAGACAATCTCTGTCATGTCCACTTCTTTGACTCTACAGAGTAAAAGATTTCTGTATCTGTCTTTGTGGGTTAGCTTCAAACTACAGACTCCCATGTTAATACACTAATGTTGTAAGAAAAAGGTAAGAGATGCTAGCCAAAGGAGGGGCATACTTGTCACTTCTGTCTTCTTGTATAGTTTTTGAGTATGTACCTTTCCTTATTGTGAGTTTATCTTCACTGCTGCCTATGCAGGACATCCCCTGCCTGGCTTCCATGTCACCCTGTACCTCATTACATGCAGGACAAGACTGAACTGAACATATATACTTTAGTTTCTCATGCCACATAAATAATGTCCATTTGAATGTGTGTGTGTGTGTGTGTGTGTGTGTGTGTGTGTGTGTGTGTGTGTGTGCTGAAACACTACAATGAATTTTTTTCTCCATTTCCCTGAAACTTTCTTGTTCCTTTGCTTTGTTAGTTGAGGAACACACCGCTGTACTGAATGGGAAAACCTCTTCTACTTTCCATCTTTAGATAAATGTTTCTAGTCTCTGCCCCTGTCAGGTCATGGCCACATGCGCTTTCTCTCTAAGGCTGACAAACCCGTCGAAATACATGAAGAGTGAAAAAGTGCACTCGTAAAACAGCTTCAGCTTCTGCCTGAGAGTTCTAGGCCACCTGGGTATGTCCCACCTGACGGATACCAGACCGGTCATATAAAGGCGTGAGCCAGTTCCTTCTGATGGGCCTCTTTCTCTCCCCGTATATATTTAGGGACATGAACAAGCACATATGTAATATTTGTACCAGACTTTCCTTAATGTATGAGCAAGTAAACTACCTACAAACATTGAAATGGGGTAGGAGGGATTTCAGCACGCTGCAGGAATCTTAGTGGGAAGTGGATCCATCAGTTAGACCTCTTCTCATACAAGGAGTTAGTCTGTTTCCATTCTCCAGGAGCACAGAAAATCCATACATACAGTACTCTAGAGATGAGGACAAGGAGAGGGCAGGGCTCTGTCTGTCTCCTCAATTACTATTTCTTCTCCTGGTAAGCCTTGATTCTCTGGGAAACATTCTAAATCAATAGTCTCTGGATTATTCTTCCTTAATTCTTCACACCTTCAATGTAGGGAGAAATGGAACGTCAATGTGAAAATACGAAATGGACTGACAACATGAAATGAGGGCCAGCAATCAAAAGCGCAGGAGGAAATCAGCTAAATCTATCTGGTCCAGAAAGGCGGCAGCTTGACAGGTACTGTGAGCACAGTTCACAGATGTCTTCAGGGAAGCCATATGTGACACGAGGGACTTGCTTACTACAAGAGAAAATGCCAAGACAAGGCGAAATGGCTTGGAGTTTTCTAGTGAATTGTTTAGACAACAAAATGAAAAGGTTTCTGAGTATATGAAATTAGAAAATGCGTGCTGCTACATGAGCCATTTGCAGAAATGGTGAGATGAGCCACCACTGATTTACTATATAATGAGCTACTGTCAGGGTTGCAGGAACATTTTGGCTGTAGTCGCACATTACTGTGAAAGAAAATGCAATAAAAATGAAACAAAAACTCAAGGAAGGACTTCATTTTCAAGTACTGACTTCAAAGAGATTGGAAGTTTCTGCACACCAGCCTGCCTCTTAAGCTACCAGTCACTCCGCCCACAGAGAGCTGCAATAGGACTGTCACTCCTAAAAACGGTCTCAGCAGCAGCAGACACGAGAAACTTGTTCAAAATGCAAAAGGCTCAGACCAAAAGAATAGCACAGTGAGCACAATGCTTGCCTAGCATGAAGTAAAAGCCTGACTTCAATTCCCAGCACTACAATAAGAAAGTAGAGCAGTAGGTACCTGTAATCCCAGAATTTTGGAAGTGGAGGCAGAAGACAATATATTCTCTTTAGATACATAGAAAATCTGAGGCCAGTCTGGGCTACATGAGACCTTGGCTCTAAAAGGAAGGAAGTTGAGAAGGAAGAGGAGGAATAAAAGAAGGAAGAAGGAAGGGAGAAAGGAAGAGAGGAAGAAAGGGGAATGAAGAAAGGAAGAAAAGAAGGGAGGGAGGGAGGGAGGAAGGAAGGAAGAGAAAGGAAGGAAAGAAGGGAGGGAGGAAGGAAGGGAGGGAGGGAGGGAGGGAAAGGAAGGAAAGGAGAGGAAAGAAGGGAGGAAGGAAGGGGAAGGAAGAAAGGAAGGGAGGGAGGAAGGAAGGGGAAGGAAGGAAGGAAGGGAGGAAGGATGGAGGGAGGGAGGGAGGAAGGGAGGGAGGGAGGAGAAGAAAGGAAGGGAGGGAGGGGAAGGAAGGAAGGAAGGAAGGAAGGGAGGAAGGACTCTCGGCCTCTACACTTACTCCTTATAATCTACATTTTAAGAAAATCCTCTGTGCACTAGAAGATGATAATGCCTTCATATACTCGACCTCCGGAAGAAACGTAAAAAATATACATTTCTTTAGTGACAGAACTTATCATCTAATTATTTTGTGTGTCAAAATGATGTATTGACTTGTTAAGTATGGAATGACCCTCTGATCAATAATATTAGCATCAACAGTTAGATTAATGTGTTTTAAATAGCATATATTCTCTGCAATATTAGGAAAAGTAGGGCCTGTCGCTGGTTGAATTTGCTTTATTAATAATTTAATTTTTAATTTCCTACTGCCACTAGACATATACAGTTACAGTTGTCAAAAATAGCAATTTGGCAAAGAGAGGTTGCTCTGTAATTGGATTGTGTCACTGCATGGGTTCTTTGTATGGCTTTGTGGGAGTGGGAAGGGAAAGAGATTTTATATGTGGTCCTGATGGAAAATATGGAAAGGTTTGCTGCGAAAATCTTTGGGCTGAGAACTACAACGTAAAAGCCACGACTTCCCAGCCATGTAAACTTGCTTGATAATTCACTTTGGTGAGCCTTATTTTATTTTTATGTATCAGCGATATTTCTTTTTCAACAGGAGACACTAATGAAGCAATGCATCTAGAAGGGTTTGTGAAACACTGAGGTCATGAGAGGGTGAGGGGTTCATCAGCGTCTCAGCGGAGATGAACTCTGTGACCACGCATCATCTATTAGGCTGTTGCTTTCATCACAGGAGTCTTTGGTTCCTGTTTCCTCAGAAATCAAGCCACCATTCTGTAAATTCTCTTCCCAGAATCCAGAATAGCTTCAGCTCAACCTGAAGAATTCCTTGCAGGAAATCCAAGGCCTGAGGAATGAGATGTGAATTTTGGGCAGCAGTACTTGGCTTTCCTTCTCCCAAAAGAAAGACAAGCTACTGCCCATCAGAAAACTTTTGAGGCCCGTGTGCTTGACTGGCATGCTCTCAGGAGACAGTGATACAAGGCAGCCTGTGGCACACACATAGTAATTTTTAATCCTGACTAGGAATTTCATTGTTTTTATTTATTTGGACCACAACAATGCTTTCAAAATATTATTGCCATTTAATTACAAAATCATATTAAAATGTAAAAAATTTCCAAAACAATATATATATATATATATATATATATATATATATATATATATATATATATATATAATCTCCTAAATCCTGTTACTATTAGATAATAGTCCACTATACCTGATCAGATATGTTTAGCCCCCCCCCCCCATAGCCTAGTGTCTTTTCCTGAACTCTACTCTTTATTAGCCACACTTGGGCTTTAACCAGCCTGGTGCCCTCTCTGACCTACAAGTTCACCTTAAGTGGATCCTAACTGATTGTGAGGTTCTGTTGCAAGGTCGAATGACTGACTCTGGCTCATCCAGGTAGCTCCTTGGGTTTCCTGAAATTCATGTCTCCAGGAGATGAAATCCTGAGTTTGATCATCAAAGAGAAAGACCCTGAGCCATGCTTGGACCTTAATTCATCCCCTGTGGCTGAACTGGTTCTTCTAGTGCCTGGCTGTATGTGGAGAGCCTCAGGAGCATTCACAACTCTACAAACAGTTGTCTTCCATGTGTGCTTGTGTCCCTGAGTGTTTCTTAGCCTAAGCAGAGGAGCCAGCTTTTGATACCAGGATGAGAAGCAGTATTTGGGGTGAGACGTGAAAGTGTGCCAGAGGGAAAGGAGGTGAGTCCCCTGAGGAAGTGGGACTTTGAGTAAGAGTGACCGCCCAGAGGGGTGGCTCTTCTGGCACCACATCCCTGAAGTGCAAATGTGGTCACAGTCTCTGGAGCTACTTTATAATTCTCATCACCAGGCTTTATACTTAGCATCAAACAAAAACAGCTTCCAATTTCATTATTTACCTACTTTGACTTCTTCCATTCTACCCCATAAAATCGAATCCAGCAGCCATCTTTGCATTGACAGATAACAATCTTTATGACAAAAGTTAAATATAACACAAAGAGAAAAAAAAAAGCTAGCATGAAGCTAACCCCACAAATCTGAGTAAAATGTTTTCTGATAGGTTATCCCTTACTTTCCCCTATGTTTACTATCACTGAAGACAAGATAAATGGAGGGGATGTATTCCTGATTTAACTAATTAATGTCTATAGGCTGTTATCAGAGTTGACAATAACAACTTGGATTTGTTCTGGTTGCTAAAAATGCTGATAGCAGCACATGGCTTTACTTGACTATATGGGCCCACACAGGAAGGCTTGTGGGGAATGAATTCTGGATTAGCCACCAGTTCTACAGATCTGTGCAGGAGTTGATGGAATGTGACGGGGAGAGTGTTATCTGTGCCAGCAACGAGAACATTGATTGCCTTATTACCACTAGCAAGAATCTGAATAGACTTAAGTTGCTCTAAATGAAAAGTATATATAAATTTTCACTGATCCAAATGTGCCCCAGTGAATACACTGTTCTGTTGTGGTAAGCCGTGAACCAGGCACCAAGGTCACCTTAACTCTGTTCTACAGGACTTGTCAATATTGATAGAGAGGGAGAGATTCACAACTCACTTGACTCCATTACCCTGTCCCTGGTATCTATAAGCCACAAAGTAGCAATTTTTTTTTAATCTTCCATACAGGCCTAGTCCAGAATACATGGCAAGGGTTCAATGTAAATCAACCCATCAATGTGTGATGGTTGGCTGGAGGAATGGATGAGTGGATGGATGTGAAATTGCATGCCAGCAATTTTCAGATGAGAGATATTGTCCCTAATTAGCAAATGATGGAACTGCAACTAGTTTAACTGTATAACTGTCAGGTCCTGTGACATTTGTAAAGTCTCAGGCTTGTCCTAGACCACATGGTCCCTCTGGTATAGATTCACATGCTCTCCTTCCTTTTGCTTGAAGGCTTGTCAGCACACCACGCAGACTCCATGATGATCTCAGGAATTGAAAGAAAGAAAGATTATGTTCTCATCTGAGAAAGAAGAGACTGTCAAAGGCGGATAGCCACAAGTCTAACAGTCAAAGCTTTTGAAGTATCTATTAGTTGTGTTACTCTGCAGTGAAGCACACCAGAAGTCTCCTCCATGATATTTTAATTTCATAGTCACCTGGGCACAAGAGGAAAAAACTCAGTCCTGAGCTTTGACATACCTACAGATCCCTCAGCCCCAGCCAGCTCTCTGCCTCCTGAGGGACACAGACAACCTCCTTTTGCTGACAGACAGTGACAAAGACCACTTCCCAAACAAAACTCTTGTGAGGTGATGAGAAGGAAGAACCCTGTGTCGCACAGCTTTGAGATTCTCAGTCTGGTCACACGATCAATGCCAGCCACAGGAAAGAATCCTCTGCCCCAGTGGCCAGGCTATGGTTTAAAGACCCCAGTGAGCCACTGAGTTACAGGCTCTAGGCGTTCCATGAGTTCCATGCTTAACGCTAGCTCTTTAATTGGTTGGTATGTTTGTTTTTTTCTAACATGTGTTAAGACTTTATCCTGGATGGAATTTCATTTTCTATACCGTCTTTTTCTAATTCTATTTACCTAATTCAACTTTTGAATATAGAATTAACAACAACAATGGGCTTTCTGCTTCTTCTTTGCACATCTGTTAATTTGGTCTAGAAATTGGAAAAACATGGATGGTGTGAAAATGGTACCAACTTGATAAAGCAGGTCCAAAACAAGGAAAGAAAGAGGAAAAAAAAAAAAAAACAGCCCACATGGTAGCACCATTTTGCTTTCTGTAGATATACAGAACAGCAAGCACTAATGATTTCCTCATAATTCTTGCTGATTTCAGGCATAATCAAATGGCACATTTCTGATTAGTCCGGGGCCTAGTCCACATAGGCACATGTGCAGGGTTCTGATAAGATGAAGAAAGATGTGTTTCCATGTCAACAATTTAAGGCTTGAGCTATTTTGAGTTTTTAATATAAACTTTGATATTAACACATTGACTTTGACAGTTTTGCAAAGAATGAATCCTAATCCAACTGCAATAACTGTTGAGATGCATTAAATCTCTAGGGAAAGTGGAAAAATGTATAAACATGAAAGGTTTGCCAATCACTTAGTGCCCTGGCTTTGTGACATTGACATGTGTTTTTTGGCTAGCAGGAAAAAAAATGACAATGTAGTATTTCATTGCGGCTCCTCTAAACTAAAACATTGCTTAAGTTTTTGTGGATTCCTATGTTTCTAAGTAATGAATGAAAAAATGCAGAACAAAAAATTAATCCCAGTGGCTGTATCTTGAAGCACCATATCATCTTATCAGCTAATTAATATGTAGAAATTCCAATGTCATTATCATAACCACAGGCAGTAATGCCCTTAGTAATAATCAGAGAGCAATGAAGCATCTAGTCCCTAAACATTGTACCAGTCAACTGTTCCATTTTCCTTCTCTGGGACTTCTTTGCTCAGAGATAAAATGAGAGTCACTTCATGTCAGTACTCTTGATCTTAATAGAAAGAACCAAACACAAAAGAAAGGTAATTTGTCAACTGTCATCACAGCCCAGCCTCATCCTTAGAGACTTGTGGTGCTGCACACATCAGAGTGGGAAGAAGAGCTGACTGAGGACACAGGCAGGGCCTGACTGAAAAGGAGAAGAGGCAAGAGGTCAAAGCTGAGCTTGTGGCTCGGGAGATAGTGTTTCTGAGAGGAGGCATATAAGGATGGAAAATCTTATGTTCCAGACTTTCTAAATCCTAAATGTCTCCTCAATTCTAATTTTATATGTCCAAGTAAGTTATAGAAAATGACAAGCCATGGCTTCAAATCTATGTCTCTCTGACCTCTGCCTTAAGCCCCAGGTGTTGCCTTCGAAAAAATCTTGCCTCCTCTGTACCTACCCACTGGCTAGTGACAGTAAGGCTGGCCTACTGGTAAGACAAGGGACTCCGGTGACAGGCAGTGTTGGCTTAGGTCTCCTGGGACCTTGGCAAACTTACAGAGAATTGCATGGTGATCTAAGGAAACACATCTAACTTGTTTCCTCTCTCTTTCCTTCATTCCAGGTTGACAGTGTAAAGGCTAATGGTTCTTCAGCCTCTCTCTGAAGCATTACCATTAAAAGATATTATGTATATTAATTTCATTTTCTTATCTTCATCTTTGAACATCTAGACTCATTTATCACCTAAAAACTTTCTGTCTTCAGTGAAAACTTTAGACTAGGGAGCTAAACATTTTGAAAACCTACTATATGCCAATTCTTTACAAATATATATTTTAATTATTCAACATTTAGGAACTTCAAAATTTAGGAACTATACTGAACCTCATAAAAGTGAAACTTTAAATAAATCAGACATTGGCTGTTTCAAATGATTTTGCTACCTAAGGTACCAAGATGACAGAACCAGAAAATGAGGAGATTACAGTTTGACCTCTTACTCTCTGCTCCCAAAGCCCATCTTTATGCGTCTACCACAATATTTAAGGGAACTTAGTGAATAGCATCCCTAAGTTTATCCAGTGTCGTGTTTGACAAAGTATATATTAAAGGTGTCCTAGAACATCAGACATCCTTGGGGAAGAATGGCAATGTAGAACAATTTCTTGTTCTCAATCTTTCCTTGGCGCTCCTAATAACAAACATTACAAAACATGAATAATATACATACACTGAAAAAGCCTATATGCCATGGGTGACAGGATATGGAAAGCTTTTGTTGCTTTTGTTCATCTATGGTTTTATGTTCGCTGCAATGAATGTGTATTACTTATATAATAAAAAAAGTTATTAAAATAAGTCATAAAATTCTATAGCTAGAGAATCATTCTCCAAACACATCTACGATCCGAGCACCATTAGTCATACACTGTAGTCAGCAAGTAGACTCATAAACAGGGAGAATGAATCTTTCCTGCTCCTTTGCTAACCCTTGCTGGTCATGCACCTTTCTGGTAGTACCTTGGGTTTTTCCATGCACTAGAGGACCTAGTCCTCTTTCGGACAGCAGTAGTATGTATGCTCCAGTGAGAGTAGGACTCAAGGATGCCCACCCAACCTAGTCATATAAAGCTCTAAAAGGATTCCATCTGCTCTTCTGGGGACCCAGGGGGACTCAGGTCGTATGACTTCCTAACTTTATACCTTACTTAATTGGGTGTACATATTATCTATAGGTATATTCAAAGAACACTCTTCACCAATATCTGTTTGCTAACATAAGGTGAAAGAAGACATTTGTGAGATAACATGCAAGCACACATGATAAACACTAGCCCAAGTAAAGCCTAAGTAAATATTTTACCCAGGTAATAAATATTCATACTAAGAAGACCTAGATTTGTCTCACGCTACAACATTAGAAAAAGATAATATTCTCTTCGTCCTGACCTTCAAATGTACCTGAAGCAAAATGGAGATTTCAATCAATTATAATAAAAATCATGTTTACTTTCTTCTCTGTTCTGTAATGTTTTATATATTTCTGCCATGTAGCACACTTGATTATAAAACTTTGTGTCCCTGTCTATCATGTCACACTGTCAGATGGCTAGTCTGTGCCTAGACCAGCCAAACAACCACACTAGCTCTGAACTGAAGGGAGTTATCTCTTCAGCCCTTGACAAGCACTGAATGGGAAAACAAATGGGTGCTTTTGAAATAAAGAGTTGTAGCCTACAAAGGGCTTTTACCGTGACTTATCTTAGCTACTGTGGGAAGTAATGGGCATAGGTACACGTAGAAACAAGTCTACCAGAGTGTTACACCTTCTAGTGAGCCAACAGCAGCAACATCCATCTTCTCTTCTCATTTCTGCCCAAATAAAATATCTGATTTCTCTAACATTCAAGCAACAAAAGTACTACAGGCAAAGAAAAGTTTGCAAAGTAACATATAATTCTGTTTTTAACTGGATGCTTCCCACAAATCTTATAGTCAAATACTGTGTTCCCTTTTAAACCCTGCCTCTTTAAAAGCATATGTTGGATATGTCTCTGTGTTGAGTTGAAGTTTATAAAATCGATCTCACAAAATCCTCCAAACAGCACTACAGAACATGATCATCTACTGTCTCACTCTACAGATAAAGAAACCAAGACCTGAATGGCATTATTAGATCTCTCTGCTCACAAAGCCAGGGAATAATAACACCAAGATATAATCCCTGGCAGTCTGTATCCAGAGTCTGTAAGCCTGAGTGCTTAGCACTTAGGCTATACCAATGTCTTCCCTTGGCTCTGGCATGTTGGTCACTACTTAGGGTAAATAACTAATTAATAACAAAACAACCATTCTAAATAAGTGGAGGTAGATACCATATTTGTCAAACTTTCCCCAAAACTTTGGTTTCTGTATGGTAAAAAAGCAGTTTCGACTATTAGCATAATAATTCAAAGCCTGACGGTGCCCTCTCTGGCTTACCTATTCACTGTCTATTTCAATTTTCATTTTTTTCAGTGTTTTATTTCCAAATGTGCTTAAAAGTATGACAGTGTACACAGACCAGTGGCACTGTTTTAAATATAGGTCCAAAGAGGGAAAGAGTAACAGCTTGTGTCAGAAATAAATTATAAAAAGCAAAGTCTAAGACTCCACCCCTCACTGTTAAAAACAAAGCTGGCTAAGCACAAAAGAAATCCAAGACTTGCTCACCTACATCAATGATCAGAAAAGAAAGAGGAGAGTACAGAAAATGAAAGGCCAGTATTGCCTTGTGCTCAGAGAAGCATGAGGCTGTGTCACCTTCGACATGTGTCTTCTGACACTGCCTATGTGGTAAGCAGTCAGCAGGGCGGGGGGTTGGGGGCAGAGGCATCTGCTTCTTTTTTTATTAAATATTTTACATATACATTTATATTACACATATATACAATAAACTACCTATAGCAAGAAGAACTATGACATGATGAGGAATTATATAAATGTTACATTCTTGATGTTTTAGCTATTTATATTTGACAGCCTTGAAGAAAACATCTTTCATATCTTGGTGCATCTAAAATTTTGAATGTAAATCAATATCGTATCTCTTCATTATCCACTTAATACATCTATCTAGACATAAAAACATCTTAACCCCTAAACAACTAAGCTTAATTGTAAAACTAAACTATCTGGTCTTCAACCCCATCACAGACTTGAGAAGGAATAAAATGAGAAAATGACAGACACAATTTGATACCTGAACAGTCACCCAAAACTCTCTATAATGCAGGAGTGTCATCTTCAGGCTTCTAGCCCAATATACCTGACAGACATATTTGCGAGGCAGGAACTATTGAAGACTTGCTTAGTCTTCTAAGACTTAGTCTTAGAAGAGTTTGGTTGTCAACTCTCCCTGCATCCAAGCTTGCCCTTTTTTAGACACAATTCTGTCTGTGGTAGAAACAAGGTCATTTTTCCTAGTGGCTTATTTGCCACATTTGAAGCCATCTCTATACGGAGGTTCTTTGATGCTCATCATCCTCTTCAAGGTAGGCTTATGCCAGGAGTTAACCTGTCTCATTGTCAATCCATCTTTAAAATAATAAAAAAGACAGTTTTAAATTCCATGGTCTGTATGTCCCTGAGGCTTTTGAAGAACTATCTATTTTACCTTATCTTTCTATAAAATCATATCTATCTGTTGTGCCTAAGCGTATATTCTTGTGATTAAAAAATTATTTGATCAACTAACAATTAACTTGTATATCTTATTTATCCTAAACAGTCTGAAATAGCACTTTCAAAGTATTGGAAGTAAACCTTGTATTATAATTTAGTTACATGGGTATAATACTTCTTGTTTGAACATCATTTCCACACATTGCCTACTGGTGAGGACTGGCAAGTGACTCCAACTTGCTAAGAAAATGGTGGAGGCATCTCACTGTTGACTCATATTCTGAAGGTCAATCCATCTGAAGAAGGGGTCAGGCTGCTTCATTTCAACAACCAATCTATCACACATTCAACCAAGACTGTGTGATTTCTCTGGTCTGTATTTCTTCCTCTATAAGTTGTGGGTTGAAATGCATGGATCACTCTAGATTCCCTCAATCACTGGAACATGTGTGACTTGAGCCATATTTCATAACCATGGTATAGGCATTCAAAATATATCATTTTTATCTAAGGCTGTAATGCTATTTCTCTTATATTTTAAAAAGTAAATGCAGGCTATTTACCCATATACTCTTTGATTATGAATGTCTCTTTTTTGTCACTGGTACCAACTGATTGATTACTGATAGTTTGTGGTATTCAATATTGGGCTAAAAGTACCATACTTAGTGCCTCTTCCATGGAAAAGACTCTCTTCTGAAAAACAGTATACCCATTAATTACATGCCATATGATAATCCTAAATTTCAAAGGGAGTAGATGCTATCAGGAATATTAATAATGAAATTTATAAGGTTGGGAATACAGCTCAATAATAGTGTTTTTTCCCTAACTTTCTCAAGTCTCTGGATATGTTCTTCCAAACAGAAAAAAAAAAAAAAAAAGAAAGAAAGGAAAATAGTCTGTGAAAACTATGATATATACAGCACCTTATAATTAGCATAATTAGTCTTCATAACAACCTAGCAACTGCTCCTGTCCCTATTAGTATGTGAGGGGAAAGAAGTTGTGGGAGGAAAGACACGAGAACTGGTGACAAACCAGGTCTCCTGCTTCTCAAAACTGTTTTTAACAAGCCAAGTTTCCCCTCCCCATTCCCACAGCCCCCCCAAGCCCCCCAATGGGCTTCCAGCTTCTGTCAGCTCCCTTCCCACTGTATCTCCTCTAACCGGGTGAGCCTCTCCCCATTCCTGTTTACTGTGTGCTTTGCAGCTGCCTCCCCAGTACATGGTTAATTTCCCATCTTTTCTGTGAGCAGATGTTCCCAGGGAGCCAAGCTGCTATCCCTTCCCTGGCACTGTCTCCTACGGATGACTAGATTGAGCACAGTAGCTGCTAGCCATTCTTTTGATCTGAAAAGAAAAGATTTCCCCACTGGATATTCCTCATGATGATGTAATTAGTTTCCTGGACATACCTAACAAATTTATTTCTAATCACAAGGGATGGAGGGGGAAGGAGGACCAGCCATTCATCGTGGATTGTCTGCAGTTGCTGCAGTTAATATGCACCGTTTCCACCCTCCTGGTGCAATGGCTTCTTCGCTGATTGTTCAAAGATTCTAGGGCAATAGGCTGCCCCTCAAAAGCAGTGGGGAACTTCACATTCATAAAGGGGTCTCAGGCACAATTAAATTGCTTTTTCAAACCTGGCAAAGTCATTAAAGCTGGAAATCCTTTCAGCTTCATACTGTCCCCAGCATCAAGAACAGGAGAAGCTCTTAATAAGTTTTTGAAGACTGTGTTTGATTCAAAGTCACAACATGGAACATTCTGGACAAACAAACCCAGCTGTTCAAAATTTCCAGCCGTGGAAGTACAGTCACAGTATATATAGACAGGATATGAAAGGATATTTTGTTCAGAATATTTTTGTATTCATGAATCACACATAAAAGTAATTTATAGCTGAATAATTAATCACTGTTTTTTAATCACTTTATTGTGATTAATGTAGCCACTCAAACAAGTACTGACCAGACCCAAAGTCTATATATTTTGATGATCTTCAATCTTTTTAGAATCACCATTACAAAGCCTTAGACCCTTTCCTTTGACTTTACACACTTAAGATCAATTACATTTTTATCTAATCATACACCACAAAAAGAAAGAAAAAGTTAAAACCAGAAAAGCAATTAGTTTTATAAACTCCTTAAGGATTCATCTGTCTTTCACCTAAATCTTGTCACTCCTTGTCACCTAACATTACCTTTCTTTGTCCTTACCTCATTAAGTTATAGTAATATATAATAGTCCTCATACAAAGGATAACACGTGGGTTTTACTTGGGCTTGGGGGGTTTTGTTTTTGTTTTTGGCTTTGTTTTGAGGCTAGGTGACCTCACTTAAAATACATTATACATTCTAATTCTATCCATTTATTCCTGTAAATTTCATTTCAAACTTTTCCTTAGGAAAGAATAGTATTTTAATTCATATGTGTACCAGATTTCCACTATTCATTCATCTGTTGGTGGACTACTATGCTAGTTCCATTTTGTAGCTATAGTGAATAAATCAGCAATAAATATGGGGTGCAGATATAACTGAACGAGGGAAAGAGTTCTCTGAGTATAAGCCCTGGTGTGAGGGAGCTGAATAATACAGATGTAGTTTTAGTTTTTTAAGGAGTTTTCGAGATTACTTCTGCAGTGTCTATATTAGTTTGTATTCCTACCAAGCATAAATAAGGATCTCTCTTTCCCCATATCCTCTCCAACACTTGTCATATTTCATTATAAAAGACATACTTTCTTGGGTAAAGTATTTTAAAGTAACTATTTTTCCTCTTTCTAATACCTAGATATTGGATATTTAAA
Organism: Acomys minous; assembly: GCF_964271855.1. NCBI lineage: Eukaryota > Metazoa > Chordata > Mammalia > Rodentia > Muridae > Acomys > Acomys minous. The sequence continues at coordinate 38,694,759 of NC_140486.1, forward strand.
ATAGTTATTGGTCATTGGTGATTTCGTCTTCTTCTTCTTCTTCTTCTTCTTCTTCTTCTTCTTCTTCTTTTTCTTCTTTCTTCTTCTCCTTCTCTTCCTCCTCCTCCTCCTCCTTCTTCTTCTTCTTCTTCTTTGTCTATTCAGTTCATTTTCCCATTTGTTGATTACCAGTTGCAGTTCCTAGTTTTTGTATTTTCCTATTTCCTATATAGTTCCTATATTTAGAAAAAGAATCCAAGTATTCATATAGAACCACAAAAGATGGATAGCCAAAGCCCAAGGAGAAAGAAGAACATGGAGGTATTACAAGACCCAACGTCAAATAACACTACAGAGCCACAGTGATAAAGATAGCCAGGCTCTGTCATAAAAAAAAAACCAGACAGCTAGGCCAACAGAGTACAAATTAAGTACCAAAAATTAATCTACAAATTATGCCCACTTAATTTTTCACCAAAGAAAAACATACATTGAAAAATAGATAAACTATTCAGCAAATGAAGATGTCAATCCTGGATATCCTCCCGCAGAAGAATCGAATTGAATTCATTATCTTTCAATTTGTTCAAAAATCAGTTCAAAATGGGTCAAAGACCTTAATCTAAAACCTGAAAACAATAAAACTATCAGAGGAAAACATGTGGAATATTCTTCAAGACACTGGGGCAGGAAGGAACTTTCTGAACAGAATGTCAACAGCACAAGTATCAACAGATGTGACTACATGAAAATGAAGTTCCTGCACAAAAAGGGACCATCACAGAATGATCAGACACACAGCCCTGAAACGGGAGAAAATCTTAACTAGCTATACGTCAGTCAAGGGCCTAAGAGCCAGAATGTACAAAGAATTCCATAAATTGTTTACTCATTTGACTAATAAGTCAGAAGTATAATGTAAGGTCTGTCATTTTCTATTAACACAAAGGCCAGAAAATGATTTACACAAATGAACCTTAGTCATCAGAACCGTAAGAGAAGTTGGTCAAACATATTAACCAACCAACCATTTATTTGAGATTCAAACAATGGACATCCCTACCTCCATTCAAAGGCATGCTTGAAGCAGACATTATAAAAACAGACTCAAAACACTACATGTCATGGTAGTCATACATGAGGGCTGTGAAAAGAGGGCGTGGCCAATGCCTCACTTCTACTTATCTGCATATGACATCAGTCAGAGATTTGAATGCACTGCGTGAGGCGGCCACACAAAAGAGCCCAAAGGATGGATGCAGGACTGCAGGGTAGCAAATGAGGAGGAAGCATTTGAAGACAGTTTAGATTGCTATTTCCACAAACAATAGAACTTAGATTATGTTTTTAAAATTGCAAGTTTATCTTATTGAGATAAAATTTGAAAAATAACATGGCAATCAATTACATAGATATTCATTCTCCTTCAGGATAATTGGGGGAGGGGAGTTCGGGGGGGGGGAGTCTAAAAATACAAAAGTTTAAGTTTTTCAGGCAGAAAAATTCTATAATAGTCCCTCAATCCTAAACCCCCTGACTGTGAGAGAAACTCAGGAAGTTTCTCCTAGAAGCTATCATAAACATACAGCCTTGTAACAACCATGCTCTTGCTACTGCTTTGAAAAAATAAATAAATACGCCACTGGCTTTCTTATCACAATACGTCTAGGGTCGCCTAAGAGTTATTCTTGAAATCTTTAGTGGATAACGGAGCTATTGATAAAATTAAATGTGATAACTCACTCAGTGGTTTGTCTGACACATAAAAGTCAATACGCATCAGCTTCCTTACATTTTTCTCTCTGTCCCTTTGTGAATTCTTATATAGCCCTAGGTAATCTCGGCCAATGTGAGGGGAATGTGTCAAGATGCCGATAAGAAGGGAGGTGGTTCCCAAGGCAGAGCAGAAGATGTGGAAGAGAAGCTTCAGTCACTTTGTTTTTCTCTGATTGTCCCCAACTACTATCTCTTTCTTACTCTTATTATTTCTTCCTCTACACCTCTACACATCACTCACTTTTCATGCCTTTTGGCATTCCAAGGATGTATCTGCCCTCGACAGGATATTTTCTCTATCATCATACTTAAGACCCTTACTTTTAACCTGGCTAAATAATCATTTCTGAATTAAAATGCATTTTCCATTCAGATAATGGAAACTCCATTGATATGATTAACACAAATTGTCTGTATGTCAGGAGGCCCCAGGAATTCATTTTCGGATCAGTGCTTAACATCCTCCCACCAGTCAGGGGATTCAAATAGGACTCTGGAAACTTCCATGAGAAGATGGGATTGGTCAAACACCAGGGCTTCAGATTTAGAGGTCAGACTGCTCATATTCTGTTTAAATCAAAATACTGCTTTGAAAATAACAAGTTTAGCTGGTAAAATATCACTGCCATGCTTGCTCAGTCAGTTTTCTTCCTGACATTAAAAGAATAAATTGAATGAAAATGCATGAGATTGCTGTGGTAATTTTTCTTTGGAAAACAGACATTTCAGCTTTCAGCTTGGACCATCACAAAATTGTCTGGGAAAACTGGAACGCACCCAACTTTGTGGATGCATTTGGATTAAGAAAAGGAGGAGACGATAAATAAACAGAAATTAAAATTGAGTTAACATCCACCTTCCAGACATTTCTCTGGGTGGTATTTATCATCAGATGCACAGTTACTTTTTTCCCACAAGGAATAAAAGATTGGAAAGTAAATTATCTATGTAAATATACATGGCAATCCATATATAAAATAAAATGAATTACTCAGCAGTATGTGAATAGTTTGGATATGGTTAAAGCTCCAACAGGCTTTCTTTCTTTTCATAATTAAGGGGCCTAGGATCTGTGGCTCTTTGCTACCAACCCTATACTATAAATCTATGCAGAACCTTCAATGTAAAATTAATGGATTTTCATGATACAAAAAAAAACTGTGATAGAGTATAGAGCAAATATTCAGCCAATCAGAAAAGCATTTCATCTTGACATATCTGAATGGAAACAGTTATTTTCACATAAAGGTGAGACCTGCTTTACTGTGACATTATCTACATCAAGAGATGGCTTTGTGTGAGGATGGTGAACACCTAAGGGCCTCTGACTCTTGTGACGTGGAAGAATTTTCTTGCATTTCTGCCTCAAATTCTATACAACAATGCAACATTTCTCTCAATAAATGATCTTCCCCCCGTGAATTCCTTACTAAATAAATCCCTTTTGAACTGATGCCTAGTAACTAAGATATGGACTATCAACCTAACACCCATTAACGGGGATGAATAGATTTCAGTCTAACTAGTGTGCACTGTAACCTGCTGTGACCATGGACCTGTGACTCTACTGTGGAGAGAAAATCAGATCTTAGAGAAAAATGAAATCAGAAGTGAAAAGCAGTCTCTCCAGCCTGCTGTCTCTGGCACGATGAAGGAGGAGCATGCGTAGTAGTGACATGATTTCACCCACAGATCTAACTAAAGACAAGACAAACACAGTTCAGATTCAGGTGACCATTAGCATGGGCTACTTTTGTAGCCCCATGAGCGATTATGACTTCATAAGCAATTCCACTGCATTCAGTTTTTAGTCAGAACTAAATAGAAAGCCGCCAAGGCATAATTGTAAACACTCGCATTTTCAGGCATGTCCAGCTCAACACAACAATAACTACCTAGGAAAGCACCTTGCCCCGGCCTGGTTCTGAACTTCCTTTCCCATGACTTCTACCGTCTGCATGCTGTTTTCCTAGTTTCTCACTTTCTACTTGTTCTAAGCATCTTAGAGCATTACCAAAGAATCGTACACATGCTGTGCACTATGGCTTGCCTTGTGGGTTAGTAGACGTTTCAGAAACTAAAACAGAGTTACATAAAGTAAGCACGTTGTGAGGAAGCCAAGCCATTCAAAGTTGCAAGGATGTTGTAATAAAGGGGGAGCTAAACAGAACTAACCATGTGAGCATGAATGTCTTCCAGATCAAGAATCCCAAAAGCATTGACTAAAGCAAGAAGGCTGAGAACCACGGAGACAAAGTCTCACAGTGTTCACAGAGAGCAGGTAATATGAAGACTTCTTTCAGCAGTCTGTCTGTTTTTCAGTCAATAGGATACTAAATATCCAAAGGACACTTGCAAGATGAGTTTCTTTAAATATCTCAGTAAAATTAAAACACTCCAACAGCTACTGACTGTGCTAACTCTTAAATGTCTATATGATAAGTTACTCTCCAAACCATCAGATCCTCTTCCTTTTCCCCATTTATAAGTGTCAAGCTTGCTTCACTTCACTGGGAAAACTAAAACAGACAGAAGACAGCATTTGGACTCCACCAGTGTTATCCACTTACCAGCCCTACTCTGAAGCCCTGCTTCTAACTGAGTACCAGAAAGATCAATCTGCATTACTCCTTAAGTGAAATCCTCTGTATCTAAATTAATTAGCGTCTATTGATATAAAATACTATGGCCAAGACAATTTATAAAAGGGTTCAGTTGGGACTCATACATATATACACACACATAAATAATGGAAGATATTTCTATGCCAAAGAAGTTTATATTTTTGTGAAATGATATATATTAACACAAAATAACTTGATAATTAATTACATATACATACATAGTAGACACTGGAAAAACTGTGAAAACAAAATAATATAGGCAAAGCCAAGAGATTTTTAAAAATTGAATATAAAAATAAAATGTAAGAATCCTAAGTGAAGACAGAAAAACAAAATGCAATGGTGGGAGATAGAGATGTAGCTCAGTCGGTCGAGTGCTTGCCTGCACTGTATTAACCAGGTATGGTGGCACGTGCCAGCAAGCCCAGCACTTGGGAAATTGGGGCTGGAGGCACAGAAGAGGAAGACTGGGCTAGAAAGACTACAGTCACTGGCTACCCTTCTAAAAGATGCCAAATTCAATTGTCCATGCCCTATTCAGGTGGTTCACAAGTGCCTCTACCTTCAGCTTCAGAGAATTCAATCCCTTCTGTCTTCTATGAGTACCATCATGCAAGTACCACGCATACAAACGCAGAGAGAGCAGAGAGGGAGAGGTTACAGGAGTCTCTCTCAACACAACTACCATGAAAATATACTCAATGGAACATAGAGAATCAGTCATAAAATGCCATATAAAAAAACCCTATCATTACTAAAATATTAGTGCTTTAAATACTTTAACAAAAGGATAAACAAAACCCCACAGTATTAGATTGTGCATTTGTTGTGTGATAAAACTTTTCCTGAGGAAGCATAACAGATGTCTACTCATCCCAGATATGGAAGCCGCAACAGACCAAAGCACAGTTGTCATCCATGTCCAACTTGATGAACAAATGAGTTTTATTTGACAACCCCTCATATGCATGAGGGGTTACTTACAGGAGCAGAAATGATTCAAAGTCAGCTGCATCAGAAAGGCCCACTCCATCACGAGTGACAGGTCACAAAGGCTGAGAGACCTGGAGCACACTACACAGCCTGCAATCAGCTCAACAGGCTGGAGAGCTGTCCTTTCCAAGTGACTCAGTTGGTCTGACCAGGCAGTTGGTCTGGTCTGAGTCATGTCTAGGCTTTTGTGGCTTACTCTAACAGGGAGGAGCCTACGGAATCTTGTTAGTGTGAGAGACTTCCTGAAGTTATTTTGAGTTGTTTATGTTCTTGTTTAAGGAATTTCCCTATAGGATGAATGTTTCAATCTCAGAGGAAACTTTTACGCAATATTACTCATAAGGCAAACTCTTTATATACAGTCACATTTTTGCTAAGCATAAGTGGATGACAAAATATATGTGTCAAAAGGGGTAAGCATGAGAGCCCTGGGATGGCTGATATAATGCTAAGAAGTGAAGAGGTCAAGAGAAACATTGTTAATGGAGATAAAGATAGCACTTCATAATAATAATATAAAGGATTCACAAGATGATAGCAGAAGTTAAAATATGCTGGGAGTTTATAATAGTGGTTTTAACTAAACTGATGATTTAAAAAGAAATAATCAATTGCAAAACTATTTAAATTAACAGTTGATAGAGTCAGTGGACACATACACACACACACACACACACACACACACACACACACACACACGAATCTGTAAAGACTTGAATGAAACTTGACACTGTGGTGCACATCTGCAGTCTCACCATTTAAGAGGGCGAGGCAATGGAATCATTCCAAGTTCAAGACTTGGTCCAGCCCAGGCATGAATTAAAACCTTGTCATAATAAAATACACACAAAAAAACAAGTAACAAAGACTTGAATATTCTGTCCAACTCTATCAACAGCTTCTAACTAGTATGTGAAGAACATCATGGGCAACAACCATAGAATAAATAAATGTCCTTCAGGGCGTGCTTATGATGACTGTGGCTGCACCTAATGCAGCAGTAAAGAGTGAACCAAGTTCTTAGCTCATTAACACAAACAGCACAGTCGCTCTCATATATGGCACTTAGAATTAAAGTCATACATACGTGTTTGTATATGTGTACATTTGTGTGTGAATGCACATGTGCGTATACACCATAAGACTAGAAAGGAATCTTTGAGAGAGAAGGAAGAAATCTTAAAGGGGGGAGAAAGTAGGATAATGTGAGCAGAAAGCAGAAGGGGAAACCAGGGAGGGAATAAAATCGGCGGGGAGGGAGCACCAAAGGGGATACACGAGAATAAAGTGCAAGGACACACATGTGAAATATCATAATGAAGTCTTACTGTTTATTCTACCCCCAAAATATTAATTACAAAAATATAAAGAACAAGCATATACTGTTACAAAACAACTTGCAACATATTTTCTGACCACAACATTTTCTCTGACTGCAACAAAAATAAATTTTAATTAGCTAATAAGATATTCAGAAAGTTCCAAATAACTATATTTCACACAAAAGCTTCTGTGATAATTCTTGGATGAAGACAAAAATTGCAAGGCAAAAGTTTGAAACAGTTTGAAGTACGTCATAATGAAAAATAAAATGTATGTCAATCTCATATGAAATAGAAAAAAACTAGAATATCAATCAGCGCAAATGTAAATCAACAGGTAACTAAATACACAAATTATAAAATATCCGCACGATAAAAAAAGTTAACGTTTTCCTTTTGTGTGTGTTTGTGTACATGCATACGAGTATGGGTAAATATGTGCAGTAGCTGTACATGTGTGTATGCACCTGTATACCCTGCAGGAACACTTGTGGAGGCCAGAGGAGAATCACAGGATCAGCCAGTTCTTCAGTGCTCAGGGACCAGGGCAAAGCCACCTGAAAAAACTAAGGAATGGTAATTCCACTAAAAGAAAACAGTAAAGTTCTGATAACAGACACAGAATCCATGAAGATTTACAAAATAACTGAAATTATTAAGTGCTCATAGAAAATTACAAGTAATTTGAAAATAAATCATGATAAGTGAAATGTATCAAGGAAATAAATAGAATTTAAACTAGAGAAAACACACACACACACACACACACACACACACACACACACACACACACACAACCCCAAACATTAAAAAGTTAACTGAAAAGCTGCAGGAATTGACTAAATAAAAGAAAGAATAAAGGAACGTAAGGAGTACCGCCTCCTCTCTGCTTCCTGATTGTTTATGTGCTGGGACCTGCTCCCTCATGCTCTTGCTGCCATGACATCCCTGAGGTCTTCCTACCTAAAAAGATCTGGATTAAAGGTGTATCTTACCAACTTGAAAGAATAGTGAGTCTTTCTGCTTCAAATGATTTAATTAGGAGAAAATTCTTCACAGGCTGGTCCAGCCATTTGGGTTTTAGCTAATTCTAGATGTAATTAAGTTGTCAACCAAGAAAAGCGGTTCCAGGAGTGGAAGCTAGTACTGGCATAACGGAGTCTAACCTAGACCTGCCACAATGAACTATAGCCTAGGCGGGTAGCATAGAGTGTAACCAATAACCACCACATTTGACTGTAACCTAGATCTCTAAGGTAAAATGGACCCTTCTTCCTCAGCCAGCAAACTAACCTTTTCATAGTAGGAGTTCTAGAAGCAGACAAATAAAAATGTTGACAAAATAATGACTAAAGTGTCCCAAAAGCTAGGCCAGTGTCCAAACACAGAAAGGATTCCAATAAATTTCAACCCTCGGAGAACAGCATCAAGGACACATGAGACTCCCACTGTGAAAACTCAAAGACAAAGGAAGAGTATAGAATGAAGCAGGAGACAAGAAATGCTAGGTAATGAGTTAGGAATAGAATCTGTAAAGAGACTCAAGCAATGATTGACTAATTTCTGACAAAGGAGCTAAGGCTATACAATGAGGAAAGCATAGTCTTTTCAATAAATATACTGAGGAAAATTCTCATCCATATGAATAGATTTAGATTCTTACCTCACATGAACAGATACTGATATCAGTTCAAAAATGGATTAAAGACATACACCTAAGAGCTGAAGTGTAAAATTACTACAAAACAGAGGAAAATCCTATGGCACTATTCTCCATAGTGCGTTTGGGTCTATGGGATTAGAGAAAATTCAGAATCTAAAGATCAGTATCTATTTAATATATGGCCTGGTGTGGACTTGGATTAACCCACAAGTGGCACTCTCAGAAATGCAAGAAGAATGCTGGAACAAACAAGGCTACCCACTCCCCACTATGCTGTCCGTACTGGTCTTCGACTCAGGATCATTTGATCCTACCTCAGCCTCCTCACTGGGTGGGACTACAAATGCTCAGATTACACTGAAAACTGGGTGTGTCTTCTTCACTTTATATCCCCAGGTCTAGAGCCTGAGGTGAGTCCACACCACAGAGTAGCACTGTTTGAAAATAAAGATTATATTAAGGATTTAAAAAAAAAAAAAGAACAGTGTCTAGCAAATGGGTAACACTTTCAAATCCCTAGAAAGTCACTGAAACCTAAAGTGAGCCAGTGTAAATTAGAATCTACCTGAGTTTGATTCGCTTGTCCCCTCATCCTTAAAATCCCAAAATACAGCAATATTTGTAGGTTTGCATAAATAAATATACAGGTAGAAAATACTACAAATATTCAAGTCGCAGAGTTGCCTCTCTATGCTAAAATTCAATTAGGGGAAAAGAAGCCATCTTGTCCTTTCTTTGACTTTGGCTGATGTTCTGAAAGTAACCCACTGTCTTCGCGATGTACTTACTTTGCTGTCACCCAGCTTCCGCAGACAAGCAGAAGACAAGAAAATAAGAGATTTGTGAGACTTGTTCAACGTAGATGTAATAGTCATAAAGAAAACAGGGTGGTCTACCTCATGCTCAGAGGCTTTTCACTATCTGGAAAACAAGCAGTTATATATTGATAACAAAAAATTAGAGAGACTTGTAAATATTGCAGTTACATGAAGTCAAGCTCAGTAACAGAACTGTGGAAAGAGAATGCCAGAAAGGCAAACCCACTATCTAAATGCCAGCCTGTGACAGCTAAGTTTGCATGCGAGTGTGCGTGTGTATGAGTGTGCGTGTGTGCGAGTGTACACAGGAAGGCTGGTTTAGAGGTAGAGGGCAACTCTTGGAGGTTGGATTTATCCCCCCCACCTTTACAAGGGTCCTGGGACTCAAACAAAAGTTGGCAAGCCTGCACAATATGCCTGCCCTTTACTCACTGAGATAGCCTTAAAACTCAGTTTAAATGTGTACATTTATTTACTTGCCATTTCATAGCTGATAATACTAGAAATGGCTTCCCAGAGACATTTAAGAAGTAATCTCAAACAAAATGTCTCTCACTCCTTTTACAATTTTACTCCCTGTCTCTTCCCCCCTCCCTTTTTTTGGTATAATTTCACTCCATTTCAACCACCTCCCCAAACAAACTTTCCAACTAATTTACTTTGAGCAATTAAAAATGTCCTAAATCTTTTTTGGGCATTTTAATTTAGTTGTGAATAGTTGACTCATGAGAAAAGTTAACTGGCTTAGGGAGAATATGCTAGCCAATATGAAATTTGGTTAAGAACTAAAAGCAAATATTTTGATTGTGGAATTTTCCTTGAATCCTAGCGTTTGCCTGGAAAATTCAAAGCAGTTGGCCAGAGGCAAGGTACTCCCTAACCACAGCACACATGCTTGGGTAGAGAAAAGCAGCTTCTGCCCGCTGCCCCACCTCCCAATTTACAACAAAGCCAAAGGCTTCAGTGGTCCTTCCACGCACTCAGCAAAATTCAGCTCCCACTTCTCTTCTCACACTGCTTCCATGGCTTATTCATCTCTCTACACAGAGACCTCTTCCTAGACCCTTGACTAGACAGTGCTTCTAGCCTAGAGCCTGTCACTGCCCCATTCCAAGTCTCAATTCCCTAGAACACCTGCTCAGCTGGTTCCTTCACACCTTTGAACTTGTTTCTACACTCAGCCTGCTCTAGTCTTTTTTTCTTGATGTCTTCATATCAGTTGCTTAATTTTTTAAATGTCTATCATTTCTTTTGCTAGAATGTAAATTGTATGACAACCTACCATTGGTTTGCAACCTGATCTCTACCCCCAAGGGCCAAGAAAAGAAAGGAGAATATGGTAATTGCTCACAAAGTATTTGTTGGCTGTGTTTTTCTTTTTCTTTTTTTAAAATTAAACATTATTTAATTTTTACATATATATACAATAAACTACTATAGCAAGAATAACTATGACACAATCAGGAGTTATATAAACACTACATTCTTAGTGTTTTAGCTATTTGTATTTGATAGTTGTTGGCTGTTCTTTAAAGAAAGCCTTTCTGCATTCTCTCTTAATATTCCTATTACAACTGTGCATCCACATCGACCGCCATATGTTCTTCATTTTGTTAACATAAAATTTGTCATAAGAATATGAACAAATAAACAAAGCAGATAAAAAGTTCCACTGTGGGGAAGGATTTGTGAACCAAACAAAATACAACAAATATATGAAGAAAAAACAAAACAAAACAAAAAATACCCAAACTGTGGAAAGTCAAGACAGAATGGTTAGTCCTTTATACAATTCTATTGACCAGTATTTTTGACATTTTAACACATACTACAGGTGTCTGGGAAGGAGAACCTCAACTGAGAGATGCCTTCATACAATTATCTTTAAGGAAGCCAAAGGGCATTTTCTTGACTAATGAGTGATGTTGACAGACTAAGGTCACTGGGGGGTTGCGCCACCCCTAAACAATTGGTCCTGGATGGTATAAGAAGTAGGCTAAGCAAGCTGTGGGAAGCAAGCCAGTGTGCAGCATTCCTTTATGGCCTTAACTTTAGTTGCTGCTTCCAGGTTCCTGCCCTGAGTTCTTGCCTTGGCTTCTGCTGATGATGAATGGGACCTGAGAGTTACAGAATGAAACAAACCCTTTAGCCATGGTGTTTCATCACAGCACTAGAAACCCTGACTAAGATGATGTCAGACAAGGATCTGAAAGAAGGAGGGGAATAAATTATGCAGATGTAGGGAAGGTCATACTAGTAATCAAAGAAGCTCTGGGTGGAAACCTCTATAATTACATCACAAGAAACATCATAGGTGATCCGGGAGTTCACTGTTGATGGAATGGTATGGCGATTAGAATGGTCAAGTGTCTACGGGTAGTTTTGTTGGTACGCAGGTTTCAAAGGTCCTGATCTGATAATTCTGTTCAATTTGGGTAAAGAAACAACAAAAAAAATTAGGGGGATTACAAATGATGTATTGTTTATCTATTACATTTTTTTAATTTTTAAAGAAATAATATTGTTGAGCACAATGGTGCAGCTTTTAATTTCATCACTTGGGAACAGAAGCAGGGGGATCTCTGAGTTCAAGGTCAGCCTAGTCTACATAGAGAATTCTAGAAGAGCCATAGCCATATAATGAGATCCTGTTTGGAAAAACAAGAACAAAACCAAAAGTACTTGTATACTTTTTTTCTTATTTTTTGAGATAAGGACTCTCTACATATCCCTGGATTTCCTAGAACACATCATGTAGACTAGCATGGCCTTGAACTCACATTGATTCACTTGCCCCTGCCTCCTAAGTGCCCAGATTAATGATTAATGTGGGAGGACCCCATCCATTATGGGTGGTGCTACCACTAGGCAGGTATTTCTATATGGAATGAAAAATGAGGCTGAGCAAGTCATGGGCAGCAATGCAGTAAGCAGCATTCCCCCATAGCTTCTGCTTCAGTTCCTGTCTCCAGGGTCCTGCCTTGAGCCCTTGCTCTGATGTCCTTCAGTGATAGACTGTGATGTGAAATTGTGAGCTGAAATAAACTCTTTTCTCCCCGTGTTGCCGTGGTCATGGTGTTTGTCACAGCAACAGAAACCCTAACAAAGACAAGTTGGTACATAATGAATTCATTAAGCATGTAGATATATACTATAGTTATAATATGTCCATCCCTTAAAAAAAAACATAGGAGCCATGTCTTCTTACAGTCTCTAAAAAAACCTTTTGGGGAGCCTATTGTTCTGAGAAGAAACTATAAATATCTAAGGGTTATTATTTATTATACCTGCACAATATGGTACCCAGTAGACATTTTAAATATAATTAAAGTGAATTAGAATGCCATAAAAGCACAAGCTCATTTGCGTGGATTAGTCATGGGTTAAGTTCTCAGTGGGTCCGTGTGGCTGGAGGAGATCCACAGCAACTCCATCATCACCAAAAGTTTTAACCTCCATTTCAATCCTCTCAATCAGAAAGCATGGTTATTACCCTTAATTAATATATGAGGGAACTGAGTGAGGAACTTATATAACTTTCCAAATATGTATTAATATTATATACCCAGTGAAATATATGTAATAAAACTACCTCTCTTTTTCAAAAATAAAATGTCACACCCCCCCCCAAAGTTACTGTCCCTTACTGAATGTCAGGCAAAAACAGAAATTTTACCACAATGAAGAAGCAGCTAGAGCCTCTGGGGCATGATACAAGATCACCTTCTAATTTTACGTTGTTTGGTTTCAACTCTAGCATAATGTCTATCTTGAGGAATGCAAATTTGTAGTGGATGTCGCAGTAATAAATGAAAGTGGAGTCATCTGTAAAAGTGTAGCACTAGCTAGAGGTGACATTGTGGAATCTTATAGGACTCTTTCCTCTATATAAAAGTTTAGATTCTAAAGGTAAAAGTCAGTAATATCTTCTTTGCACTTTTTGGTAACATGAGAGATTTATAGCTAGCAGCAGATCACAGAAGTGTACACTCTATCTGGCTTTACACATGGGTTCTGGGGATTTGAACTCAGTTCTTTATGCTTACACAGCATCCCTTTACCTACCGAGTCATCTTCATCAAAACCTGGAAATAATTCTTTCTTGTTTGCTTTTTTAAAAAAATGGTTTCCCCATTGAGAGAATGTGGCATTACCTCACCCCTTTGTTTTTCACTTGTGATGATCTGTTCTTTCTGCAATATTGATATAAAGTCTGATAAACTCAACGACCAGAAAGCTAGGAAAAATAGGAATTTGCTATTTCCAATAAACTACTCAAATAGAAAGCATTATGTTCAAATGACAAAATTTTAAATAATTTATCTTCTCATAAAAATTTAATCATAAAAAACAAAGACTGTTGGTTTCTGCTAGAAGCACAATGGTATGACCTAAAAGTATTTCAGACTTGGACTACAAGATGGTTATATGATATAGTAGATCAATAATATAATATAATTATATTGTTAAGGTATTGGGGAAATCATTTTCCATTTGCACTCAGATTCAAGAGGGATACTTTGGAGGCTGAGGGTGGAAGATCATGAGCTTCAGGCTCATCTGGGCTCCATTGTAAGAACTTCCATCTCAAAATCTATATGAATAAAGTTACAATGAAGACTGGTGTTGAGGACAGATGTGACTACAACAGACTGCAATGAGAAAAGACTGTTGTACACGGTCAATCGGTTGCAAAGGCGAAGCTACAAGAAATGACCAAATTTGAACGTTATTCTCTTAGATTTTAGGGAACTGGTCTACATGTTGATTCAGTGTAGATCTTGAGTGCCTAAAACAGATGAAAGTCTTTACCTGTCCTCTCCTCTCAGCTATTGTTTGAGCCAGCAATATTTAATTTTATCCTCTTTATTCTATGTCAGTTATGGCAGCATATTTATTTTATTTATTAGGAATTAGTATAGGAAAAGAAAATGAAGGGGCCCTCTATTGCATTTTAGTGAACATTTCTTTTTACTTAAATATTAGAAGAAAGATACCAGGTTCTAGTGTTGGGTCCACACACTTAAATTTTCTGAGTTGGTTTTTCATCAACTTTAAGGTATATACAACAACAACAACAACAACAACAACAACAACAACAACACACACACACACACACACACACACACATACACACACAAAACAAATGTACAGCCAAAACAAATATCCAGAAGCAGCCATGGGTACTAAGCAAAAATGTATTCATGCTTGAGATATAGTACAAATGGTGGCACAGACAAAGTAAAGAAAATAAACTAACCCACAACAGAACCTAGATGAAGAATCACAGACATTTCTAAGAAGATGAAGAATGTAGGGCTAGCCTGATGGTGATGTGTGAGGTAGACTCAGCCAGGAGGAAAGTTAAGTGGAAGAGTGACCAATCAAGACGCCATAATTGTCCAGGTAAGAAGCAATGGTAATTGTAAGCAAGGGTTTTCCACTGCAAGGAAAGCTTCAAATAGATATGAGATGCTATTGATTCAAAAGTAGAATGGCAAGAATGCATGTAGGTAGCAAATCAACATAGCCAATAAAGACAGAAAAAGGAAATTATTAAACTAAAAAATGAACACATTCTCAGTTATTCCTCTCTCAAAGTGACTGTCGGGAGCCAGGGTTTATATGTATGGAGAATCCTGCTGATAGGATCTTTTAGTAGCAGCAGGCTTGCCAAGAGGTCCTCATGTCTCCTTCCGCCCACCCCCCCTAATCTGAGTTTTACTCCAATAAAAACCTCTATTAAGGCAGTAATATAAATGCCTTTCTCTCAGATTCTTCTTTCAAGGTAACCCAAAGTCAAGATACTCTCTTAAGAACAAGAGTAGACAAAAAAGATACTGAATTACATTCCATATTTAAGATTCTATGGTTCTAATTTTTTAAATGTGTTTTCAGAAGAGACAGTTGATTTTCCCCTGTAATAATTATTATATGACCAGCTTATATCCACATGGAGAGGAATTTCAAATCAGCATCATGGCTGCTCTGGCAAAAGATCATATCCAAAGATCTTCTAGGTCTATGTAATCTGGTTGTAGTACAAACACACTCTGGATGATCTGACTGGAATTACAGACACAACCTTAATATACACCTTTAATCCCAAACAATGAAGCTAATGTTAGTTTAGAGAAGGCAGCAGCCGTGTTTGAAAGGGATAGCTAATTGAGGGACAAAGAAAGTGATGAATCAGAAAAGATTTGACAGAATGAGTCAGAGAGAAGAGACACCCAACTCTCGTGAGAACAAGACAGGAAAGAGGCTACTTAAGAGCAGCAGAGGGAGGGGATAGGAAGAGGTTTCCTTTTACCTGGACAGTTGTACAGAGACAGGTTGCAGAGAGAACAAGCTAGGCACGGGTGAAGACAGAAAACGACAAACAATGAAAATGAGCCCGAAGACTCAAACATATTGCCAGGATCAGTTTGAGGCCAGACAGAATAGTTCAGTCAGAAGCCAACAAAAGCCTGTTTGAATCAGTCAGCTTGGAAAGGAGTTTTGGCAGAACAGCTGAATTAGCCAGCCAGTGGGAGTACATAATGAGCTAGAAAGGCTCGGGAATGCCTCTTATCTCATCCCCCCTCTTCTAAGGAAATAAAAACAACATTTACACCTACACACAAAAAGCAGGGGTGGAGAGACTTTCCAATTTTCCAAAGTCTATTGCTTTGCTGCTATTCTGTTGGGTGTAATGCCTTTTATTTCCTGGCAGTGTTGGTCTTGTGTTTCAAAAGTTATTTTTTTTCTTATCTTGGGGTATTTTGTTTTGGTGGTTTTATTGAGTTGGAATACATCTTGTGATGCGAATCCTGGCATACTCTCAAGAGATCTCTTAGAGAACATATTCTTGTCACTACCTAAATTGACTAATAAAAGTAATGGGGATGAAGTTGAAAGAACATAACAGGAAACAATATTGAAGTTTCCAATTTACTAGGCATACCTAAGAAGAAAAAAGAATACAGTCTCTCTCTCTCTCTCTCTCTCTCTCTCTCTCTCTCTCTCTCTCTCTCTCCCTCCCTCCCTCCCTCCCTCCCTTCCTCCCTCCCTCCCTCTCTCCCTCGCCCCCTCTCTTTCCTTCTCTCTCAGTTTCACACATTTCACAAAGTTGGTGGACACCTCAACCAAGCACTCAGACCTTGCTCAAGAAATACAGCAGTATCACAGCAACAGCCAGAGGCAGTGATGGATGTGGGGTCTCTTAAGATGAGACCACAAATGAGGAAAATAACTCCAGGACAGAAAAATACTCAGGAAAAACACAGTCCTTAAAATATTTTTAAAAAAATAAAATTCAGAATGAATGAAAGAAAAAAAAAAGGTTGTGTAACAAGCACAGCCTTGACTCCCCAAAGGTGACACGTGGGGAAACCATTTTCTCTGATTTCACAGGTAACCTATAGGATCAGACAATGAGACTCTTGACTTCAACTTATTTAGAGAAATTTTCTCCCACTTCTACAGCCTGAGGATTTTCCAGACTGTATATGAAAACTAGAGTATGTATAAGATTCAGTCACCCAGAAAATTCAGTGAACAGCTTTCCAACCAAGAGAGATCAACCTTTGCCTACCTGAGGGCCTCACACACTCACGAAACAAACCACCAGTTGCTTTGCCATGGGGGACACTTGCCTTAGCTATCAAGGGACATAATTAAGCAATATAGGTATTCACTTACCCAAAAAGCATGACTTTTATCTTGTGGCTCTGTTAGAATTTTTCTTCCTTTGGAAAAAAATTGGTCTCAACTCTCTTTGGTCAAGAGGTTGGTAAAATGATTCATAATAAAAACAATGTATAGACAGATATTCAGATGTTTCCCTGGTATAGATATGTTGTGCAATAGGTAATCTATTACCTCTTCCAAGAATATGTGCGTGTTTCTTCCGTTCAGTAGGGTAAAAGTAGCAGCTGCTAGAGGCTTCTAATAGTGAAAAAGAGGACACAGTGGATGAGGAAGTTCCAGCTGTTACATTCCAGCACCACCACCCCCCAAATAAAGCAGCCATTCTTCAACACAACTCACTTCAGGCCTTTTCTGCATAAAAAAATTCTTGGCTTCCTGATTTGACAAAACAACTGCAGAAGATTTCCACACAGTGTCTGCATATTTTCTTTGTCCTGAGGAGCCTTCAGAGAAGAAGGGAAATGAGGAAGGAGTTTAATCTACCATTACACCATTTTCCATTTTGTTAAAAAAAAGTCTCCCCCAGAGGCATATCACCTACTTCTCCAGGGGCATCACAAGGGATAAGAAAACACTTTACAGAAAGCCCAGCTAATGGGAAGTCAGAATCTGAGTCACAGGCTAGGAGGACCAGTGTGTACAACCAGACCACAGACAGAGAGCTGGGCTTGATATCAAGTATGGTGAGCTTCTGGCTCCCTATAGACTTGTACAGGCTTGGAACATTCAATATTTATTGAAGCCTAGACTGGACATGGGAACACACACACACACACACACACACACACACACACACACACACACACACTAATGAAACCTTTCCCAGTTGTTTAAAGGCTAGTTGAATAGCTTACCAGAGCTAGGCCACCACTGGAGAGGAGACTGTCTGTGTAGGAGCTGGGTGCGGTGAAGGTGCTGGGAGGTAAGAGAGCGAGGAAGAGCTCATCTGTGAAAGCTTTTGCTTTTGACTAGGACTTACTTTTAACTGAAATGAACTTGATGTTCCTAACGCGTTTGTTGTCCAATTTCACTTTGAGATTCAATGGTGTGTTACGGAAATTCTTGTGGGCATTTTGAACGGAGCACAATACTCCTTCTAGTGTTCTCTGAAATTGCCACCTCTCCCATTACCTTCTCCCATTTTTTTTTAATGTTTTACTTTTTATGGAAAAATGCAGTTTCCTCTTCTCACCCTGCAGCCTCAATCTCACTTCACAAAATGCTAACATCCCTTCATTACCTTGCACACCACCTCCAAGAAATGTCATCGGCATTGCAAAGTTATCCAGCGTCTTGTGACTTTGTCAGTATTTACCCAAGTTTCTTTGCAGAGCTACTCATGAATAAATTTTACATGCTCTATAAAGCTAAACTGCATTCTCGGATATGGCCATTCATACTTTTATGAGACACTAATTGCAAGAACTTCATGTTTTTTTTCTGTCACATATATGTTCTTGTTGATTCTAGTGTATTTTACATCAGCAGATAGTTAAATAGAAATAAAAAAAAAAAAAAAACAACAACAGAATGCAAGCCAAGCAGCTGCCAGAAGTGAACGGCATGCTTAATTAATGCTGGCTGTAGTCCTCTTTCCTACGGAGATAACCTTTGATAATTTAAAACACATACACACATTAATTCTTTACAACACAGACCACTTCTATAATACAAGGAAGTCAACCATCTTTCCAAGATTTAGCAACCCTCTGATCCCTTTACTTCAGTTTAATTCTGGTAGACAGCTCAGGTTTTATGTGAAAGCTCTCTCTTAATGCCTCTCTCATCCTTACTCTTGACTCATGGAAATGACCAGGAGCCGTTGCTAAGTAAGAACAGGGCCTGTCAGTGCTCCTAGCTGGCTTGCTGCCCAGATGCTCCTGCCATCTGTTGGAAAGGCAGCCCAATAGAAACAGAAGGTAGACTAAAAAACGCACTTTTCCTCCTGCCTTTTAAAAGTGTGTTTTTCATGCTTTAATAATTAGCCACGTGAACAGGCTTTAAATCATGGCTTCAGATACTAAAATAAACAGTGCATTGCCTTTTTTTTTTTTTCTGGTGTAGGAAACTTTAGCATAGAGATACATTTAAACAGAGCCTTTACTCCCTTTTTCCCCTCAGTTCCATAAAATACTTTTTAAAGTAAAAGATGAGAGTATTTCTGCAGGAGGAAGAAATTAATCAAAGGAGAAGTAAGGAGAGAAAGGGAGGATTGGAAGAAGCGAAGCAGGATCCTTTTTTCCATGTGACGTGCTGCTCTTGGTAGAAGTCACTGTCCAAATTCAGACAAGTGTCACAGAATATCAATGTCCAGCATATAGAGAACAAATTAATAGGAAATTTTACAGCATTCTTTTATACTTCCTGAAGCAAAGGAGATCTATAGTGCACTAGAATTACTCTTACCCAAAACATTCCACAAGCCATACAAATAACCAGAGAACTATACCAGCAGTTCTAGAGTACACAGCAGAATCAGCACAGATTGCTTACCACAGAGTCTTTGGAGTGGGACAAACCAGTTCCTATGTGAGGATATAAAATGTTATTTATTAAAGATTTCTAAAAAGTTAAAATTCCAATAAGAGAAATACTGATGCAGACAGAGAAGCGAAATGTCTGAAGACCAGAAAGTTTTAGAGCAGACTAGCGGTGCTAATGTCAGTAGTCTGGCTCAGCAACATAGTTGCCTAAATAAGACTTAAAACATGATGCCAACTGACCTGCCAAAACAAATTTTACAAGGCTCTACCCAGAGATGAAGAGACACAGGTAATTAATTACAGTTGAATGATGGTGAATATGTCTTCTTTAGGGACAACCCCAAAAGGTCAACCCTATACACATGTGGACAACGTGAAAGAACTTAGCATGTTGTGAGTTTAAGTTTTTATTCATGTACATGTGTATATAATTAATAATTAAAGAATAAGAAGCTATGGATTTGAGGAGTGGGGGACGTAGAAATGATGCAAACGGAAGCCCTTAGGAGTTACCTGGTGTGCTGGAAGTGCCTTAAGGGCTTGGTGTGAAACGTGAGCAAGTAAAAGTCTTGACTGGGTTTTTCAAGATTTCTTTGAAAACATACTTGGGAAACAGCATCATTACTGTGCTAAGCGTACACTCCATGTACCTTCTCCTTATAAACAATCCACAAAGAGATCATGAAAAGATCCCAACCTCTGGAGGCTACTTGAACAAAGAATAAATATACTACTCTCGTCCCTCTATCTGTGAAAGGACCACTTCAGAGATGAGAGTTGGGAGAAGGTGGGAGAAGACCTTGGATTACAGAAGGAGAAGGAAAGATCGGTGGACGTAAGAGATTTGTTCCCAAAACAAAGCACTCCCTTTACCTGTGGTTGCTCAGCAATTTGAGTCTGAAGTTGTCAAAGAGGAAGTCGACTCTGTAGAAATGCTCCTCATCATTAAGTTTCAGAGGCAGAAAGGGCACAACACATAGCTCAGGGGAGGGACAGCAGGTTACAGGAAGATCAGAAAGTCCTAGTTTTGGGACACAGCCTAAACAGAGGGATTAAAGTCCTGCGACTTTGGTAAAAACATGCCAATCTCTAGCAGTGTTGTTTGTATGTTTCGACTAATTCACCATCTCAAGGTGACATGTGTATGTTGAGTGTTCTGGGGAACACAATGCATAAAGAAAATAAAACTGGCAAGTGGCCTGCAATATATTTTCCAAAGAAAGTGGAAAAGCCATGAAAAGTGGGCTTTGTTCATTATTAAATCTCTAGCATTCCCAGAGTAGGAGACCCATGTTACTGATTAAACTAAATCTATTTTAGAAAACTTCTACTTCATTCTTTAAAAAGAAAACAAGAAAAGAGTTGGGCCTTTCAAGGTCAGAATCTTAAACTATGAGAATTATCCCCATAAGGGACAGATAAGATTTCCTTGGCAGACAGGAGGAGAGAGGACGGGATTACAAGCAAGCAGCTCTTCTCTAGGCATTTAGTCCACCTGCCATTCCCGCCTGCAGTTTCTCACCAAGTCTTGGTAGGTAAGCAATTGAAGGAGTGTTCCTAAAGTAGGGTAAGCTGAAGTATGCAGAAGTAGCCATGATCTAAAAATGGGAACCCAGGAGACGGGGAGGAAGATGCTAATGAACTAACTGGCTTCATCTACCAGTTTTTTGTTTCCCCCCCCCCTTTTTTTTTTTTTAAGTATCTCTAAATTTGATTTGCTTTCTCACAGGAAATCTACAAAAGAAAAAAATCCTAGACTTGCAATTGAATGAGGACTGGTTCACTGGGAAAATAACTGTTCCAACAGAGACCAGATGGTATGTGAGCAGTGGATATAGATGGCCAGGGAGGTGACCAGGGAACAGCACTGTTACCTAACAAGTATGCTTGTGGCATCTTTACAAAAGCCACTCTCCCAACATGTGTAACACCAATATGCTGCCAAGTTTTATAGGAAAGCACTGGCTGCCTATAAACCCTGAAGGTGTGTTTGGTAGATTAGTAAAACCTTGTAAAATGCCTCCAGCATTGCAAAATAAGAAACTCCCTCATGTTCCAAACACGGGGATTCATTTACATAGGAGGAATTCGTTACCAGTCAGGGCTCATTTTTCCACTAACCAACCATTACTTCGGTGTTGGTTCTGCGCGAACCGCATGGCCCTCATGTAACTTTGTACAGCAAAGGTTGAGTAAATGCAGCCATAAAATTCTCTCTAGCTGTGCAGCGCTCAAGCAGATGAAGCAACCCAATGATGAGAAATGGCCGAAGACTGTGGCAGGAGCTCCCATAGTTCAGCCATTTTCTAAGCTGTTTCCATTTGAAAGCACTTACATTTGGGAGATGTAATTAGCCCTTGTTGTGGGTAGCTATTTCTCTGTAATTCTGAAAGGTCCAGGCTCTGCAGGGGCACATCTGGTCACACTAATGGCTCTCACAGGCAGGGGACTGCCCTGACTGCCAGTGCCTGTGGAGACAGGGGCAAAGCAGTTCTAGGTCCCCAAAGACACCAGGCTCATCAAACCAGCCTTCTGTGGTCCTGGCCGCTTGCCCACATAGAGAAGGGCACCGGAGCAGGGACAGAGCACTGGGGGTCAGCCGAAGGCATGGGTTTAATGAAAGGTCGGCTGGAAGCCGCGTCACACAGCAGCACGAGGTCACAAAGCCACTCAGGGAAGAAACGCAGAAGGCATTGCACAAGGACACAGATCCACTCCTCAAGGCAACATGGATGGCATCTGTCACATTTCCTTCTCCTAGTGGCTAGCCCTTGACATGCCTGCTGAGAATGCTACAGTGTTTAAAATAGTCACTGTACATATTTCCTGCTGTCCACAAACAACTCTAAAGCCATAAAATGAAGCCAGTCTTCTCTTTAGTATGTCCACAGGACATAAAGTGCCCTGCCCTCTCCATGGCTTCTGCAATCATAGCCAGAGAGAGAACAAAAGCACTCACAAGCATCAGCCATACCTGAAGCCCAGCTCCAATGACAACTGGCAAACTTTCCTCCAGTTATCTACCAGTTCAGAAAATAGCGAATGCTACTTATACAAGTTCTGAAATGTCCAGACATATGGATTTATAGAAGACACTACAGAGACAAAAAAGATACTATGGGCAAACTCAGTGTTACTAAGTCCTCTTAAAGACGTGTTCAATTGGAGCTAGAGATGGCTCAGAAGTTAAGTGCAGCTGCTAGGATCTAGGTTCAAATCTAAGCACCTACACAATGGCTCACAGCCATCTGTAAATCCAGTTCTAAGGGACCTGACAGACTTTTCTGATGTCTGCAGGCATCAGACATACATACAGGCAAAACACACATAAAATGAAAATAAATGAATCTTTTGTTTTGTTTTGATTTTTTTGTTTTTGTTTTTGTTTTCCAAGACAGGATTTCTCTGTGTATCTTAGTCATTCTGAAACTCTTTCTGTAGACCAGGCTAGACTCCAACTCAGAGATCCACCTTTCTCTGCATCTTAAGGACTGGAATCAAAGGATTATGCCACCGCCACCACCTGGTGAACATAAATGAATCTTAATCAAACAATATGTGTGCATTTAGTTAGTGTTTCCTCTATGTGCCCAATTCCACAATTGGCATTTAAGTATCTTTTAATGGAATCATATTTTTAAATACTTTATTTTTTATGTTCTGGGAGTTTTATAGGCCAGGTTACCTTAAACTCACTGTATAGCTGAAGCTAAGCTTCAGTTTCTGATCTTCCTGCCTCTGCCTCCCGCAGGCAATTATTACCATGCTTGGTATATGTGGTGCTTCCTGAGTCTTAGTAAGCACTTTACCAACTGAGCTACATACCCAGCCACTCAACTAATATCTTTTAGGAGAGAGTCACACAAAATTTATACTTCTGCCTATCTTCCCTGTGTTGAGAGGTGAAGGAAATAACAAAACAAACTCAAGAATAATTAACAATTAAAACCACAGTGACTGAAATGCAGCCAGAGCCCTCACATCCTGAAGGAGTCAGAATGTCCATCAAGATGAAGCAGAAGTTCAAGCAATCAGGTTCTCGGGGCTTGGAATCAACCCTTCTCAGTGCAGACCCCATGGAGAAAAGAATACTGAATTTAGACAAAATGACAGACTCAGACTTCTGCCAAACCCAGGCTCTGAAGAAGTGTCATTCAGTGCACACAGAGGCCCCTCCTCCTGGATTAGAATGAACTTATTTTTAGTTTGTCTGATTGATTTACATTCCTATTGATGTTATTCTTAGTAGGCATCTGCATTATTCATGTATTCCTGAAGTGAATATTAAGAGACCACAATATGAAAGTTTCTGAACTGGAGACAGGGAAAGATTCAAAGAATAATCACGTTCACCCAAAATAGGAATGGTTTTGTCACTCAAATAGATAACCACATATGCATATGCCCATGCCAAAGTTTATGTGAAAAGTTAATCAATGGCATTTATTCAAGCATGGCAATGTTGACTTCAGTAAAAATTACACTGTGGATATATAAACATAAGCCAAAGTCAAGGGAAGATTACAAAAGTTGTGTTCAACTCTGAATACAACCTAGCCAAATGTGAATACATAACCAAAGAGCAAGGTAGAGGTCAGAGGCTCGAGAATATGAAGGAAAGTCATCGGGGGTAATGAAGATTCTGTCAAAAATAGCCTAAGGTGGCGGAAATTGTGGAAGTCCATCAGTTATCGAGGATAATCAGCTATGGAGGACATTGGTGCAGAAACTATTTTACAAGGAAAATTTCAGATGAGTCTAGGAGACAGCCCAGGATCCTGAGTAAAGTGTGGTCAAGGAAAGAATTTGTCCAATGCCTGTGGCCACCTGTCTTTTCCTCGCCTCTGTCTACAGTAGTCCTGTGATGTCCTTCTTCCTCCTTTTCTTCTTCATAGCTCTCACTGCCTGGGCATTTTGTGCCTGCTCTCTCCTTTCCCCTCCCTTCCTTCTCTTTCTGCAAATTCCTTTAAAACAGCTGTTTTGAGGGATTAGATGGCATAGTGTAGATGGGGGGTCCACAGCTAAGCTTAGGACCCATATATCAATTTAATCAATGTTTCAAGAATCGACGAATGACAGCCATAGAGACCACATTTTGAGTGACTTTATCATCTTTGTGAGAAAAGTAATGTGGATTCATATATATTTAATGGGCTAAAATGATGTGCCATAGGAAAATAGTGTGAAATAATTCTATACAGTGAGCTAATGTATAAAATAAATTATGCCAGTTATTCTGTAGTTGTTGCAGGCAACACAGCTTTGAAGATCTACAGCGCACCGGCACCAACAGCAGCTGAAATCATTAAGACCTGAGAGTCTTAGAGACAAAGAAACAGCCCAGAAGCTAAACACCGGGAGTGGACAGGGTGCCTGCATTCATCCACACTGACTTTATAGCTGCAAGCTCTGTGGAGCTGAGCAAAGCTTTAATTGCAGTTTTCTGTTCCTTGGGCTCTATCATTGCAAATAATGACATCAATAAAGGAAGGACATGATGAAGATGAAACAACAAGTACTCGTTGGATGATTCTCCAATAAATACCACCCGCTACTGTAGTGGTGGACTATCCTCCACAGGTGATGCCTCTTACTCAAGCAAGCTATGAGGCTTTCTTGGGCCTTTGGAAGGGCCTTTCCTTGACCTTCTTCAATTCTCTGCTGTTATAATGCTGCTGTTGTAAGGCATTCTTGAAAGGCCACCGTGTGAGTGGTGGACACTTAGTTCCAGACAGTAGTATAGTAAACCTGACTAGGCATGACGAACCTGCCAGCAACACACAGGACTTGAAAGGGTGTTTTGTTGTTGTTGTTGTTGTTGTTGTTGTTGTTGTTGTTTAACAAATGGCAAGAATTTTTAGAGAATACATCACACAGTAAAGTAGAAAGAAAGAAGGTGGGACGATGCGATTCATCTGAGTGTGTTCATATCAAAATTGCATTCAGTCAACCAGGTAAACCAACATGAAGTCTCCAGCGGAAAAGTTAAGAGGCAATGTGCATGTTTGCATTCGCTCCATGCCAGGGCCTCACATGTGAGAGCAGTAGTTCTAAACCGGTAGCCTCTTTGGGGGTTGAACCACCCTTTCACAGGGGTGGAATATCCAATGCCCTGCATATCAGATACCTACATTATGATTCATAACAGTAGCAAAACTGCATGTATGAAGCAGCAATGAAACCATCTCCTGGTTGTGGGTCACCACAATGTGAGGAACTGTAGTAAAGGGTGAAGCACTAGGAAAGTTCTTCTCTTTTTGAAAGAGAACATTAATGGGTATTTGCTGAGAGCTTTAACGGTATAGGTGAGAATCATGCCTCTCAACCTGAAGCCTACGGGGTTTAGGTGCTGAAGATGGGGGAGTGAAGAGCAGAGGACTCTCACTGAAGCCAGAAGCTTTACCTTAAACAAAGCCAAAGGCAAATTCAGAAAATGACTTTAAAGCATTCACTTCAAAATAGATGAAATAACATTTGACAAAATAATAATAATTTCAAAATCTATCCATAAGGAGAATCTCCTATTTCATCTTTTTTAAAATGGAAATGAATGGGAAACTCTAGCGTTAATATATAAATCACTTGTGTTCCTAAAAATTAAAAACGGATAAAGCAAATTTTTTCATAAAAGCAGCGGTGGGACAGTGATCCATTTTTAGACTGAGATCAAAGCTTCCAAGCTTGACTCGACAAGGAATTTTAATCCTAAACAATAAGGAATAATTTAAAAATATTTTAATCCTGGCTACTTTCAACAATAGAAATCTATTTGAATGCCAAAGGAAAATAGGTGTGTGTGTCTGTGTGTGTCTGTGTGTGTGTGTGTGTGTGTGTGTGTGTGTGTGTGTGTGTGTCTATGTGTAAATGATCTGTCCCTTTCTCCAAAGTAGAGATTTCTCAAGATCTCCAGAAGAGTTAAATGTGGGCGATTCCAAGTTTTACAGAAGATGATCAACAGTATAAATGCAGAAAGGATTCTCATAATTACCAAAGGAAATTTCCAGCTGTGGGCAATTAAAGATCAGCATATTAACAAGAAGAACCTTCTATACGTGGCAGAGAAGAAAAAAAAAAAGCAAGCAAGCTGGGGAGCTGACAGTTTTAGTGAAAACAATTGTGTAATCAAACTTCTGATCCAGAGAAGCCAGGAGAAAGTTATCTGCCCAAGAAACTCCAACATACTGAGTTTGGTAAATTTTTACAACTACAACATATTTAAGGGATGTTCACTGGCATAACAGAAACAGAGTGACTGGGGAAGACAGTGAATCTCCCCTTCCTCAAACAGCTTGTATGACGAGATGGTGTTTTCTAGATAAATGGTTTCCAAGTCTGGAGGGCCTTAGGACAACACTTCCATCTCTTTTCTGCAACACTGTCTATTATTAAAGGATGTGCCTTTTTGTGAGCCCTTTCTTTGTCCCTTTCTTTCTTTCCAACTACTTATGAATGCAGGAAAAAAAACAAAACATATAGTAGTTCTAAGCATTTTTAGCCTTTAGCTGGTAGGGCAAATGAAAGCCTTAAATGTGTGATTTTGGAAGAGTTGTCTGCATGAAAGGTCATGCTAGTTAGTAGTTCCTCTGTGTCAAAAATTTACTCATGCCACAGTTCATATCAACATATTTCTTAATTTGTCAATAAAAAAAATGTAGATTGTCTTACAGAGTCCTTCCCAGCTAAAGAGGTTCAGGTTCAGAGACCTGTTCAATTTTCAGTAGAGTTTGGTACAGTTGTTTAAATGACTTTAAAACAAAATTTTTTTTTCAATGCAGTTTGAAATATCCCTTGTTGTCTGCCCTAGACAGCAATGCCCCAAGTCTGAGATTTAGGAGTTATGTGAAAGCTATGAGCATCAGAGCTGCTTAGTGAAGAAAAGACTTCCTTGGGAAGCATTCACTGGTTACTGCCGTCTTCAGAGCAGTGCTCTTTGGTGGGATTACTTCCTTCTCTCTGCTGGTTAGGGTCTGATAGCTGTCCCCCATGTCTATCCATGGGGCTTCAGTATGTGCCCCATTAAAAAATGTCTTTGATGTACAGCATTTGTGGCATAGTGGTGAACACAGCTGCCTTCCAGCATCTCTTTTACTATCTCTAGCAAGCCTCTCAGTGGAGTATCTTGTCCTCTATTCTGACCTTCAGATCACATTGCTCCAAGCACAAAGGTCTCCATAACAACCTATTGCTTTCATAGACACACTCCCAGGAAAGTGAGAATTCATGGGGATGTGGTGTACCACATAGGAACTGTGAAGGACCAGAGATACAATCTACTTGTTTTTATATTATTTTACTTAGACAGAGTTTCACTAAGTAGCTCTGGCAGGTCTGGAACTCACTATATAGACGAGGCTGGCCTTGAACTCAGAGAAATCTTCCTGTTTCTGCCTTCCCACAAAGTGCTGTGACTATAGTCTTGTGCCCTCCCACCTTCCCATTGTACTTTTTGTGAGCTACAGTTTGAATTACACACTGATGAGGCTAACAGGTAGGGTCATTGTCTACGCACAGAGCACTATGGCAGAAGTGCAGGGTGCCCGTGGCATACCATGCCTAAACATGGCATTTGAGAAAGTAAAAGATCAGAAAGATGTCTCTTGTATTGTCCTCTGAAGCATGTCATGAAGAATTCTCCACTCTCCCTCTAAAGCAGTGTTTCTCACCTTATGAGTAGTGACCTCTTTGGGGTTTAATAACCCTTTCACAGGGGTCACCTAAGACCACCAGAAAACACAGATATTTTACATCATGATTCATAATAGTAGCAAAATTACAATTGTGATGTAGCAGCAAAAATAATGTTATGGTTGGGGGAGGGGCTCACTATAACATGAGGAAATGTATTACAGAGTCACAGCATGAGAAAGGTTGAGAACCACAGCTCTAAAACAAGCCATAGACCTTCACTCCAGAGCAGCCATTCCTATAACCAGAAGAAAGGAGTAAACACAGAAATAGAAAGAATGGTCTCATGTATTGAAACAGCCCCACTAGGTAGGTACCTCATCCCCAGGTTATTACTATTAGACACAGTTTCTTTCATCAAACCATGAAAGTCTAGGTCTAGCACAAAAATAGTTTTCCTGTTTCCTTGGGTATTCTGAAGGTTCCCATGTCATCTAAAATTTACAGTAAATAAATGTGTTTGCTTTTCTCTCATTAATCAGTCTTCTGTTATAAGGGTCTCAGCCATGAACCTAACAATGATTAAGGAAATAAATAGCTTCTCCAAACAGAAGTTTTACACAATAGCCTTTAGTGTGGTATATGAGAGATCAAAATAATGTATCAGGTTTTCTAGTGACTATCTCACCTCAACTTCCATTATACACCCACCTAATTGGCAAACATAGGGTCTGTGTCAGGCAGTCAATTTATCATTGGCCTCTGTCCTAGGATGATGATGATGATGATGATGATGATGATGATGATGATGGTGATGGTATGTGCATGTCTCTGTGTGTGCATGTCTCTCTCTCTCTCTCTCTCTCTCTCTCTCTCTCTCTCTCTCTCTCTCTCTGTGTGTGTGTGTGTGTGTGTGTGTGTGTGTAATATTTTCTAATGATATGCCTTCATTAAGAAAGTTGTTTAGGCTTTCTCTGATCCTTCATGTTCTGCCTGCATTTTAGTGACCAGGCAAGAAATCCCAGAGCAGGACACATTTGTGGAAGACAAATACAAGAAATATCATTTTCTTCCCTCCCAAAATGCAAAATCCCAGTACTTTGCCTTGGCTGCGCTAAGCCATCTGTGACACACAGGTCACTTATGCCTCTGTTTTAAAATCTGTTAGTCATGTCATCCAAAGTCAACTGTTACCTTATTTCCCCTATAGTTATTTATTTGTTTGTTCATGTGTGTGTGCAGGCACACGGATGCATGCCATAGCATGCATGAGGGTGCCAAAGGACAACTTTGGGGGAGGTAACTTTCACCTTTGTCATAGTTTAAGGCAGGGTCTCTTTTGTTGCTTCTTAACACACAGTGTGTTCAAGTCTAGCTGGCCTGTGAGCCTCTGGGTGGTCCTCCTGTCTCTACCTCCTTTCTCCCTGTAGCACTAATGTGCTCCTCCACATTCAGCTTTGTTCCTGGGCTCTGGGGATTAAATTCAAGTCATTGAACTTGAACAGTGTCTTAGTTACAATTCTATTGCTGTGAAGAGACACCATGACCACAACTCTTATAAATGAAAACATTTAATTGAGATTGGCTTATAGTTTCAGAAGTTTAGTCCATTATCGTCATGGCAGGAAGCACGGTGGGTACAGGCAGACATGGTGCTGGAGAGGTAGCTGAAAGTCCTACATCTGGGTCCTCAATCACCAGGAAGAGAAAGCGAGCCACTAGGCCTGGCTTGAGCTTCTGAAACCTCAAAGCCCATCCCCCCAGTGCCACACTTCCTCCAACATGGCCACACCCACTCCAAGGCCATGCCTCCAATAATGCCACTCCCTGTGAGTCTGTGGAGGCCATTTTTATTGGGATCCTTGACCTGCCAAGCTTCTCCACTGCTCTTTCTTTCTAAGTTTCAAGCCACATTAAAAAAGAATGCCATTCATGTGGGCAGCTGAGAGCACAGCTGTAGATAAGTTTTGTCCATAACTCTATGACGCCATGGAGTCATGTGAAGTGTGAGGAAATGCAGCACTGACTAGCCAAAGGATGCTGACACTGGGAGATGTTTATAGAACCCGCGGTGGAAGACAAGGGCATACCTGTGATTCCTAAGCCTCCACTTCTGTAACACAGAGGCTCTCCACTCTCTCTATCCTAAATTGCCATGTGAAAAAGAAAATTCTAGAAGGTTATGTGTTTCCTTATAGTTGTTTCAACTTGCTGAATACTACCAGAAGACATTTTCCCATTTTTAATGAAAAATGTTCTTTGTTGTTTGTGCTTTCTTATGTAGAAATGATTATATGACAAGGAACTGTAATATATAATCTACTAGAAAAATTATTACCTGCTCCATGTTTTTTAAAATCAAGATATATACACCTACCACGTATTGGCTTGTCATAGAAACAAAATATAAAAGAAAGCAATTGCTTAGTTCATTATTTAAACCAATTATATTCTTTCAATAGTTATAAACAGAATCCAGAGCCTCATTTATACTAAGCAAGCACTTTACCACTGAGCTATAACCTCAGCCCTCAAATACTTTTATACCAAAAGGCAAATATGTTCTTCAGTGTGTTTTAGTTTGTATATATTTGAGACAGTGTCTTACTGTATAAATCAACTGGCCTTGCACTTCCAATCCTCTTGTCTGGCTCCCAAGTGTTAAGATTTCAGACATTGACACCTGGAGCCAAATAGAAAAACATGGTTTGGGGGAACAAATACCTTTCCTGAGCTTCCAAATTCATCCTGTTATATCCATAGCACCATAATAATAATTATAACAATAATAAATTTTCTGTTATTGTTATTATAGTTGTTGTTGTTGTTGTTTGTTGTTAATTGTTAGGTGATGCTCATGCCCTGGTACATGGGTAGAAGTCAGAGAACCACTATCAAGAGTTGGTTCTCTCCTTCCACTGTGGATCCCAGAGACCAAACTGGGACCCAGGTCACAAGGTTTCACTTGGCAAGTGCTTCTAACCACTGAGCCATCTTTCAGCTCCATGGCTTCATTTTGGATTTTAAAAGCAACAAGTGAACATTTCAGTCAAAGGATTTGAAAACAAAACACCATTAAATATTTTTTTAAGGTTTACAAAAGTTGTAACTACTCATCCCTATGTGTAAAATAACTTGGTTATGTCACCCCAGTTCCGAGAAGGGAAAAAAATATGTGTAGCTTGCATTTTAAATGCACAGACCTGGGATTGAGAAGAGAAGTTGGCTTATTCATTTTCTTCCCATAGTGGTAACGTCTTTCTAAGTTCTCTTTGTAACATGTAATAGTTGCTCTATAATTTTTTCACAATTTGAAGTATTATATTACTTTTTCCCAAATGATAAAATTAACTAGAGAATCACCCCTAATCCTCCCAGTCAATTCTGTCTGATAACTGGGCAGATTCAAGACCTCCTTGTGGAAGAGAAAAGTGTGCTGGCTCCTTACAATTAGAAAAGTCATTGTCGGCACATCTATGGCAACAGACAGATTATCACGATGAAAGAATAGCAAATTAATCTAACTAAAATTGCGTGTATCGCGGAGGCCTACAGAAATAAAGCCTCAAAAGTCCAGACCTACTTTTGTGTTCATTTCAGTTTTTAGATTATTATTAATCTGCATGTGGGGCTGGTCTCTCCCTATCATACTTGTAGAGCTAAGAGGACAACTTCTGGGCGTCAGTTCTCTCCTGCCAATCATGGGTCTCTGGGTTCAAAACGCAAGTTGCCAGGCTAGTGCTGTACCTTTGCCAGCTGTGCCATTTCATTGGTCCCAGAAAAACTACTTTAAGGCTCAAATCAGGTGAACCATGGATGGCTGGACATGAAGTAAAGGATTTGACTGGGGCTAGACTGCAGACGAGTCCTCTGTCTGGAGTCTCCTTGGCCTTTCTGTGTACCCGTCCTTCCTGAGTATAGGATGTCTGCCCTCCAGAAGGAGGGCCAATTTACCTAACTTTTAGGCAAGCCTAAATCACAGGATTTGATCACACAGGAGAAAAGAAAGACAAGTCAGAGGGTCTCTTCTGCTTTTAAGCTTCTCTTGCTCTCACTTCAAAGCACTTTGGGGTAGTGTTTTCTGAGCTCTGATATCCTCTTATCTGACCCTTTCTGCTTATATCTGGATCCAATTTTATATCTCTTTTCCAAAGGCACATCTCTTTGTGACATTTCTCCTCTCTATGTCCCACTCCTTGATCTGTGTTCATACTCTTTCATGTATCCTACCTCTCCACCATGGATATATGCCACCTTCCTCTCCCTGCCACTGCTCCTTATAAACCACTCCTTCTACCAGAACTTGCCTCTCCATTCTATATCCTTTCTTTCCTTCTTTCATCCTTGATGCTCGTCTTTAATATTTCTGGAATCTAACTCTGTGTTCTGTATCCTGAATATGTACTTTGTATCCCACCTTCACTTCTTACACCGTACGCCCCTGCTTTCCATAGTCATATTTCTTCCCTATAATCCATTCTTTATATATTTTAATATCAGTAAAGTGTAGAAGTCATCTATCTCTAGATCCTTATTTCTAATGTCTACACATAAGTCTAACTCTCTTTGAGTATTATGATTTGATAGAAGGCTCTAGAACATCAGATCTCAACCTGTGCATTCCAACCCCTTTGACAACCTTTATCTGCAAAACCATTTACATTATGATTCAAAACAGTAGCAAAATTACAGTTACGAAGCAGCAACAAAAAGTTCGGGGCGGTCTCCACAACCTGAAGAACTATCAGAAAGGGTCATGTAGGTAGCTTTTAGAACTAAGGCAACGAATCTGTGGTTGAAGTTAAGAGAAATGAGTTAACTTTCGTGTTTTCATTATGACCATGCAATAGTCTATTTAATAAGCTCTGTCATTTTAGAGTGTGGACTGAACTTGGCATTTATATTCTTGATTTGAAGGAAAATAAAACAACACCATGAGCCTAAAGGGTGATTCTTCTTGGATTAATATTATTTCTCCCTAACAGTCTCACTCAGGAGACAGACAATGGCAATAACAGAATTTGGAGTTGAATTTACAGTGGAATTCAAACTATTTTTAATTCTTTTCTATTGAGAGAACCAGATGCACTGCATTACAAACCGTTAGCCTAATTCAAACCATAAAGAAAATTATCTCTTTTCCATATGACAGCAAATCCAGAAGGAGGAACTTAGGGACGGATTCCCAGTAAGGAGTCTTGTTGGTGAGGTTGAAGGCTGGGTGCAGCAACGCAGCAGGCACTGTGTAGGCACGCTGACCATCTTTATGATAAATTTGTGTGCTACGTTTCTAATGAGTTATGACATACATCTAAGATTCCACTCACAGAAAGGCCAAGGGTGGGTCCTCCACAGTGAGAAATTGCTTTCCCATATCCCCTCAGTAGAACTGTTCGAAGAGGTGGGAAATATTTTTGTGATTCTTACAAGACAATTAGCTTCCAGAATAGATAATTGTAAGGTGAGTTAGAAACTCCAGAAGGAAACGTGTCACTCTGGTAGCACACTTCTTCACATTTTTTGGGTTAAAGTGATTTCATTTCGTGGCACCAACTGAGAAACTTTTCTCACTATAGGTACCAGGCTCCTCACCAACTTCAGATTCTGTCTCTGAACAATTTGACATCTAGGTAAGAACGATCATAAGTCACAGCACATTCCAAGCTTAAACACACAGGATCTCATAAACTCACAAAACCAAGTCTATGGTTTTGTTCTGTTTTTTTTTTTTTTTCAAATCTCATGAAATAAAAGAAGAAGGTTATGAGATCCCTTTGGCCAGACCCATGACATGCTGTCTTTGCTGATTAGCCAGGAAGTTTATTCTTCATATTTATTGCTCAAATTTTATGTCTTAGCAAACTGTGTTGCATCTAGCACTCTGCAAGTAGTATATGGCTATTGGGAACAATGTAAAATCCAAATTTCTGAAGACAGTACCAAAAGGGGAGGCTGAAAATGACTAGAAAGCAAGTATAACATAATTGTGAGTGACTTGATAAATTATAATTTATCAAGTTTATTTATTTATTATTTATCAAATGTATTTAAATAAACAAATTACTTAATGTGTTCACTTTGTTCTGGTTTTTTTCAGGACAGGGCTGCTCTGGCTGCCCTGAAACTCCCTCTGTGACCAGAAAACAGCATATACAGTTGGACTGTTATTCAGTAACCATAGTACCTCAGAACTGTTGGATTCCCATCTGACTGTGTCCATGTCTGTGTGTGCCGAGGCTCTCCCTTGGTTCCATTTTCCACAAGGGGTACTTGGGCTAGAAACGCCAGAGAAGCTCCATATCCTGTGCCAACTGTGAATTAAAAGAAGTGGCTGCTAGAGTCCTGCGCTGAGGGTTGTAAGCCAGGCTGTCTCTAGCTTTGGTTGGAAAGAATGCTGTAATCAATTAGCAATGTCTGCACACTGGGGATGGTGGTGGGGTGACACCCTTTCCAGATGTCTCAAATGGAGCATTAAGGAATGCACACTTACACGTATTTTTCATGCATGGAATTAGTAAGGCACAGACAATCCTTTTCATCCTCTCTTAGGCTGTTCTTCACTTCCCGGGCTATAGCTATCACATTGGAAAGATGAGAAAAACAACCTAAAGGCCAAAGAACGAGGGTTAGCTTCATTGGTCCAGAAGAATATGAACCTCAAGCTGAAGGGGGCTTGCAAAGATACCCCGAGCAGGGTCTGGGGCCACACGGGGGAACATACTGCAGTCCATGCAGGCGGGCCTCGAACTCAGAGATCCACCTGCCTCTGCCTCCTGAGTGCTGGGATTAAATGTATGTCCCACCACACCCAGATTACATTATTGAAATTTAAAAGAATGAAGCATGCGACCAAGAGATGGCAGAGAGTATCTTATGAAAACCATGCGCCATGAGTTTGATTTATTAAGTAGCCCATAAGTAGACGAATTTAAGGGCCAGATCGTTCATAGCCCACTTATCCCAGGACTGTGATCTATTAGTTAGGGTTTTAATTGGAAGCTGTACAAGGACTAATGTAAAACCTGGATGGTCAAATACTCAGAGCCACAAGACAGTTAGAAAGCTAGGCCCAATTAAATCATGAGTATGGTTAACAAAAACATTAGCTTGTGATCTTGAACAAAATGACTTTTAAAATATTTAGCCAGGGATTATAATGCAGCAGTTCTCAACCTGTGGGCCACAGCCCCTTTGGTAAACCTCTGTCTCCAAAACTATTTATATTCATAAGTAACAAAATTATAGTTATGATGTAGCAACAAAAATAATTTTTCTGTTGTGAAACACATAATGAGGACATGTACTGAAGAGTCAGAGCATTAAGATTAAGAACCATTGCTATAATGCATTATATGGTAAAGTCCACAAAAAAAAAGTGGCTTTTTCCAGGGTAGAGCAAAGTCACCCTTGTTGTCAGCCGCTAAGAGCCCCTAAATACTTAGATGTCTTCTCATACATGAAGCTGAGTCCAGGGCCCAGGGCACCAATGCCTGCATGGACTGCAATGTGTTCCCCCGTGTGGCCCCAGACCCTGCTCGGGGTATCTTCGCAAGCTCCCTTCAGCTTGAGGTTCATATTCTTCCGGATCGATGAAGCTAAACCTCGTTCTTTGGCCTTTAGGTTGTTTTTCTCGTCTTTCCAATGTGACAACTGCAGCCCGGGAAGTGAAGAACAGCCTAAGAGAGGATGAAAAGGATTGTCTGTGCCTTATGAGTTCATGCATGAAAAATACATGTAAGTGTGCATTCCCCTTAATGCTCCATTTGAGACATCTGGAAAGGGTGTCCACCCGCACCCCACCCCCACCCCCACCCCCGCCCAATGCAGACATTGCTAATTGATTACAGCATTCTTTCCAACCAAAGCTAGAGACAGCCTGGCTTACAACCCTCAGCGCAGGACTCTAGCAGCCACTTTTTTAAACTCACAGTTGGCATAGGATATGGAGCCTCTTTGGCATATCTAGCCCAAGTACCCCTAGTGGAAGACGGAACCAAGGGAGAGCCTCGGCACACACAGACATGGACACAGCCAGATGGGAATCCCACAGTTCTGAAATGCTGTAGTTACTGAATGAAGCTCAAACTACATATGTTGTTAGGGAAAACAGCTGCTGTTGATCTAAATTATATACTTTGAAAGAACAAAGTAAGAAGAAGAAGAAGAAAAAATAATGCCAGGGTTGGGACTGCCATTTTTATGAACTGTAATGTATAATAAAATCCAATTATAAAACACAAGCCATAAAGAACCTACAAGCCGATTATTGATTTTGCCTCACAGTCTGCAAATGTGCTGTGCCGTCATGGCTTGCCAAGGTTACACGCAGCCAAGAGTCTACAATTCTTGATACGAAGCTTGACCTTCAAACACAAGAGCCAGTACAGTGTCACCTCCATGGACAGAGAGATAGACCCTTCCCCCTTTAGAAAATAAACTCTTATGGTTTTATTTATTTTAATTGTATATGTATAGTGTTTTCCCTGATGTATGTGTACCATATGTGTGCCTGGGACCTGCAGAAGCCAAAAAAGTGTGACTGGGACTTTGGAGCTAAAGATTGTGAGCCACCATGTGGGTGCTGAGAATCAGACCCAGATGCTGTGAAAAAGCAGGCAAGTGCTCATAACCACTGAGCTGCACTTCCATCCCTAGAGAATCAATTTGTTAATGTCTACCCAGAACATTAGAGTCAACATTAAAACTGTCTACCTGATAAGAATAATCCCTGAAGAGGGTAAAGAGTTGGCTGAAAATTACTCTGCCATTTTGATTGGAAACCATTTCATTACAAAGAGCTGTGTCTCCAGATGCTACCAGCCGTTGCTAAATGTGATTTCCGTTCTCATTGATTCCCCAGCAGTGTTGTCATTGTCAGTTCCCTAAAGAGATCGTGACTAAGGCGAAGAGCTGTAGAGAGCCCATTGCTGCAGGTGGAAATAGAATCAATGTGCTCATTTGGGTAAATGTCTTATTGATCAGAGCTGTTAAATATATGCTTCCACCTTCAGCTTCATCAAGCATGTGGAGACTTTTATGTGTAGAACATTAAGTATCAACCAGGACATCTGCATTCTTGTCAGAATAGCCACAGGGCCCAGTGATGCTAGAGTGGCACAGAAACTGGAGCTTAGATGTGTCAGAGTGAGAAAGCAATGGGACGCGTGGTGACGGAAATGAGGTCCCATTTAGATAAAGGCATTATAAATAAAAATTTAGATAAAGGCATGCAGGCATTACAAATCACAGCTCTGTCACATGCCGCCGGAGCAAAAGAAGACGGAAGTTTGGGAAACCTGGTAATGACCCTAAACCTTGACTTCCATTGTCTTAATCTGAGCAACACAACTCTCACCTTGGAAGATCACCTGAGGACTCCGTGAGGTTATACACAGCAAGCTCCTCAAGTGCAAGCCTCAATGGCCATTGCTTTCTTTCTGCTCTAAGGGATCTGTGTCTGCAGGGCAAAGTGGCACTTGGAGTGCAAATGGCCTCCGATCTACACTTCCTATTGGAAAGTTTCTCGGTTTTAAGCAGGAGAAAAGGCAGAGCAGACTGGCTTATGAGTACTTTAACTGAAACTGCAGGAGTAACATTGGTTTCAGGCTGGGTCTGAACAACTAATGTTACCAGGAAACAGCTTTTTGTATCTCCCTTCCACTTTGCTATCTACAAATTTATTCGAGAGTCTTCACAAGGAATGTCCCAGCAAGGCCCCAAAACCAGTAAGGAGCAAAATGGACTTTCAGGCACATTTTATGTCACTTCACTCCACCTAGGGAGGGAAGAGCATCTATTTTTAGCTTATACTCCAGGCCTGCAATTCACACACAGCGCATATGGCAGTGAGAGGGACAGGACGGGTTATCAGACCATGCCAGTGGTGGCTTTCAGGCAGATAAAGAGGTACAGCAACCCAAGGGATCAAAGTGCCATTTCCCCAAGGGGAAAGAATAGATGTAGGGCTGTCAATGATCTATTGGAAGGGATAGTCTCCAAGGGCTAACTATAGGACTGGGAGCATACATTTTTATTATAAGACAGAGATGTCTGGGGTGGTTTGTTATGCAGAATTATTGCGGCTAACTAACACAGGAAACAATAAGCCCAGTTGCTTTGGGGATCTATCCTAAACTTTAAATCTTCAGAACTTTCCAAGTGAGTTGAGTGAATATGCTATTCGCGGGAGGGAGGGAACAAAAAAGTCATTGTTTGAGAAATTTGCCAAGGACTCTAGAGCCAGGTATGATAGCACACAGCTGTGATAGCACTCATGAGCCTGCAACACAAGGACCCATGCTAATTCAAGGGCAGCCAAGGCTATACGGCAATACACTTTTTCTAAAAAAGCCAAGCAAAATGAAACAGAACAGATGAGCAACTCTTTGTAAGAAGAAAAGAAAAACTAATAAAGAAGAGGTGCTATGAGGGAAAGAGAGAATGATTGGTAACTTAAAATCTAATTTTACCCACACTGAATATAATTTAATTTTGAAATATCTCCAACTATGGGAGCAGAGAGCACTTAGTGGGTAAAGTGCTCATTGCACAAGCATAAGGACCCAGATGCTGATCCGCAGCCCTCACGTGAAAGCCAGTGATGATGACACGTGTCTATAGTGCTGGGGGATGGTGAGGAAACAACGACAAGCCTGTCCTGGGAACTCCCTATCTATGAAGCCTAACTGAAAGGGGTCCTGGTTTTGTGAGAAGCTCTATCTCAATGAAATGCAATAAAGAAAGATGCCTGGTATCAATCTCTGGCTCCCACAAGCACAGACATTATCAACACCTCCCACATATACACACATATGTGCATGCAAGTGCACATAAATCCACACATCCACACATATATAAGCATGCATCCATATGTAATCATACATGCACACACACACACCACAAACACAAAAAAAAAAAGAAAAGAAAAAGAAATGAAATACTTCAAAATGAAGATCTCAAATTGAAACCTAGAAGACTGTAAGATATGTTCACCATCTATACCATGAGAGGGTCAGCATTCTCTCAGAATTTTACCCTCCACTGTAGTGTTTCTTTTCTTTAATTTTGGTACTGGAGATTGAAATGAAGATCTCATGCATACTAAGCATATCCTCTACCACTGGAATGAACTCCCTGGCCCTGATGCCAGGTTTATTTCACATCTTGAGAGTTCCTACCCTGTCCATGATCTTTAGACTTTGGTGAGTTTCAACACATACAACATCTACATACCACCTTCACCTGAGCAATCTGGAAAGCCAGGCATGAGGTTCTTCCAAGATGACTGTGTCTTCTTGATGATGGAAGTCCAGCATACTGTAACTTATGGACTGTCCACTCCATATGTCAGACTAAAATTCCCCAGGCTGCCTATTCCATCACTGGAAGATAGGATGCTACCTCTGAACCTCTCAAATCACAATGCAAATGGAGGAACAATTCTGAGTAGTGGAGCCCTCAGATGTGATCATCCAAACTCATATCATGTATGCGACTTAGTCTTCTCTTGCCAGGAAACAAGCTGAGACCCTGATGTTGCTGTTTTCTGTAGGTTTCAACAGTGCCTTAGTTAGTGTTCTATTGCTGTGAAGATACACCATGACCTTGGCAACTTTCATAAAGAAACATTTAATTTGGGATAGCTTAGAGATCAGAGGTTTAGTCCATTATTGTCATGGAGGGAAGCATGGCGGCATGCAGGCAGATATGATGCTAGAGAGTTCTACATCTAGATCGTCAGGAAGCAGGAATAGAGTCAATGCTGGGCCTGGATTAAGCATCTGAGACCTCAAAGCCCACTCCCAGTGACACACTTCCTCTAACAAGACCATGCTCCCCAATAGTGCCACTCCCTGATGCCCTATGGGGATGCAGTTTCATTCAAACCACCACAAGCAGTATTGGAAACTCTTGACAACTGGTGACTGTAACTCAGCCCAAATTTTCTGAAAGGAGAGGGTACCATCACAGCATCTACATTTCTGTTGTTTTGCTAATCAAAGATTTTCACAGGTTTCCAATTTGGAGGCAAAAAGGAAGAAAAAGATTGACCATGTCCCCTGGAGGGGGAGACCTGGTGGCACTCAGAGGAAGGACAGCAGGTTACCAAGAAGAGACTTGATACCCTATGAACATATACAGGGGGAGGTAACAGGAACAGTCATAGGGGAGGGGAGTAAGAGGAAAATGGGAGGGAGGGAAGAATGGGAGGATACAAGAGATGGGATAACCATTGAGATGTAACAAGAATAAATTAATAAAGAAGAAAAAAATCATTAAAAAATAAATAAAAATTTTAAAAAAGGAAGAAAAAGAACAAAAATATGAAATCTAGAATAATTCCAAGTAGCTGGAGGAAAGAACTCCACCAACACAGCAAAGGCAAGACAATATTTCTAGCACATCACAGAACCCAAGATGACCCCAGAGACATCCCTAAAGTGGACTAAATAACATTATTCTTCAGGTTTCCATCCTTAGCCTCTCCCTCTATCCATGCTCTCTAGAAATGATTCTATGTTCTTCCACTATTGAAGATATAATCTATCTTTAGCTCAATGGTTCTCAATTTTTTTCTTATAAAAATTTTACATATACATTTATATTATTACACACATATATATAATACACTACCTACAGCAAGAAAAAACATGGAACAATTAGGAATTATATAACTGTTATATTCATAATGTTTTGGCTACTTGTATTTGGCATCCTTGAAGAAAACACCTTCTCTATCTTGGTGAGTCTAACATTCTGAATCACCACCAGTAACCATGACCTATATACCAGATTGCCTACTTAACAGTTCTGCTTATGTGTCTTTTAGGTAAATGAAGTTCTATATATCTTAACGAAAGCACTATTTCTACCACTTTACTTTTCTTTCTTCCAATGTCACTCATTTCAGTCAACCCATCCCATTGAAGTATCACATTAGTCTTCAGTTTCGACGTCTCTTCTCTTCATCCTCAGCATTTATTATATCAACAAATCTTGTTGAATTTACATACAAAATGTATCTTAAATTCCTCATTTGTTTGCAGTTATACTGTATTACTCTTATACAAGTCAGACTCATCCTTTATAAGTTCCAGAAAAATCCCTAACCACGTTTCCTATTTCCATTTCTCCATCAGCAGCTAGGGAACCATTTTAATTTATATCACAAGATTATGTCCAATTGAGGTAAAGGTGTTATTTCATTTTTTTGTTTAGCTTAATATTTTGGAACAGGGCTTACATATCCTAGGCTAGCCTTGAACTTCCTATGAAATCAAGGATAACCTTGAACTCTTGATCCTCCTATCTCCATCATCCATGTGTTGGGGTTACTGACATTCGCTATCATACTCTGTCATGGAACAGAGTCCAAGAATGGAGAATTCTAAGTGGTTGTAAGAAAACAAGAGCCTTGTGACCCCAGTTTCTCCAAAACACCAAATTGTTCTTGGAATGTGTTTTTGTGTTCCTCCCAGGGGTAGCAGGTAGGAGCAAATTTAGGTCAGCTGTTGTTATTCCTATGCATCTGCTGAAAAAGCATGTTTTTACCATGTGTGTCTTCTCCCTGTGATTGCACATGTTACCCAGGTCAGTCTTCTTAACCCTCAGGGTATAAATTGTCTGATGCTCTGAATAAAGTTGGCTGCTGCATGAGACTTTAGTCTGCCTCCATTTTTAGGCCTCGCTCTGAAAGGTTCATACTGCCTATGAGAGCTATAAACAGCCCATCTCCAAAGAGAATTCAGACTCTAATACAGCATGGAGCCTGGGAGTGACAGTCTCCCATAACTTCTCCCTAATCGTGGCCTCACTATCTTCTCTGTCTTGTTCAAGCTCCGGCCTCAGTAGCCTTCTATCTGTTGCTACAGCAGATCAAGCTTCTACCTTAAACATCATCTTGGCAGAGATGCTTAGTCTAACCTCATTGGACGAGACTTCAAGGCCTACCCACCACTATCATTACACCATGTTTGTATTCTACAAATGACTCAATTACTCTTCCTTTTTAGTTTTTCTTGTTAACTTTGTTAGTTTTGGTTTGATGATGGAGCTCAGGTCCTTATTCTTGGCTAAATGTGTGCTCTGCCATTGTTGGTTTCTTTGCTTTTCTTCTTCCAGAATAAGAGAGCAACTACTTGGTTGGTACACTCTCAAAGAATACTTTTAAGTGAGTCCACTTCAGCAAGTTTTAAAATGCTGTCCAGGGGACATTGGACAATCTTCTGATGCTGGCATTCTTCATGATGGGGGAGGGGAGGAAGGGCAGGAGCGAATGAAGTTAGCAGAGAGACATAGCAATGGCCTTTCAGAGTTTGGAGGCCTCCATTGATTCCACTAGAGCATTTGTACGTTCATCTGCTTATGCAATGGCATTTGTGTAAGTTTTTTTTTTCTGCTAAAATATTTATGCCATTTAAAGTGCGTAACAACCAGTTTTGCCATTTTATCCTCTCACTGGATCCAGGAGCCAGTTGCCTGTGGCCTCGAAGTATTTTTGGCCCTGTACCAATATCAAAGTCCAGCTTGCCCTGAAAAGGACACCCAGGATTTTCACCAATATCTAGTGTGTCCCAAACATTCCATTTCCAAAATGCAGCTGTTGCTTTCAGTCTTATTAAACAATAAAATCCCATTTTCTTTCTACTGTGAAAAGCAACACACCAGTCTTTGAGGTTTGATTCTAAATCCACTGTGGAAGATCATTTTAAATGCCACAGTGGCTGGTCTGAATATCAGAGTTATCTGTTTCCTTGTGGCTTCTTAAGCGAATCATTAAGACTGATGGGAGAAAGTAAATGAGATTGTCATTACACTAAATTTCTTTCTCCGCGACTCAAATTCTCAGGCAACAGAAAAGGACTTATAGTTACCAATAGAGAAGAAATATTGAGATTGTTAATTATGAAAATTGTTCTTTATAAGCCAATGTACAAGGATTAGGTACAGAATATTACCTTCATTTTAACACATAAATTAATTTATAACGTAATCTGATAAAATGTATGTCCTCTGATTTGTTGTAACTTGAAGTTGTAAAAGAGTTTAATCCAATAGGAAAAGGGTTAAACAATCATTTTCTGTCAATAAAAAAATTAAGTTATTGAATTTTCTAAATACAACAAGTAATAGTAACGAATGCCACAAGTCCAGTTCTGCAGAAATTACATATAAACAATGTTTGTATCTAGAAGTCACAATATACAAGGAAGGAACCAAATGCTCACAGTCCTAAAATAATATGTTTAATGTTGACATGGGAGGAAGCTCCAATAAATACATATATAAAACCATAATAAATGAGTAAACAGCATGCTATGCAGATGATACTGAAGGAAAAAAAGGTCAACGTTTCACTACTGCAGAAGTCCACCTCCTGAGAATTTATACCTGGCCCATGGGCAGACCATCTGTATATTTCAACTTTCCAGTCTATAATTATAATATATTATAGACATTTCTGTAACCTTTTCTGTCACTCTTCCCTTGTTTACTTTCGATAAGGAACTAACTACCCAACTTGATTCTTTGTGTTGGTTTAAACATAATCCCTTAAATAACCCCATTGCTTTTCCCTTGTCAAGGTATTTCTATGATCAATAGCTATTGGTTGAAAACAGACATAAACCCCAATTAGACCCAATGGGCCATGAGAACACATCAACTAGAGCTTTTAATATCTCTTTCACAATGACCAGACCTAAAGGCCTTCTCTTCCCCTAGACACAAAGGAGCAACTACTACAGTCAATATTGCCACAACCAAGTCAGACTGAAG
This sequence comes from Acomys minous, assembly GCF_964271855.1. NCBI lineage: Eukaryota > Metazoa > Chordata > Mammalia > Rodentia > Muridae > Acomys > Acomys minous. The sequence continues at coordinate 38,738,511 of NC_140486.1, forward strand.
ACAAAGAGGAAACTGACTTTCAAAATGGAGCCTATGCAGAAATAGAGAAACAGTTGAAACCTGGATAGTACTTCTGCCCTCCGTCTCAGTCTTGTCCTGTACAAAAGAAAGGGCCTATGCCCATTCCAAGTCCTGAGTCAGTGACAAGAAAAAATGGACTCCTTGGTTTAAGACAAATGTCATTTCAATCCATCGTTTTTGGCAAAAGATTGACTCAGCGAGTCATAAAAAGATTTTTTGGGGGAATGAGATTAAAGTTTGAGAAAATGAATTTATATTTCTTTGAGGGGTATCAAATTTCTGGAGAAATACAGCCATCTCAGACCTTGATTGAGGTGACCTAGCAGGAATGCCAAGTGTAGACACATTGTATAAAAGAAAAATGTAGCATCCATGATTATGTCACTGAACTGCAGAGTCAGCTAACCTTGTGGTACCCCACTCCTAGTCTTCTCGGTTGTGATCATAAATCACTTTTACTTCCCATCGATAATTGGTGGATCTTTGATTGATAACTGAAGACATCCAAACCAATCCACCATGCCTGTTCTCAAGTATTTAAAGTTATAATCTAATGGCACATTGAAATTTTTTAAGTGTTTTTAAAATTATCACCTTATAACTGAAAAATAAAGTTGATTAGGATGGGGCCTTCCCATCCATTTTTATGGATAATAAAAATATTCACTGGAGAGTTTTCTTGTTATCCTGAAACTATTAGCACTTTCCCCCAGCACAAATAATAAAAGATTGAGCATCATTTAAATGTACTTATTTCTTATCAACCTCAAGTAAATGGTGGGATAGATGTTAGAAATATAACAAAATTTCAAAGCAGGAGTAGAAAATGTCACTACCAACTCTCGTTCAGAATTTCTAAGACTCTCTAGGTATTTTTAAATTATCTCCTGAAGTAAACCTTCATTTTGTGCTTAGTAAGAAATTAAAACTCAGTCACAGTAGAGAAACTTAAATTGCCACAGTCCACTTGGAGGCAAGATGGTCCAGTTGTCATCCATATCTGGAATGAAAGAGTATTGCTATCATTTAATTTTCTTTCAACATTAATCTTGGGTTTTTTTTATTTTTGTTTTTAAACAATCTGGCAACTGGTAAAGATTATACAGAGTATGGTGTAATTAACCTTCTTTTACCAGAGTATCTGACACCTATCCTCCAGTTTCATTTTCATTTTACTGTTTTCTATTCAGGCAAATGCTGCATCTAATTTTACTTCTGCCAACCACTAACATCCTGCAGAAATGACAAACCATGAACTGTACAGGGTATAGTTAGGTTACTGAAATAGCTTCATTCTCAGTGTTTTGAACAGAGTCAGGGTTAAAAAAAAACTGGACCCCAAAATTCATGTGTTGATACAGTATCATAACGAGTTGCGTGGCTGTCTCTGCTGCACACATACATGGCATCATCGTGCAGCAAACACATCTGTTCCTTGGATGTTATCAGCTTCCATTCCTTCCCAAACTCACCTTCAGGACTCATTTATGGAACTCAGTTTCTTACTTCCTAGACACTCTGGGTTGGTTGTGACTTTGCCTTATAGCTTTCCTTAAATGTTCAGATCCCCCATTCTTAGAGCATCACGGTCTTCACAAACACTACGATAATCCTTGAAAAATACCAAATAAATACTTAACAGAGTACCAGTTAACACACAACAGTTAGTTCACAGCTTTTTACATGTGCTGGTTCTTAAATTTGATTTTTTTTTTTAAAAAGCAGCAACACAGAAAAAAATTTCAAATGCTGCTTATTATTTTAAATGCATGGGATCTGAATTGTGAAATCTTCTGAATAAGTTGACATACATCAATATTTATAACACTATTTTCTTTCACAAATGCTCTCTTAAACATAATTGTGATTCCTGACACCTGAAAGGTGGATGGTTGTCAGAAAGCCTGACCGGGACCCAAAATTTTGGAATGCATTATGAATCACACAAAAATCTTATAGTATGTGTCTTATTAGACAAATATGAGAGATAATTTTCACATTCTAAATGCTGAATATATATACTATTTATTAATAGCATATATCCTAATACACAAAACATGTAAACATAAATACACAAAATTTCCATAAGATGGATATATATTCTACATAATATGTATTTTCTGTTTGGTTTTCCTTTTTGAGAGCCTCATCGTACAGCAAAACTGACCTTGAACGCATGATCCCCTTGCATCAGCCTTTCCAGTTGTGAGTACAGACATCAGTACCACCATACCTGGCTAGTATTTGCTCATATATATGAATCTCATATAAATAGACACATAAATTCTTTTCAAATGGGGCACTTCGTAATTCCTGCTAATGTTACAATTGGTAAAATTACATTGCATCAGGAGGCCATTATTGACACACACAAGGAAAAAAAAATTAATGAGTCCCTCATTGTGCCTCACATTGTTTCTTTTTCGTGTGGTGCAAACACTGAAGATATTATTAATTCAGTAATTTTCAACTCTACAGTATGTTGTTAACTATTGTCACTGAGGTGTACAATAGACACTTTAAACTTATTTTTCCTGTTTAACTGAAGTCTCTTGTTCATCTTTAATTGTAGAAGACAGGTCAGCTGCCATATAGATCTTAAACATTCCCAGATGCTTAGACCCTTAAGGTTTGGACTCCAGGGTGCCTGCCTCTGTTGAGAGGTGATGAACCCATTATAAGGTGGGACTTAATAAGAGGTCCCTTGGTCATCACCTACATGTCATCTAATTGGGACTGGGGCACCTCAGTCCCTTCCTATTTCTTACTTTTTCCTGCCAGAGGCAGAATGTGTACCGTTTTCTCTGCTACAACCCCAATACTGTCAGCCTAACACCATAAACCAGACCTTTCAAAATGAGTATTTTTCTGTAACATGGACTAGAACCTCCAAAAATGGGCCAAAAGATCTTCCCAGTGGCTGAACTAAGAATGATGCTTTAAATAATTGATTATCATAGTTCGTTCCTCACTTGGTGGTAGGCGTGGAATTGTGACAAGCTAATGAGAAACCCAGCTAAGGTGAAGTCTGAGTTTAGTGTCCTTGGGCTCATGGGGGGATTGTTTTACAAATAAAACTGAATTTTTATTAGAAAGACTATTTAAATGGACATTGCGGAGCAACAGATGGGGATCTCTACCATTTCATCTTTAAAAGACAAGCACACTTTTAGGAAAATAGCACAGGGTTGACCATCATCACAAGACTCATACAGTGCCTGGGTGGGTGTTGGTCAGGATTTAAAGCACATTGTATTGCTAGTATATGACCCTGTAGTTACAAGAGGCTAATTGCTCTAACTCCTTTAAAGGCTACAGCTGCTCCATTTTACAACTGAGTTCTCTGGACTCCCGAGCTGAAATCAAAGATGCCACCATGGCATGAGAAACACTGCTTTGCAAGCTGCACTGAGCTCAGACCCAAGCACAGAACCTGAATCTGAAAAGCGCAGGACCTTCGCAAAACACATGGATGAACGCCCCTTCCTACCACCTATTGCCAAATGGCTCAGAAGAGTGAAAGGAGATAAAGGTGCAGGTGTTCCACAAGTTTGGTACAGTCTAGATTTAGCACTTTTAGACACTTACTTTATCTGGAACAACTGAATCCAATATCACACACACACACACACACACACACACACACACACACACAAACACACGAAGGTGAATTTCCACAGGGCATGATACATAATTGTTGGCACTGAGGTGATGTGAAGAGACGTACCACAAAGATTAGTACGGTGACCCAATCCCTGGAGGCCTAGCACTTCAGAGGTGCTGGTAGGCAGATGATGAGTTCCGTCAAGGCCATCCCTTGAGCTAATGTGAGTTCCGAGCTAGCCTGAGATGAGTAGCGAACTTATTAGTTATCCAATATCAAATGGTCACCTGAAAACATACATACATACAAGTAATGTTATACAGATTGGGCAGATTAAACTTATATATTTAGATATATATATCGAGAGAGAAGGAGAGAGAGAGAGAGAGAGAGAGAGAGAGAGAGAGAGAGAGAGAGAGAGAGTGTGTAAGGAGGGGTTGTGAGAGTAGGGAGGCTTTCAAGAAAAGAAGAAAGTATGTAATTTATATTATAAACTCATTTTTATTACAAAAAAGAAAAGGAGTAAAGCTTAGATGTAGAGTGTTTGTCTAGTATGTGCAAGGCTCAAAAGTCAATCCCTAGCAATATAAAAGGGGAAAGGGCAATTTAACGAGGACTCCCTATAATCCTGAGGATCTTCCTTGGTACCCTTTTGTGTCATCCCATTTCCATCCACAGCAACTCCCTCCTTCCCTGAGATCATCTTCTAACCTCTTGCTCACCACTGTTTCCACAGGCGTGTGATCCAGGGAAGCTACCTTTCATATTTTTGTCTCTTCCTTGCTCCAAATTATTTCACTTCTATATGTTTTAAATTATTTTTCTCAACATAATTGCTATGCCTCAGCCTCCCTTAACCCTACCAAAGAGGCCTGGTGATTGTATGAACGTGCAAGTTATTCTTTTTGAAGTGTTTTGCACTCTGCAGATGAAAGGTGTTTCATGAGTTCAAAGCATTCCTGTCATTATTTGTCCAGCATTCAGGACAATCAGGGTAATTTGGCAACAGCTTTTTTTCCTTGGCAGAAGAAAAGGCTGATTGCACTGATGGCAACGAGGGTGAATTAAGTTCAATTTATTCAAGGTTAAGGTCACTAGCAATGTGCAATAAGAAGGTCTTTGTTTTGTGAATAAAAGGCATTTCTGATTTATACCCTCATTTCAGAAGAGTAGCAAATACTCATTTTTAAAATTTTTTAAATACCTTTCCCCACAATGCTATAAGTTAACTTTCTTGAGTTATAAATTTATCATCCATGGCATTTGTTTCGCAGTCATGAATCTTTCCTCTCCAATCAAATAATGCAGATTTTGATATTTGCCATAAATCATGTCTTTCTGGGTAATTCATTACATAAGGATTTATTTGTTGTTTCAAACACTATAATGACTGATAGCCATTAGTCAATGATGGGACACCAGAAGTCACAAAAGTGACTGACCAGCAATTCAGGAATAATTACTTCTACCACAACTTTAAGCAGAAACTGGTCATTGCAGAATGTGTTCCGTTTTACTCACACCCTACAGATGTACCCAAGAATATTTTAGTGCTATCTATAATGAGATTCTCTGCCACTGCCAGGCATTTAGTGCCCATTTCCCCCAGAGGCAAAGTATTCAAGAAAATAACTTTTGCCCACCTTAAAATGATGATGATGATGATGATGATGACGACGACGATGACGAAGCTTTACCGGTGGTAAGTAGTATTTTCTGGTTGATTATTTTAAGGTACTTTCTTTTGCATTGCTGTTTCAATTAATTTTCCTCTAGGTTTCTTTTTCCTTTTTGCACAGCTATCTAATTCTTCAGCATAATGTCTTTCTTTCTAAAAAAATAAAGGCACCTCACAACCTGGAAAGATTCTTCCACTTTCCTGGGGATTGTTTTGAGTTTTAGGAGTTGGACTTCATCCACACAGAGATCTGCAAATTGCCCATGTGTGAGCTGCTGACCTATGCTCACTCATGCACTATCGCGAGAACTGTAAGTCAAGGGGATCGCTAACAACACTGTGAACTGAACTTCTGCATTGTCTAAAAATCAACTAGACAGGATTGCATGGCACAGTTTCCATTGTGTAACATGAAAAACAATGTTCATACGTTTTCAGACTTACAACCGCAACAGAAACAACAGGGCAGCTAGGTGCTCCCCTTGTCCTCCACTCCCCACTCTCTGCAGCGATGAGAGGAGCTCGTGACTGAGGCTCTACAGCAGTATTTTTCAAGTTGTGGATTGTAACCCTTTGGGAGTCAAATGACCCTTTCACAGGGGTCACATATCAGATATCTTGCATATCAGATATTTACACTATAGCTCATAACACTAGCAAAGTTACAGTAATGAAGTAACAACAATAGTAATTTTATTTCTGGGGATCATGGCAAAAATGAGGGACACAGCATTAGAAAGGTTGAGAACCACTGTTCTAAAGGGTTCACCAGAAACTTGAGTTCTCCAGGGCCCAAGGGGGTCTGTTCAAACTATGCACTACCCAAGGACAATACAATAGTAAACATCAAACCCTTACTCTGATCTACCCAATGGACAGGACATTCTCCACAGTTGTCTGGAGAGTGGGGACTGACTCTGACATGAACTCTGGTGCTCCATATTTGACCACCTCCCCGTGGTGGGGAGGCCTGGAGGCACTCAAAGAAAGAATAAGCAGGCTACCAAGATTGATAACCTATGACCATATAGGGGGAGGAGGTCCCCCTCGGTCATAGACCTAGGGGAGGGGAGGGGAACAGGATGAAAGCAGGAGGGAGGGAGGAATGAGAGGAAACAAGTGATGGGATAACAATTTAGTTGTAATCTGAATAAATTAATAAAATTAATATAAAAAAGGAACAGGTTAATGTGCAAATCCCACTCCAGTGGAACACATAAACTTCCTTCTCCTCAAAATTCACAAATACCTTTTTTATAATAAAAACCATGAACAATCTTGTAGGAGGACTGATCTTGTTATTGTAGCAACCAAAAGAGAGACTGTGGACACTGACATTTAAACCATTATCTCTAATTCCGAAAGTCATGACAACCTTTAAGTGTGAGGGCTAATGACTTATTACACCTGCTTATACATGAGCCGGTCAACTTAACAGTAGAATTTCCAGTGGGTTTTATTAATAATTTGGCTTGTTTTCATTGTTTGAAAGGTAGACTGGGGTGCCCATTTTCTTTCAGCTGATTTGATTTTTTTCCTGAGGACAGAGTGGTTACAATTTCCCTTTATGTAATGAAATCTAAGGATAGGTTTATCACACATCACAATGAACCTGCATTTTCTCTCTAGGGAAGGTGTGGATGACTAAGAACCACAGGGCCAACTGGCAACACTACCCACTCTCAGGTATGACGTCCTTAAAGGATTGAAAATCTTGAATTATAAAGTGATACCAGTGGAACTCCAGGAATCTTCATTTGTCTAGCATGTATTTGTACATAAGCCATGGTTACTTACATTTTATAAATGAGGATTTTTTTCACTGACAGAAAAAAAGTATTTGAATTTGAGTTTAATTTTTATTTTTTGTTAAATATTTAAGTAGAAGGTGAAAATGCTTGTTCTTCCTTAGTCTTATAAATTCAGGTTTCTAGCATATCACCTAATATTAAATATAGCAGAATTGACCCTTTTCCCCCCAAAAGGCCTTTAAGAAACATACATTCATTGTGGTTGTTTGAATAAATATGGTCCCCATTCTGGACACCCTGACTTGATCACTTTCCCTTGGTGGGGAGGCCCCGACAACACACAGAGGATGATGGAGAAGCAGGCTATCCAGGTGAGTCCTGACAGTCTGTGGTCATATGATGGGGGAAGAGGTCCCTTCTGTGAGAGGTCTAGGGGAGGAGAATAGGACAAAAGAGAGAGGAAGGGTAGCAATGAGAAGATGCAAGCTAGGGGATAACCTTCCAGTTGTAGTTTGAATAAATTATAATAAATTTTAAAAAATAGAATGGCCCCCCATAGGCTCATAGATTTAAATGCTTAGGGAGTGGCACTACTTGTTGGCATAGGTGTGGCCTTCTTGGAGCAAGTGTCACTGTGGAGTGAGCTTTGAGATTTCAAAAGCCCAAGCCAGGCCCAATGTATTTCTCTTCGTGCTGCCTATGGATCTGGATGGAGAAGGGTGCGCCATGTCTCCTGTGTGCCACCATGCTTCCCACAATGAAAATGGACTAGACCTCTGAAACTGTCAGCCCGCCCTTTATAAGAGCTGCCATGATCATGATCTCCTCACAGCAACAGAAACTGACTAGGACAGTTATATAAATAGAAATAAAATATATAAATAAGCTTGTCATGGCACAAATATTCAATATTTATCAAATTTTCACTTTTTCACTGGCTTAAGGAATCCAAATGACAAATATTCAAATAACTAGGTCAGTGAAATTAAGCTTATTCATATAGAGCATCTAATATAAATAACATAATGGCACAGGTATTGATTTTTAATATTTTCTTTAAAATCTAATTAATATTAAATATTTTATATTAAGTATTTACTATTTAAAATTTAAATTTAATATTTTAAAATTCTAAGAATGAATTTATTACTCAGTCGCACAAGTTCAGTCATAGGGTCATTCAGCCATAAGCTTAGCCATGTTTGTTTACACATTTATAGCTTCTTAAAACATCAGCTGTGTAACATCCTTTTTACACAAAAATACTAATATTGTTTTTACTTTTCTTATGCCAATAGCATCTCTCATAATTAACCTGATTCTAACATTTTGCATTTCAACAGAACACGTGCAATGAATACATCAATTGTAAAGCTTAGTTATAAAAATGACTTGCGAAACTGTCGTCTAAGCCAGAAAGTCTCATGAAAAGCTTCACTCCAAACCCATCACTCTGCTTGAGGCCAGAAATCACTAGTCATCTCAAGTACTCAAATACTTTTTTACTTCATACTTTTCATGCCTATTTTATGTGTGCAATTTTCCAACGTGTATATACATAGACTTAGACAAGCTACCATTTAATTTTTCTCTTGGGAACCTTGCACAACTGTTTCTATAGTTTTATTTTTATCTTTTTTTTTTTCAATGTGCATGTGTCTGTGTGAGTGTGTGCCACGAAAGTATATAGAGGCCAGCAGAGTGAATCCAGTCCCCTGAACTATAATGATAGGCAGGAATGAGCGGACCGATGTAGGTGCTTGTAAGTGAAATCAGGGTCTTGGAAAGAGCAGCAAGAACTCATAACTGCTGAGTCATCTTTCCACCATATACATATATATATATATATATATATATATATATATATATGCACATATACATATGCATGTATGTATTTTTTTTCTCTTAAAATGGGGAGTTCTCAAATTCTACTTGCTTTTATCCCCCACCACCAGCATCCTTTCCCACTAGACTCCCTATGCTTGGCCCAATGCTTGGCTGTGAATCTCTTCCTAACCACTGTTGTGAGAAGCCTCTAAGAGGTCAACTCTAATAAACTCCTGTATGCAAGTATAGCAGAGCATCCTTAATAGTTTCCAGGTTTCGCTCTCTCCCATGGGGTGGGTGTTGAGACTTTCCAGGTCTCAGGTGAAGAAGATGAACTCAGCCCTGATGCGGCTTCATGAGCTGGGGTGGGTGGGAAGGGGTTCTGAGGCCCTATTCCTCAGAAGGGGAAGGGAAAAGAGAGAGGGAGGGTAGGAATGGGGGAGGAGAGTGAGGAGGCTACATCTGGAATGTAAAGTGGCGCACACCTTTAATCCCAGCACTCGGGAGGCAGAGGCAAGTGGATCACAGTGAGTTCGAGGCCAGCCTGGTGTACAAAGTGAGTCCAGGACAGAGAGGGCCGCACAGAGAAACCCTGTCTCAAAAAGCCAAAAACAGAAACAAAAGTTCCACATGCTTAAGAAATGCAAAATAGGATTGTGCAGGTAGATGTGGGTAGTTTCTTAGCAGTGGACCTAAGGGATTTCTAAAAGTGAATTTGACTGTGTGTGATTTTAGCTGTCAGCAATGGCAACAGAACACGCCTTCTTCAAGGTACATTTCTAAGCCTCGCGTTAAATTTACTCCCAAGGAGCAAAATCTGTGCTAGGACCAACCAAGGACAATACAAGCAGTAAACACTGAACCCCTACTCAGATCTAGCCAATGGACAGGACATTCTCCACAGTTGTGTGGAAAGTGGGGACTGACTCAGACATGAACGCTGGTGCCCCATATTTGACTACTTCCCCTAGATGGGGATGCTGGGTGACACTCAGAGAAAGAATAGGCAGGCTATCAAGATGAGATTTGACAGGGGGAGGAGGTCCCCCTTGGTCATAGACCTAGGGGAGGGGAATAGGGTGAATGTGGGAGGGAGGGAGGAGCAGGAGGATACAAGGATGGGATAACAACTGAGTTGTAATCTGAATAAATTAATTAAATTATTTTTTAAAATCTGTGCTAGGAGACACCTGAAAAGAATAGCCTATGACCCTACTTGGCACTGGAGCAGAGGGCCTTAACTGAAGACGTCCATGGATGGTTTTAGGAATCTTAAACTATCCCAAAATTAGATGTAAAATAGGGTTTCTTTAGACACTTTTTTTTTTTTTTTAGAAAGGACAGCTTGCTGCTTTAATCAGTTTGTAAGTCAGAACTTTCAAACATTTTTCATGTCATGGTATAGATAAAAAAAATATCATTTGTTTAGCTCCCTGGGAAGAACTAGGGGTTCAGGGAATTTAGATGGAAATACAGTTTAATATCTATGCATTTTCTCATGTAATTTATACACATTAAACGCCAAGTGTTAAAGTAGATAATAGCTGTTAAGCTAGAATAATATGTTCAAATAAGATAAAGTATTTAATGAGAACCTTGTGAAAATATCTTTTTCAATATCAAGTTTAATGCTTAAAATGGTTAAATGCATTTGCTAATAGAGGGTTTATTTTGGTTTGGTTTTTTGTTTTTTTAAATAATGATGCATTTAAAATCTTGAGTCAGAATCACTGAGAATATCTGCACAAATAACAACAAGAATAAATCCAGGCCGGGCGTGGTGGCGCACGCCTTTAATCCCAGCACTCGGGAGGCAGAGATAGGCGGATCGCTGTGAGTTCGAGGCCAGCCTGGACTACAAAGCGAGTCTAGGACAGCCAAGACTACACAGAGAGACCCTGTCTCGAAAAACCAAAAAAAAAAAAAAAAAAAAAAAAAAAAAAAAAATCCATCCCACCAGGAGAAAGGGACATATCAGATTTACCTTCGCCCTTTAGAGAATGATTCCACACAAACTCTGTGAGAGAATGACACCAGAGACACCAGACACCCAGTCATAAGGGATTGGTGATATCCTGAAAGACAGAAGAAAGGTGCTGTTCCAACCCCCAGCCTTGAACACGTTACAGGAAGAAGCAGACAGTGGAAACTCAAGCCGAACGCCAAGCACCTATGATGGGAGGAGACGGAAGCAGAACGTGAGGCGCTGCCAGCTGAGCAGCCCACGGTGCTCAACACTAGGCCCTGTACATACGTGAGCAAGCTACTCAGCGCCAAAGAGGAAAAAGAGGGCAAGGAAGGACTAATTCACAGAGCAGCATAGGCATGAAAATCTTTGCTTAGCCCCACACTGGCTGCTAGTTTGGGTGCACCTAGCAAATAGCAGTCAAGACCATAAGATCCAAGATGTCTTATGTAAAGATATAAGAGGAGGAAGACTGAGTGAACACAGGCAATGAGCACAAGCTGTGAAGAGAATGTAGAGATAAGTGCTCTTTTAGTTCTAATTGTGTCATGATCTTTTGTTTGTTTGATAGTGGATAAAGGAATAAAATATATTTGATAGTGAAAGTGTAAAAAAATGTTTGGTTTTGTTTGTTCATTCTTTCATTTGGTTTTGTTGTTGTTGTTGTTGTTCGTTTATTTTGTTTCTTGGTTTTTGGTTTGTTTTGGTTTGGTTTGGGTTGGGTTGGGTTTTGGTTTTTTTGAGATAGGATTTCTCTGTAAAACAGCTATGGCTGTCTTGGTACTCACTTTGCAGACTAGGCTGGCCTCTAACTCACAGACATCCTCCTGCCTCTGTCTCCCGAGCGCCGGGATTAAATATATGCACCACCACACCAGGTGAAAGTGCACATTTTAACGTAACTCTCCACAGCTTTCATTCTGAGAGCCTATTCTAACTATAGATAAATCCTTTGAGGGTTATAGATCTTGGGTCTTGCTAATTTTAGTGTGTGATTTTTTTTTGAAATTTATTTGCAAGGGTTTTAACAATAAAGCTTATTTTTAAAAAATAAATAAAATCAACACCCAGTAGAATCAAACTACTTGCAAAAGAAACCACAACTATATTTACAGGAACATAAAGGCTGATATCCCTAGGAGGCCTGCTCTTTTCTGAAGGGCAACTAGTGGAGTTAGTTTAGGAGAGAGGAAAAGTGTGAGGAGGACAAGGAGCAGTGGGAGGAGGGGAAATAGTGGTCAGTATGTACTGTATGAAAACAGAACAAATAAAAAGAAAAACAGTTGCTCAGCCTCCAAAATTTAAATTTACAATGTTTAGCATCTAACCAAAGTTATGATCCCTCTTTTAACTCCAAAACTGATAAATGAATGCAATATAATTGAATGTAGTAAGCCAACGTTTTAAAAAACCAAACAAATCAGCTTCATGCTTCTGCCAATACCGACCTTTTCAAAAAGAAAGTGAGACTATAATTTCATTTGTTAAGAAAGAACTACACAAACAAAATAATTGAAAATACCAGGCCGGGCAGTAGTGGGGCACACCTTTAATCCCAACACTACAGAGGCAGAGGGAAGAGGATCTCTGTAAGTTTGAGGCCAGCCAGACTGGTCAACTAGGTGAGTCCAGGTCAACCAGGGCTAGCTAGGCAGAGATACTCTGTCTCAAACAATACAAAACAAAACAAAATAAAACCAACCCACCTTATTCACTGGGTGAATAAGACTGATAAAAATTATTAGAAGACATAGATAATTGGAAAGATAGCCCATGTTCATGGATTGAAAAAACCGAGTACTGCTAAATTGTCCGTAGTACTCAGTGCAATCACTATCAACAAACCAGAAATAGAAAAAAAAAAATCCTTAAATTCTCATAGGACCGTAAAAGATCACAAGCAGCTAAAACAAAGATCACACTTTCTGATTTCAATTATGTTAAATACTCCAGTATGACTATCAACAAAGGAACAAATACAGAAAATGTAACTTATATACAATTGAATTTTTTCAGCCATAAAGAAAGATGAAGTTATATTGTCTGCAGAAAAATAAATAAATTGGATATTACCATATTAAAGGAATTAAATCTATTTCAGAGAGGCAAATATCATGTTTTCTCTTGTGGTAGAGCCTATATTTTACAAATAAATAAAATCATATATATGCATATGACATGAAAGTAGAAGCAAAATTGTCTAGTGAAATAGAGGGAACTGATTTGGGAGCAGAAGGGAAAATAATAGAATATAGAGGAATACATGTTGTAAGTCTAGTATACACTTGCATAAAATTGTCTTATGTAACACTGTAAAATAAATAGATGATTTAAAACTGAGTAGTTACACATTACATCATAATTAAAGTAACTCAAGTTCTGCATTCTGCCTTGGTAATCACTCTGCCTGTGTAGTTACATTTATTTTGAATGAACTACATATGTGCAACAATATGGAGGAACAGAGGACTGGATACACATGCTGTACTCCAATGGAGCTCAAACAATGCTGTCCATTATTTATAGATCCCCAAATAAGTACTAACAGCTGAATACATTTTTAAAATCAATTAAAAGTTTCTATATTGACAACAGGGATAGTACTGGCACAAAAACAGATACATAGTTCAATGAAATAGAATGGAAAGTCCAGGAATATTTTTTTTTACAAGGACCCCAGTGGAACACAATGGGAACAGCTGATTTGTTCAGTAAATTATATTAGGAAATTGGATATCCACACATTAAAGAATGGTTAGACCATTACACGGAGTGATACAGAAATATAAATTCAACAGACTTAAATGTAAGATGAGGGTAATGAAGTTTCTAGAAGAAAATATAGGGAACAGACTATGATATTGCTTTACAAGAACTTTTGTGGTTATTCCATCAAGAACAAAACCAACAAAAAGTGCAAGTAGGCTGTATCAAGCTGAACGAAATAAGACAAAAAATAGTTCAATGAGGAAAAACTGGGCAAAAGGATGTATCTGTTGATACTCCTTTCTTCACTTAGAGCATCAAAAGCTGCACCTGTGGTCATGTGCTTCCCACAGACAGTAGGATTCTTGTATTCATCATCTGCTTCAGTGAGTCTCTGGTGGCTGGAGGGGACATCCAGTTTCATCATGATATGCCCTACTGCCTAGGAAGTGCCATAAAAGGAAGTACATTTTTTTTTTTTAGGAACAATACCATTTGATAATGAAACTACAGTGTGGAGAGATGGCTCAGCAGTTAAGAACACTGATTGTTCTTCTAGAGGACCTGGGTTAAGCTCCTAGCACCTACATGGCAGTTCACAACTGTCTGTAATTCTAGACCCAGGGGACCTGACAACCTCACACAGACAGACAGGCAGACAAAACACCAATGTGCATAAGTATATATAAATAATAAAATGACATAGGCTAACATATATTCAAATCTTATATCTGGCTAAAGACTTGTACCTAGAATGTACAAATAACTCTCAAAATCCAGTAATAAGAAAAGACCTAGCCAAACAAAAATAGCGATTTGAATAATTTGCCAAAAATACTGAGGTGATTGTTAACCCCATGAAAGCATAGTCAACATTGTTAGTAGTTGACAGCGTGTAAAGTAAAACTACCCTGGGACAATCCTACATAAGATTGGGTGAAAACGTAAGTCAAGAGCCTCTTGTGTGGCATGGGAGAAACTGAAAACAATGGAACCTGTCTTTAAAACATTTCCTCCCTGCATTAAGCCCTTTTTTCCACAGAAGCCAAGCATTGCCTATTAAATGATTTAGTCTTTAGTGTCTTTAGTCTGGTTAGTCTTTGTCTAAAGATGAAGAAGTGCATGGGCACACAAAGCTTGAACAGCAAACGTTTGCTGTGTCTTCGGAGAAGAGCTCCAAAGCAGAACCAACCACATCCATCAGGTGGATTCTATGTCTTGCTTTACCTGCACATTGAGGTATTATTCTACAACGGGAAGGATAAATGTACCAGTAATTAAAATATAGAAAACAATTACCAAAAAAAAGAAGACACATGCAGCAACATTCTTGAACCCCAGAAACAAAGCCAGAACCTAAACACACAAGAGTACGTACCATTCATAAAATCTGTAGAATGGGAGAGAGTAACTTTCTTCTGTGATAGTAAACATTTGGAGACCACAAGGCTTCCGTTAAAACTACTGAACTCTGTAGCGCCAAAGCAGCCAACAATGTGTGAATGAGTGTGACTGTTCCAATAAAACTTTATTTACACAATGGATGTGTTGGCCCACAGGCCATGTTTGTTGGCAAGCCCTGCTCCAAAAGATGCAAGCCACTCTGTGGTGGCAGGGAACAACAGATCAGCACTGGCCAGAGGAAGCAAGGGCAGTAAGTGGGCTGAGGGAAGGGCTCCAGGAGGAGAATGGAGCACACTTTTCATTGTGATGATGGCTTTGTAAGCGCATATATGTGTCAACTCATCAAATTATATATGTTAAACACGTGCAGTTTATTGTATGTCAGTTACACCTCAATAAAGCTGTTAAGGAAAAGCAAAGCCCAAAACTCTAGGACTCTTTTTTCACATCCATTTACACATTTGTAGCAGTTGACATTTTTAGTTCAAGAAACGAACAGCCCTTGTTTTTATTCTATTATCCGATGTAATGCTGAAATGAATTTCAAATCCAGTCACACTTCTTTATACCAAGTCTTGTTTTGAGTTTCAAATGAAGCTCTCTTTTGCAGCATGTTAGTCAGGAGGCTGCCACTTGGATGGGCACATCCAGCACCAACTACAAGCATTGAAATGGAAGTCGTTTTATGCATTTGGCTGAGCTGTGTCTGCCAGAAGCCCACTCCCTTATCCTGTCCACCTCAACTCACATGACCCGCATCTGAGTGGCTGCCACTGGTATTGCAGAAAAAGTACTAGCTGCTTCCATGGCTTTGCAGGGGCTTCACAATTGGGCAGGAGTGCTCTGCAGCTGGCAAGCAGCTGGCAAGGTAGGAGCACCTCACAAACCAGGCTCAGGGAATATGAGAGGAGCGATGACAGCTGATGCTCTTGGTGTCTGCTATCTGCTTAGGTCACCATCCAAAGGCTATGAAGCCTGAAGCAACCAGCCTAGGACAATGAGGGTTCTAGCACACTAGATGCCCAAAGATTTTACATAATCCCTCCCACATCTCCTGCCATCCAGTCTACAACAGAAGTCCAGCATGCTGGGAGATTTGGATCTAAAGCTCTGGCTAGCAGAGCAGTCAACATCAGAAATGTGGGTTTGATTCTTACTAAATTGACAGCCACTAAGATTATCTTTGCATAATTCTGCCTGAAACTATCTTATATACCCTAAAGGTGAGCAGTGAAACAGAAACACTGCCTTCTAGTGCTTTCCAGTATGTTCTCTGTGGGCACAAGGGAGCTTTCAAGAATTTATATGAAAGCACTGCCTAAAGCTCGAGTACATGTCAGTTGAAATAACAGCTCCTTATTTGCTGTGTGACTTTAAACAATTCACTTAAGTTCTCTGTGCTCCAACATTTCCATCTTCAAAGTTAGACAACCCTCAGTCTTCTATAAAGATTAAGTGGGGCCATGAAGCCCAAATGTCGTATTAAACATGAGTATTTAACATTATTATAATTTACAAGTTCCCCTGACATACAATTTTGTCTGGTCTCTGTATAGATAGTTTTCCTCCAAGCTTTGTTTTGTGCTTAATACACACAGTTTTTATTTTCTGCACCCAGAGTCTTGACATTTACAATCACATTCATCTGGTTGCTAATGCAGCCTAGTTTTAGCACGTATGCTTACTTTATAGATCTCTTAACTTTGGCTCCTCCTACTCTTTAAGACTACCCATCACATTAAATCAGAGTGTTTCTTTCTGGGTTTGTTTTACTATGTTGTATGTTATCTACTTTCGCTGACCACCTTAACACTTTGCTGCTGCTGCTGTTGGCTGTATCCAGCAGGGATACATGTGAACCAAGCAAAATGCAAGAACTGCTTACCAAATTGAAGGATATCTCTTTAACCCTACAATGGTTTTTTTAACCTTCAATGTTAGAATGATGACATTTTTTATGTCCTATGACAACTATAATGATTGAATCATGTACCTCGAGTTGACCAGTATGTAACTAGCAGTCAATAAATGTCAGCTGTAATTATTGTAAAGTCCTTGTTCCTTTTCTCCAAGAGTTCCTGAAGCCACATAAACCCAGATAATCTAAGCTCATCTAAGCTCTTCCTTACAGCACCCAATTTCTTTCCTCTCTCTCTCTCTCCCTCTCTCTCTCTCTCTCTCTCTCTCTCTCTCTCTCTCTCTCTCTCTCTCGGTCTCTTTCCACCCAGGATGTAATCTAGCTTTATTTTTGCCTCATGAAACTCCAATGAGAACAGGTCACCACAGGAGAGCATTGCCTTCAAAAAGAAGCCATGAGTCCTTTTTGCCTGGGCAGCCTTGCAGATCTTAGGTAGGGTAAATGTGGTGTTCTGCACCTCACATCTGGTTGGGAGCTCATATTCTTCTACTGGCTTCAGTTCCTCGTCAAGATGTGACTTCTCCAAGTGTCTCTCTGAGGTCATAGAGATTTTACAACAAACCTAGCTCCTAGGAAGGGAGAAGTTGATTCCTCTAGGCCTGCTGTACCTGTGCACACATGTCCATAACAAAGAACATCCAATTTCTTAAGTAGTGACATCCATCTTTTAATTTTGTCTTTAAAAGTAAAAATCATCTCTTTCATTTATAATAACTGAATATCAAAGTATAACTCTATTCATAATTTCAAGACACCTCTAACATCTCACTTATGCCAGACAAGCTTTTGTTTGTTTGTTTTTCTTTCTTCTTCTTCTTCTTCTTTTTTTTTTTTAGACAGAGTTCTCTGTGTAGCTTTGGCTATCCTGGACCCAATTTGTAGACCAGGGTGGCCTCAAACTCACAGCAATCTGCCTGCCTCTGCCTCCCTAAGTGCCAGGATTAAAAGCATGTGCCACCACACTGGGCTAGACTTTGAGTTTTTAACCCAAGACATGGACCACCATATCACACATTGTTATTGGTTTGTCCTTAGTCAGCATGGACAGATGACATCCCATGATCTAATATCAAGTACACTGAGATAGACCCTCCATTTCCGTGATGAAGCTGAATGAAGCCAACGCTCAGCAAACTCAGGCCTGCAGTCCACCAATACCTACGGTCCAGTGCTCCACAGCAAATGCCTGAACCTCTAAGTAGGAACTGAGCCTATGGAAGCTGTTTTTCCTATACATACTTACCTATGATAAAGTTTAAGTTATAAATTAGCCATAGTAAAAGATTAACAACAGCAAACAAGGAATTACACAATTACAGTAATATAGTGGGAAAAAATGCCGTTCAACAGCAGCTCTTTGCTTGAACCTTGGTGCCACTATTAAGATAAAGATCCAATTTGATGGAAGCACAGTAAAACTATGGTGGTCAATCTGACAATGGAAATGGCTGCCTAACTAATGGGTGACTAACAGTGGGCCACAAATACAGGAAGGATTCTTGTAACAAGTGATTTGTGCCTTCAGTAGGATAGCACAAAGATTCAGAAAATGATTTTCACAAAAGCATACAATTTTAAACAAATATTTTCTTATTTCCAGAATTCCCATTTAATACTTTTAGAATACACTTTATCTCAGGTAACTGATGCATCAGGAAAAAATGCTACTAAGAGGGTTGCAGCCCTACTCACCCCCTAGAATTTAAGTGAGGTCTTACACCATTCTCCAGACTTTTTAATATGAGGGTGAGAGCATTTATCTACATTTAAGCCTTTTCATCTATGGCAACTGGGCCGTACAACAGAGCTTTCCTATTCTACATTACTAAAAATTCTAATTATTATCCCAGAAATCGATGCAATACAACAAACTATAGAGCGGGCAAGAACTTAAACAAGTAATTTTTATTACAATAGAGGTTTATGTACTGTTTCTTTTTAGTATGGAGCAAATTTGTCTTTAGAAACCAGTTGTGTTAAGAATGAGACATCTGCTTTTAGTTTCCAAAGCTTCCTGTCTTAGATGAAATTGGCCAAAGTCCTCACTTAGAAGGGGCCACTGAGAGCTACTTTCATACTGGCCACCATTTCTTCTGCATTTCAGACACTAGGTTGAAATCCTTTTTCAGTATTACATGACTTAACACTTGCCAACTCTAAGACATGTGTCTTATTATGACTTGTGCAGATGAGGAGACATTTCCTTAGTAAGGAGTATTGTCAAAGCTCATCAATATAGCATACAAATCAGAGAAAAATGTAATTAAGAGCTTGTCCGCCCAGAAGCTGGCTTCCAAGTTCATCATTGACAGCAACAAAAGATTTTCTTTTTTGATAACTTCAATAATAAAACTGAAAATGAAAAAGTAGAAATCCAAGATTTGTAGGCATCCTTATGTGTTATAAATATCAGTCTTTTTCTAGTTTTGTATTCAAAAATACCAGAGTATGTTACTATATTTTAGTATATTACTACAAGAACATCCATACTTCTCATTTCCTTACACTGTGAGGATGCTAATATTGTCTGGATGTCAAGAATCCCAAGACAATTCATTTATTCTTCATGATAAAAAGTTACTTAAAGCGGTTTAGGCGGCGTTAACCTAACGCTGTAGAGTCGTGGGTTTCCAGCTTCTTGCATTACTTTTGCCCGGTGCTATTCCGGATTCCAAGGAGTCACTTCACGCCCGATTGTTTCCCGGTCTCTCCATCAACATTCAACGCAGTAATGGTGTAATTCACAGCGCCAACATAAGCACTGTGAACTTGGAGAAATCCTGTGTTTCCGTGGAATGGACAGAAGGAGGGACCACAAAGGGTAAAGAGATCAATATTGATGACGTGGCTGCAATAAACCCAGAACTCTTACAGCTTCTTCCCTTACACCCAAAAGACACTCTACCACTGCAGGAAAATGTAACCGTCCCACAGAAATGCAGATCAGTCAACTCCAAAATTCCAGCTCCAAAAGAAGGTCTTCGAAGCCGCTCTACGCGCATGTCCACTGTCTCAGAGGATCGGCTTGCCACTCAGGAGAATGAGATGGAGGCGGAGCTGCCTGTGCCTACAAACTCTCGCAGGCAGTTTTCCATTCCCACCGGCCACCCAAGGCCCTCCTGCTCTGTGGTGACAGAATTACCGTTGCCCATGGTCAGCGAGGAGGCAGAAGAGCAAGTCCACCCCACCCGAAGCACATCTTCTGCAAACGCTGGGAATTCAGTTCGGAGGAAATCGTGTATCGTGAAGGAAATGGAGAAAATGAAGAACAAGCGGGAAGAGAAGAGGGCCCAGAACTCAGAAATAAGAATAAAGCAAGCTCAGGAATATGACAGCAGTTTTCCAAACTGGGAATTTGCCAGGATGATTAAAGAATTTCCGATTACTATGGAATGTCACCCACTTACTGTGACTGACCCTATCGAGGAGCACAGGATCTGTGTCTGCGTCAAGAAGCGCCCGCTGAACAAACAAGAACTGGCCAAGAAAGAAATCGATGTGATTTCTGTTCCCAGCAAGTGTCTCCTCCTGGTGCATGAGCCCAAGTTAAAGGTGGACTTAACAAGTACCTGGAGAACCAGGCTTTCTGTTTCGACTTCGCCTTTGATGAGACAGTTTCCAATGAAGTCGTCTACCGGTTCACAGCAAAGCCACTGGTACAGACAATTTTTGAAGGGGGGAAAGCAGCATGCTTTGCCTATGGACAGACAGGCAGTGAGAAGACACACACAATGGGCGGAGACTTGTCTGGGAAAAGTCAGAACGCATCCAAAGGGATCTACGCCATGGCTTCCCGGGATGTCTTCCTTCTGAAGGGTCAGCCTCGCTACCGGCACTTAAACCTGGAGGTTTATGTGACATTCTTCGAGATCTACAATGGGAAGGTGTTTGATCTGCTCAACAAAAAGGCCAAGCTGCGCGTGCTGGAAGACAGCAAGCAACAGGTGCAGGTCGTGGGGCTGCAGGAGCACCTGGTCAGCTGCGCCGAGGATGTCATCAAGATGATCAACATGGGCAGCGCCTGCAGGACTTCAGGACAAATGTTTGCCAACTCCAACTTCTCCCGCTCCCATGCCTGCTTCCAGATTCTTCTTCGAGCCAAAGGGAGATTGCATGGCAAATTCTCTTTGGTGGATCTGGCAGGAAATGAACGAGGGGCCGACACTTCTAGTGCTGACCGGTAGACTCGCATGGAGGGTGCAGAAATTAACAAGTCTCTCCTGGCTCTGAAGGAGTACATCCAGGCGCTGGGGCAGAACAAGGCTCATACTCCGTTCCGTGAGAGCAAGCTGACACAGGTGCTGAGGGACTCCTTCATTGGAGAGAACTCAAGGACTTGCATGATCGCCATGATCTCCCCAGGCACAAGCTCCTGTGAATATACTTTTAACACGTTGAGATATGCAGACAGAGTGAAGGAGCTGAGCCCCCATAGCGGGGCCCAGTGGAGAGCAGCTAACTCATATGGAAACAGAAGAGATGGAAGCCAGCTCTAACGGGACCTCACTGGCAGGCAATTTCTCCAAAGAAGAGGAGGAGCTGTCTTCTCAGATGTCCAGCTTTAATGAAGCCATGACTCAGATCAGGGAACTGGAAGAGAGGGCCATGGAGGAGCTCAAGGAGATCATACAGCAAGGACCAGGCTGGCTTGAGCTCTCTGAGATGACTGATCAGCCAGACTATGACTTGGAGACCTTTGTGAACAAAGCAGAGTTTGCCTTGGTACAGCAGGCTAAGCACGTCTCAGCCCTGCAAGAAGTCATCAAGGCCCTGCGCCTGGCCACTCAGCTGGAAGAACAGGCTAGCAAACAAATAAACAGCAAGAAACGGCACCAATGATGACTTCCAATAAAGATCTGTTTGGTATCAAAAAAAAAAAGTTACTTAACTATAACGATGAGGAGGTGGAAATAGAGTGCTACTTTACTGGAGCATTTTTCCTTCCCTCGTTCCAAAGCCATTGCTCAGTGTCTATAAACCTCCATGTAGCCTTGTGAAGCACTTGATAGTGGCAAAGGCATTTTCATGAGCATTGGCACCACTTGTGAAACCTACCACACTCTAGGTCAGAGAAACCTCTCTCTGTGTAGAGAACTTGAACGTAATTTTACATGTGAAATAGCCACCTCCAGCTTTCTATAAGAACACCAGCATAGTCCTTTGAAAAATCTAAGATAATGTATTACCTTATATTGCCAAGTTGAAATTTGATCTGTCAGCAGAAGTATTTTGGAATAAGTCCGTGTTTCTCATTGAAAGAAGAGACCCAAAACAACCCCCAAAAGAAAATGATGTCACAAAGACAAATTTAGATTCCAGGTAAAGATATTTATGTGAGATCCCTTCTGCTAAGTTTGCGTCCCTTTTTTAAAAAAAATCTAGCTATTTCTTTTTCATTGAAAATTGTAACAGAAAATTATACCTGATTTACATTTTAAATTTCCACGTAACTATCAACTTTTATAGTAGAGAACAGATGCTGGTGTGAACTTCACAAAGCTGAGAAATGTTTCTCAAATCCATGGCAGAGGGATGTCAAGTGGAAACCAGGAAAAGAAATTCTAAAAGAAGACCAGGACCGCCACGCCTGCCTGGACTTGTTCAGTGTGACAATGCCTTTATCCAGTTAGAGTCCTAAGTGACTGAGAGTCCAGAAAAGTCTTCAGCAATGTGAATCTCAGTTTAGACAAGCTTCAAACCAAATGCCTATCTGTGCAATTAGTAAACAGGCACCCCAAGACACACACTAGGACATTCCAGGGCAGGACCTTGTGTAGCTTTTCAAAGGAATATTTCAATGTTAACCACCACAATTATTGTGGATTGGATTCTACTGGATCTTAGTGTCTAGGGCAGCAATCATTTCAAAAAGAAAGCTTCAGTAAATTATCCAGCCCAGCTACAAATATAGTGTTTGCCTCCAACCAATTGGACCCAGTAAGTTAGTTAACTTCTTAAAAATTGGACTTGATAAAGCAGCTGTGAACTTGAGTTTGACTCCTCAGACATATCTTCCTACTCCCAATCCTGCATTCATCTGAATTAATACAAACGTGTGAAGAACACCACCCAGGAAGATAGGAGCTAGGCAGAGATAAACAAAAAGTTTATCCTAAGAGCATCCTAGAGCATGCCAACTATTTCAATCATTTCATAGATCATATTAAAAATGACAAGAGGAAATTTGGGGGTAAGCATCAGCCAATTTTTTTGAGCTTCCTCTAACATTTTGTACATATGAGTCCTTGACCTCATAAGTCTGAGAACTTTTTTTTTTACTTCACTGTGTTCCCTTCAAAGCTCAGATTTGTTTTGATATATTATAAAATAATATATTGCTGATATTTAAAGAAACAGATAAGGGCACCGGATATTACATGCAGAATATCATCTGTTAACTCATAGATCAAGATGTGCTGACAGGCTGGGCTTGGTTAATGATGTTTTCCACAGCCTGATTTTAAAAAAATGATCTGCACAAGACTGTTTTCTAGAGCAGGGTACAAATACCCACAACAGGGTCCTTGTTGAGGGTCTGAACTTCCACATAAACCTTCCATATAAAATCCTCCTAATAAGCAAAACATTTAAACAAGTCTAGAATCAAGTTTACGCTTTAATGGCATTTTATTGGGCATTTTATTTAACTTCCATTTGAGATTTAATAATTTCCTGTCCTCTCTCCTCTCATTCACCAAATCATCTCACGGTATTTACCAGGCATTCACTGCCTCGGAAGGGTTGCCATAGACTCCACACACAGGTCACAAAGCATCTAGGAGGAAGCAAATGGGATCACAACTGCTGCTATTTTACATACAGCGAGAGCACCCACGGGGCTTAGAACAAACACAGCATTGTGCTGCGCTGGGCAGCTGGTTGGCTAAATGTGGTCCCCAGCTGTCAATGAGACAACTGGTGGTAATGAATTATTAGAGATTCAGAACTATCTAGGCCACGTCTCGTCCCTCCTTATAGACAAGCTGTTTAGGTAGGTCTACATTTTTTTTTTTTGTTTCGGGCCACCAAGGGAAATTTTGGACATGAAGGCAAAACACACATAGCAGCAGTGTGGCTTTACCCCAGTCCTGGTGGTAAAACAAATATGTGATATGGAGTTAGTTCTGTTATTGGTTAACAGCAATGACTTAATATCAAGTTGAATCAACTTCAAGGAAACAAAGTTTACCGCTGGATTCATTTTGCATGCATATACTGTAACAATGTTTAATAAAAAGTTTTAAGCTACATAGGTGTTCTAGGGGAACACGGCCCAAAGTTTTGATGGACTTTTTAAAAGAGTTGGGTAACAATGAGAAATTGCTGAAGTTTAGAAAGTCAAACTAGGTAGATGCTCTGTTTCTCTCAGCACTGTGTTTTGAGAAGGTCTGTGAGTTTCGAGAGACATGCTGTGCAGCGACCCCGATCCTCTCTTGGCACTTTGCAGTTATATTGCTACCAAGTTTGTCCCCTCCCATCTCCTTTGGCTGTACAGAACTCTAGGATGCATGTGGGTCTCTCCCAATGTGGCTATATGCTCCCTGAGAGTGTCATGGGAACTCTTGAGTCATCATCTGTAACTGCCTAAGGCGAAAGTAATGGCTCCTCTAGGTTATCGCTGTCAGAAGCCTGTGTGTGTTCCCAGCAATGCTCCAAGGTGAGTTCCTCCTGGTCCAAGCACAGATGAAGCAAAGCCCTTTGCAATGCATAAATGTGTGTGTGTGTGTGTGTGTGTGTGTGTGTGTGTGTGTGTGTGTGTTTCTTTCTATTATGAATTCATACAAGAACCCACAATCTTTGCAAACGCGTCACTTGACTCTGCATCTTGACATTGCCACTGTCAACAGTGAGACATGAGTTTTCTAGAGAACTGGATGCTAATTATGCTGTTAGGTTTTAAGAGAAAACAAAGAGTTTTCTCTAATGTTCTCATTTTAACCAGATAACAAAAACAGGATGTGGTTTTTATCCCATTTTGTTTTGCTCTTACCTTTATTGAGCTAGGAATATGTCAAGTCAGAAAAGGAAGAAACTAAAGAATAAAGGTGGCATTTGTCCCTACCTTAAGACGTAACCCTGTTATGCAATAATGCCGCCCAGCCCTTCTCAGCACTGCCACTGTGCCCAGAGCACAAGTGAGTAGCTTTGATACTAGAATGTAAGATATCAGAGGATAAATATAGGAAAAGCTGCGTACACATCCTGTTCAGATAGCAAAGTTTAAACACCCTGTGTACAAGATGAGACCCCATCAGTTCACCACCGGAAGTATTGTGACAGCATTTTAGTACTGGTTTGAGTTTAAACTTGTCTTCTGCCTGCAGTAGGGAAAAAATAAAAAAGATTTGTACTTCAGCTCTTCTTCAAAGTCTATCTATCTTTATAGTATGTTCAATTCATTCTTCTATTTAAAACAGATCTAATGATACCTTCACAAAAACATATTACTATTATCAGTTTAAAAGTCCAAGAACAAAAATTGAAACAGTGAAAAGAAATAACAGATAAAGAATGATTATTTAATAAACTCAAATAAAAAATGTATTTTTACTGCAAATTTCAAACTTTGTGACCATTTAGCTGGTGATCCACACCTGTAACTCCAGCACTTGGGAGGAAGAGGCAGGGGGTTAGTATTTAAGGCCATTCTCACCTACAGAATAGGCTGGAGGTGGTGCTGAGCTTCATGAAACATTATCTCAAAAATTAAAAAATAGTATTTGAAAACTCATTTTAGATATAAACTTAGAGATGAAGTAATTTTCTCATTCCCCTCCATATATAAAAATTCGATTGATGGAATCAGTAAGGTGATTCAAAAGGTTAAGAACACTTGCTGCCAGTCCTGATGACCTGAGTTCAATTCCTGGGACCCATCAGGTCAAAGGAGGAAAACAAAAGGCGCCCTCTGTTTATCACATGCATGTCACACAAATAAGATAATATGAATAAGACTTTTAAATTAAGAAGATATGTAACTAATTCACTTGTTATATAGGAATTAAATAAGAAAAATTATGCTTATAGCTTATTAAGAAAACCCCCTAGGATAGATTCTTTTGTTAAGCTAAACTATTCAATTTCATTTACATTTCTAATAATATGATAAAATTTAAATTTTCAATTCAATTTTAGTTTAGTTGTTAAAGTAAGTTAATGCTTATGAGAAATTCTATCTTAATTTTTTTTGTTTGTTTAATTCTGGTTTTTGTTTTAAGTTTTTGATTTGTTCTTTACCACACACTTATGGTGACTGAATACAATAGTTTTGTTAAAAATTAAATGTTTGATATATCAAATTTACTTCCTTTTTGTTTTTGTTGTTTTGTTTTCTTAGGTTTTTTTTTTCAAGACAGGGTTTCTTTGTGTCACCTTGGCAATCCTGGAGCTCACTTTGTAGACCAGGCTGGCCTTGAACTCAGAGACCCACCCACCTCTACCTCCCAAGTGCTGGGATTAAAGCCGCATACCACTATGCCTGACCCAAATTTACTTTCTTAATTTAAAAGTTTAACGTACTTCTTTTAGAAAAATTAGAATTTTTGAATTTTTTAGAGCCATAATGCAATAAATGATATCAAAACAAATTATATTTTTTTTCAGAAAATTAGGAAAAATGATCTTAAAATTCAAATGGAAACACAAAAGACTCAAGTGGCCAGAGCAGTTCTAAGTAGAAAGAACTGTGCTAGACGTATCACATTATTTGTCCTCAAATAATGCCTCAGGGCCATAATGATAAAAGAAACTGTACAGTAGTGGGCCCAAAACAGACATGTAGAACAACGGAGCTGAGCATCGGAAGAACACCACACAGCTGCAG
This sequence comes from Acomys minous, assembly GCF_964271855.1. Taxonomy (NCBI): domain Eukaryota; kingdom Metazoa; phylum Chordata; class Mammalia; order Rodentia; family Muridae; genus Acomys; species Acomys minous. Next base: position 38,765,209 of record NC_140486.1, read on the forward strand.
CCAGGAATATTTTGCATGGTGTAGGAAATGCACACTGAAAAAAGAGACAATTTCTTCGATGCTGGCAAGAATATAGAGAAATACAGTGCCTTATATATGCCTCAGAAAGATTCAAATGATTATAACCACTATGGGAGTCAGTGTAGAGGCTCCTTAAAAGTAAAAAATTACAACTAAAATATGATCCTGTGATACCATTCTGGGGCACAGCCACAGATGACTCTGAGTCAGCATCCCACAGAAACAGATACACATCTATGTTTACTGTTTCACTGCTCAAGATACTGAGAAATGGGCCTCGCCTAGATGTCCATCAACAAATGAGTAGGTAAACAAAAATGTAGTAGATAGGCAAATGGAATTTTATTCAGCTACAAATTAAAAGGCAATAAATATAAGTGCATTTGTTTAAAGAAAAAATGTCTTTTTTTTTTTTTTTTAGGAAAATGGGCCAAACTGAAAAATTATTATTTTCATTAAATTAAGCCACATGAAGAAAAAAGTGTGTGTGTGTGTGTGTGTGTGTGTGTGTGTGTGTGTGTGTGTGTGTATTACTCATGCAAATGAGCACAAGTGCCACACTGCACCTGTAGAGGTAAAGGGAAAATTTGCTAAAGTCATTCTTTCCTTCCACCATGTAAATTTCTGGGATCAATCTCGGATTTTGGGGCTTTGTAGCAAGTACCTTAACCGGGCGAGCCCATCTCATTGTTCCCCTAAGTATATCTTTAACGCTGTTCAAAGCTTGGTAATTGGATCGAATTGTTATAATAATAACGAACAAGAATGGAGAAGAAGGGGCAGGAAAAGAAGAAGAAAACTATCTTACAGTGAGTGAAAGGAATGGCAGGAAAGTGGAGACCCAGAAGTCAGGGCATGACGCTGCCAGGATGTACACTTGTCAGACAGAGAAAGAAAAGGTCCCAAGAAATGGCTTCAAAAGTTGTTTTGCTTTGTTTTGTTTTTTTAAGTTGTTATCAGAGTACTACTGTATAAAAGAATCACTGGGTGAGCACCTCAGTGGGTCAGAATGGAAATGTTGAGCACTATCCAAGGTCTCCCCACAAGAAATGATACAGATTTGATGAGCTCAGACTATTTGATGGGCTCAGTCTGACCACAAATAATTTTACGTAAATACCTTCCCCTCAACCCAGCCTGTCATTTACAAAGGAGAGCAAATGAGACTGTTAGGGTGGTCATCTCAGTTAAATTTCAAAACTCCGATGTGGATATATCCCTTTCCTCTGGAATTTGCACATTTATGTAAATAAAATGATTGCCTGTTCTCAATATAGAGGGTTTTTTTTTATATTTATATATAAAATAACCTAAGAACATTTTGCCAAATTACTTGTTCTTCAGGAAAATGAATAGATCCCTTAGTACTTTGAGAATGCTTAATGAAGGCAGAGAAAACGTGTTAAAAAAAAAAGTCTTTGAAAGGATTGGTAAAAAGAAATAACAAATACAAAGGGTGCAAGCAGATAGGAAGGTGAATCAAGAAAATAGTTTAATTATCCTGTCTGCGCTACTGACCTGAGCTGAGCCCCCGACTGGGATGATAATAGGAACGTGGGTCATAGACATCTGTTGTTTATGACTATCAAAGATTCCCAGCCCGTAGTTTTCAAATACTGTTTTTTCCAATAGAAAAAAAAATTTCCCACAGGAAAAAAAAATCTTCCTTGACTCCTAATTCCCTTTGAGTAAGGCTCAAATGGTGAGCATGCGACTCAGACCTGGCCAATAAGGCAATATACAGCCACCATCCTGAGTTGTTTTCTTTTTTTAATGGCGAGCACGTGAACAAAAATGACCTGTTAGAGAGCCTCACCAAGAATGATTTGGGGAAGTTTGCCACTGCATATGAACAGCCTTCCTGAGAAAAGAGCCCTGTGCAGTGAAAAAGGCGGCTGTATGCAGGAATGGAGAGGCTTAGGATAAATTCACTATGACCACTGAAACCAGCTCTTCCTGAATTCCAAAGTCCAACAGATGATTTGGTTGCTTCAGCCAATGAGCTCCCTTTTCGTCTTAAGCCTGTTTGTATTGAGTTTCTGCTGGCAGCAACCAGAAGAATTTTGACTGGCACTTCAAAAAACCAGAAAGAAGCCCAGATAAGAGAGAGGGGTGAAGCTGAGCCACCACAACCCAAAACCCAGGAAGGTAGTTAGGGATCCGATGTGAGGAGTGGTGTAAGCCTAAATATTTCAAAGTCAATTTGAGGACATTTTTCTTTCCAATTCTACTCTTAATTTAGCAATGAAAACTTGAACAAATAATTTGGTCTTTGTATTACCTTTGATGACTAAAGACAGCAGTGCCTCCCTAGAGCACTGTGTGTGTAAAATCAGATACTATGCGTGTGAGAACACACTACATGGGCAGTAGATACAGTTCCCTTGTCTCATTCCTACTGGAAATGGCAGCAGAATTTACACAGACAAGATTATATAGCTTTTAAAAATTCAAGTTATTTTCTGAATCTCCCAGCATAATCCATCTTCTCATGCTTATGTTAAAAAATTACATGCTTTCCCATCACTGCCATCCATATTCCCTCTCCGTTAGGATATTATTCATGACAAGATGTTACAAAACCCAAGAAAGTTTGTATTTTAAGCAGGATACATAAAATGGAAAATTTAAACCTTTAAGAATGATTTCCTGAAGTTTACATTTTTTTTTTAGGCATGGTGTGGCAGGCTTGCTTCGACAGGAAATTCAGTTTACCTAGATGCTAAGACAACATGTGAGGGGAAAAAATAGCCCCATAAGTCAACCCACACATCCACAACATATTTAAGCAGAGCTAAGTGATAATCATGAAATAATTTGGCTTTAAAGCTGCACGCTGTGGGGTTACAGCATAAAGTAATTTGGAAATACGGACATACAAAGAATGTCACTAAATGGGTAGAGGGATGGCTCAGCAGCTAAGGATGCTTTTGCAGAGGACCCAGTTTATTTCCCAGCATCCACATTAGGAGGCTCAACTCCAGCTCCGTGGAAGCCAATGCTCTGCTCTAGCCTCCATGGGCTCCCACACATACAAGGCATACACTCAACACAGATATGCCCAATGTACCCAATACGCATAAATAAACATAAGCAATTTTTAATAAAAAATAGAATGTCACAAAGTGGGGGTATTCTAAAACATGCAGGTAAACATTGAAAATAACCAAATTGCTTAGACACCATTTCGTCTTCATCGCCTTTCTCTCGCTGTTTTGATCAGAAGCCAGCTGCTGATCACCACACTAAGAGACTCTGGCAGAGGTACCCATGATCCCAGAATGTTTCTGACCTTGAAATGGACTCTGTCAACCTGCCTGACTCTGGGACTTTGACGCTGCTTGCTACACCTGTTTTGCAACTTTATCCATCCCCTGGTCCCGTACGTAGCTGGGCCCCTCCCTTGCTTCTTGGTCTTCACCGGTGAGTCTTCCTCGACACCTTCTTCCCCTCCGTGAGCTAACTGAACCTCATGCGTTGAGTTGTTACACACTTAGTGAGTCCTGGGTCTATTCTTGCTGCTTCCTGTGTCTCACAAGCTGGTTTTACACAACAAAGTAGAACTCCTGGCAATCATTCTTTCAGAGGCACAGTCATCAGGAAGTGCGCAATGTAAGATGCCTGACACTCAGTGAAGAAATCGTGTGAGCCGTTGCTTTCCTAGGCAGTCAGAGAGTCACCACCACGGACCTGTGGGCCTGGAAACACAGGAGTGAGAGCCCTGCAGCATGGACGAGAGCCTGCCACCTATGCCCAAGCAGTCCATAGGCCCAGAGACAGGTACCAAAGGTCCTACATTTGAGGTAGATGTGTGACACCACGATAGATAATTGAAGCCTGTGACTTGGTTTTCAGTGTTCTCAAATGTTAAAAATCTCCAAATTGGATAAATGATAGTGAAGGCTGCCTTTTGAGTGGTAAATTAACTAGCAACCCCATGAAAACAAGACAAGTATTCAAAGGTAACAGTAATAATGAAAAACCATTGTCTTTAAATAACAAAAACCTAGGGAAAAATCAATGTCCATTTAAGCAGAACTGGTTAAAATAATTATATCTTGCTTTTCTGTGGAGCACTGAACCTTGTAAAGGAATGTCCCTGTGCAAGATGATATGAAATGATGCCAGCAGAATAAATTGAATTGCACGGCAATGTACATAAGGAGCCACCCCATATTTTTGGTAGAATGTATATTAAAAATTCAAAATAAAGTATGTGAATGTGTTCCTAAACGTTGATGCTTACCTCTGAGAAGCTGCTTGACAGATGAAGACTTTAATTTTCAATGTTTTCATCATACTGACTGAAAGTTTTTATAATGTATGTGTAACATAATTTTCTAAAGGAACAAACAGAACTGAAAAGAAAAGTCACTGTTTGTGAAATATCTGGTTTTTTTCCCTCTCTTTCTCTCTCACTGATTCCTTCTCTTCATTATGCCCCTATCGAGAGCTATATTTAAAGCAATTAATGAGCCTTTACTTTTGTCCAGTTTTAGCCTCACAGCATCATAGAAGTCAATGCTTGATGTCATGTTACTAGGAGTAAAATTATTTGTCACTTTGTGTCAATTCTTCAACCTGTCAATTGAATTTGTCACGGTTTTGTTCTAGGCAGTCAAGATATATTGACAATTTCTTGAATGTTTGTTACTAGTTGAGCAAACTACAACCACATCAGAGCCCAGAGCTGTGCTGTGATAGCTTGGATGAGACTGTCCCCCATACGCTCACCTATTTGAACATTAGTTCTTAGTGGCACTATTTGGGAAAGGGATGTGCCCATGTAACAGGAAGAGCAAGAGTGGGGGTGGGCCCAGAGCAGTGGGTCTCAACCTGTGGGTTACGGCCCCTTTGGTTAACCCTCTGTCTTCAAAAATATGTACATTATGATTCATAACAGTAGCAAAACTACAGCTATGAAGTAGCAACAAAAATCATTTTATGGTTGGGGGGGGTGGTCACCACAGCATGAGGAACTGTATTAAAGAACTGCAGCATTAGGAAGGGTGAGGCCCAGTGGCTTAGAGAGTTCATAGTTCGGGCCCACTTTCAGTTTGCTCTTTCTGCTTCACGATAGGATTGAAGACGTGATCTCACAGCTCCCTCTTTCTGCTGCCACGCCCCCTCCCTCCATAAAGGACATTCCTCATTAACCATAACCCAAAGGAAAACCTTTCTTTCATAAGTTGCCTTTGGTCCTGGTATTTTATCACAGAAACAGAAAAGTAACTGGTAAGTGTGTCTTTTTTACCTAAATCTAGACCAGACATGTTGATCTGTTTTCTAAGTTTCCCTCCTGCCACTCTACCCATCCTGCAAGGCCAATGCCACTGCCACAGTCTCTCCACCAGAGGACTGCACATGTTCCTGTTCCGTACACCTTCCAATTTCTTTCAAGTGTTTTAAAAATTATTTTATATTTAACTATTATTTAAAATTGATAATCAACTTACATCGTTCAAGCCTGATGGATATTTAAAAATATGTAATGAATAATCCCACTCCCCAGTCCTTCTGTTCCAGTCAGTTCGTGGTCTTTCCTTATGATCCCTTTGAGTAAATTTTCACATACTATATAAGCATCTATGAGCTTATTTTCTCCATGCTTCAGACTAATACTGGTATATTGTACACTTTGTTGTAATTTTCTCTTAATATATTTACTCATTCAACCAGAAGAACTTATAGGGTGTTCTGGCATTATGTTAAGAACCAATCTGGGCATTAGGGGAACAGAAATAATATTAAAACTACAAAAAAACCTAAAGCAAGAGTTCTGTCCTCACAGACCTTACATTCTAGTGAAGGTGACAAGCAAAAAACAAAATACATATAACAAAGAGTACGCCAAATGATAGGTTCCAAGTATAAACTAATAGAATGACAAGGCAAGAAATGGATAATAAGTATTCTAGGCATTGCGTTTCAGATATGGTGACCAACAAAGACTATATAGAAAAAGTGCTTTTAAAATAGCATCCCAGAGGCAATACAGCATTAAGCATGTGACTCCCTGGGAAAATAACATTTTAGTAGAGGAAGCAAATATAAAAAATATGAGGTAGGATTGTGTCCTGCGGGTAGAACTAGAAAAAAAAAAAAGACTGTTGTATTTGTTACAGAATAAATGATCAACCTAAATGTACTGAAATAGTTTTGTATTTTATTTATTTTTGAATCTATAATTTCATATGATCTGATAAAATTAGACACACAGTTCCATCTTATTTGGTGTGTGTATGTCTGTGTGTGTGTCTCTGTGTGTGTGTGTGTGTGTGTGTGTGTGTGTTAGTCATAAGCCTTACAAAAGGGGAGGGGGCAAATCACTTCCACAGACAAGTTCTCTTCTGACTTCCACATATACTTTGAATTGCACACACCCACACAGCCATCATATTGACACATAGTAAATAAATAAATGTTTTAAAATAAATGCTAATTACAGAATTTAGAAACCAAAGAGATGATGGGCAAAGAATGTAAAAATCTTAATTAAACCCCTGCTAGTGTTTTTTAGATAAGTCCTCACCATGAAGATAGCTTGATGAATATAACTGACTATCTCATTACCAAATCTGACCCTGGTTTTATCTTAAATGCAATGGACACTTCATGAAACAAAAAATGTACATTTTGAACATTGTTTTCCATGCATCATAAAGTAAGAAAACTTTTCCATAGGCACAACTGTTCCCGGTGGGTCACACTGTGAGACATGCCCATGAAGATTCCCACAGCTCCATATTAACATTTTAAAGAAGACCTTGGCTCACTAGACACGTTCCACAACAGCTCATGTTGACATTTTCAGATCACTTAAACTATCAGCTTGTCCTCGTCTGTTTATTGTACTGTAGCTATTACAGCTTCTGCTCAGGCCATCCAAGACTTCTGAAAATACGACTCCAGTTTCTCCGCTAGGTCTCAAACACAACATCACTTTTCAACAGATGCTAGGAGAGCACTCACTAATCTCTAAGGCATTTCATTCACAGAAAGAGCATGCAGTGCCTGAGGTAGCACACTTCTCAATCACTAGTTTACATCACTGTTTACAGACTCTTCGTTGTCCTGCCCTGCAAAGAGTCTTTCTCAACTGTAAAACCTACCACCAAGAATAGTCTAAACACTTACAGACAAAATAGCTCTTTCTAAACTCTAAGAAGCAATATATATCCCTAAGTATTTGAAACCTCTATCCTGCCAAAATTTGCTTCCAATATTTTCTGTGAGAGTTAATATAAACATGGAGTATGTGTTAAAAAGCACACATCTTCGACTTTTAGGACAAATATGATCAAAGTGTATACGCAGTGCATGGTAGTGTCATAATGAAACCTGTTGATTTCTACAGTTAAAAGAAAACTAAGTGTTTTCTAAGACATTTTTAAAAATGAAGTAAGCATATGTTCACAATGGCTGGTAAAAACAAACAAAAAACCCAACTACAACAAACAATCAAAAACCTGTTGCATGAAGAGGATTCGGGATAAAGGTGACACACATGTCACATGAGTTGTTTCAAGGCCACAGCCAATATGATATTCTAAGTGCTTGCTTTATCCCGGGTGTAAGAACAGTGGCAACCTTGTGCACCCTTCATGCATTTAATCCTTCATTGAGTGCTTTTTTTTTTTCTTTCCTTGCTGAGGATTAAACACAGAACCTTGCTGAAGATTAAACACAGAACCTGATCCACCTTCAGCAGAAGATTTAATACCAATGTGCAAACCAGATCCTTTAACCAACAGGCTTAAGCACCTGCCAGCACAGCAGTGCAGTTCACCAAGTTAGCTTGTGGTGGAGGCAAAAAAGGTGGAAAAAGGTCATTGCTTACAAGGAGTTTACATTCTAATGAGGAAACAGTGAGGGGCACAAAAACAAAAGAGGTAACTCCCGAGTGGCAATGAAGGCTTAAAGAAAATAAACCACTGTACTAAAATAGTGACCAGAAGAAGGTGTGACATTTTAATTGCAGCCTTCACAAAAGTTATATTTCAGTGGAGACCTGTAATGTCAAGAAGACAGCCATGAAAATTTGTGGAGGAGAGAATGTTCTAGAATATAATAAATAATAGTAAAAGGAGCATTATGAAAATTTCTTATATTCAAAAAAGAAATGTAAATGAGCAGTCACTGCTGTTAGTTATAATGGTCTAGTTAGTATCAGATTTAAAACTATCATTTCCAATAAGATAATCTTTGTCAAAATTAAAGAAAACAACCATTTCCAGCCACAGGACAATGGGCGGTACCTGGCTGTGATCCTTGAGATCTGAAAACATGTGATCAGAGTCTTATGTACTATAGTTATCTTACATCTACTGATGAGGGCATACTCAAAATCCTAACACAGAAGAACTGGTCAGACAATTAATTAAAAGGAAAGAAGTGGGGCTATAAGGATGGGTCAGAGGTCAAGAGCATTTGCTGCTCATTCACAGAACCCAGGTACAGTTTCCTGCACCACATCAAGGTGGTTCACAGCCATCTGTAACTGCAGTTCCAGGGAGTTCTGACCCCCTCTTTGACCTCCAGGGATATCAGGCACATGTGTGGTGTGTATACAAACTTGCAGGCAAATACTCATACACATAAAATAAAAATTAGTCTTCAAGAGTTTTAAAAATTAAAAGAAAGAAACTACCAGAAACCCACACAAGAATAACCTCAAGTCTACACTAAATATCTGGTCCTGCATGCTCCTGTAGGCAGCTGTTCAGACCATGGCTCAAATCAACTCTAGGTGGGGAGAGATTCTTGCAAGGCCAAACCAAAGGCCCAGTAAATCTTCTGCTTTTACACTAGCCCAAACCCATTAAAGAGCCAGAAGTCTCTTAACAATGCAGCAGCCACAGCATTTAACATCTAACACAGATTTGGAATATTGTAAGTCAAAACATCAAAATATGCCAACTAAAATAAGGGAAAAAATATCATTCACCAGAAAATTTATAACAATAATATCCTGTAAGATGGGAGACAAAGAAAAATTTTAAAATATTTTAAGTATTTGAGAACTTATAGGTAGACATGTTAAATAAACATAAGAAGGATGTCAGCATAATGAAAAGTATAATTTAAAGTGAAAAATTGAAACTGAAAAGTTTTTTCTTTAATCTGGGGAAAAATGTATTAAGTACCCAGGAAAATGCCCTACCACACAACAGGAACATATGCTCAACCATGTTCATAGCTACTTTATACATAATAGCCAGAACATGGAAACAGCCTAAGTGTCCCTCAGTAGAAGAATGGACTAAGAAACTGTGGTACATTTACACTATGGAATACTACTCAGTTATTAAAAACAAGGAATTCCCGAAATTTGTGGACAAATGGATTGATCTAGAAATTATCATAATGAATGAGTTCACCCAGAAGCAAAAAGAGACAAACGGTATATACTCACTTATATCAAAAGACTAGTCCAAGGGACCATAAAAAACTTTACTTACCAGGAAAGTGGGTCAGAGGAGAGGACATCCATTGAGACTTTAGGCGAGAGTAGCATGGAAGAATGGGGAAATAGTAGGACCCACAGGGCCTGGAAACCTACAAGAAGAATTTTATGACAGGCAGATCTGGGTCCTGGGGTCCTCCTCAAACTAAGGTACCAGCCAAGGAGAATATAGGCAGGAAACTTCGAACCCCTACCAAGACCTAGATGGTGAATAGGATATTCTCCACCGTTGAGTGGAGAGTGAGATCTGACTCTCACATGAACTCTGGTGCCCCTTTTCTGACCACGTCCCCTGGATGGGGAGGCCTGGCGGCACTCAGAGGAAGGATAGCAAGTTACCAAGAAGAGACTCGATATTCTAAGAGCATATATAGAGGAAGGAGATCCCCCTCAATCACAGACATAGGGGAGGGGAGAAGGGGGGAAGTGGGAGGGAGGGAGGAATGGGAGGAAACAGGGGAAGGGCTGAGATGTAATATGAATAAATTAATAAAAATAAATTTAAAAAATCAATAACCTACCACAGCAATGGCTATTCCCTTTACTAAGATGCCATGTTAACATACCAGACAAGCTTTAAGATTGGAACTCTGTGCACTTGACAAGTATTAAGGAGTAACCCACTAGCTGTAAGACATGCCTTTGGGAAGGTTTTTGTCTTGGCAGATTAGTATGTCACAGTCGCAGCATCACTGTAAGAACCAAAGACTGGCCCAAAAGGAATGTTATGCTCAGTGGATCTGTGGACCAGAATGAAGACTCCAAGGTAACATGAGCACAGATGGCTGCATGGCTGTGTTGTGCTGTATTGTTTTATTTTGGTTTGGTTTGGTTTGGTTTGGTTTGGTTTGGTTGTTCGGTTTGGCTTTGGAGGGCTTTCATTCTACCATCCAGGTTGGCCTTCAACTCAATGTGTAGCTCAAGCTGGCCTCTGACTCACAGCAACCTTCCTGACTCAGTCTCTTCATTATTGGGTTTTCATGTATGATCCATCATGACCTGCTACCAGTCAATGGTGACTGATAGTGGTGGAGCCTGTTAAACATACAAGAAAGGATAGATTTGATTTTTGAACTTTTATATAACAGCAAAGTGCCAATGTTTCCATGCATGTGTATAGTAGGTAATAAACTCTGCATTAGCCTATTGACTAGTTATCATTTATTTGTAGCAAGGGCATTCTCAAAGCCTCCTCTAGATACTTGCAAGTGCACAACACATAAGTGCCAGCTATATTCACACTCCTATACATTCAAACCAGCACAGGCTCCACCCATCAACTTGTAACTCTTCACACATTGCTTCATCTCTGCCCGTTGCCCCATCCTACCCTACCTGGTGACCACCAGCTATCTCTCTACTTTGGTGAAGCCAACATGATTTAAATTACAAGCTATGGTATTTGTCCCTCTGCTTCTAGCTCATTTCACATATCACTCCTTGGGTCTGTACATGACTGTATTTCATTCTTTTTTATAACTGAATAGTGTTCCATTTATACACATTTTATTTATCCCTTCATCTGTTGATGGACATGTAGGCTGATCCTGGATCTTAGCTATTGTGAGAAGAGTGGGCCAATAAACACAAGAGTAGATACCTCTTTGACATACTTTCTTCTTTCGACATGGGATTCCTGATGGAGGCTATTTCTAATATTAGGGTTTATCTGAAAATCACCTTTGGTGTGCTAGCTTTTCCTTCCTGCTGTCTGACCATTGGGGGGGGGCGGGGAAAGCTTTAAATTAATCCCTCTGAGTCAGATCTGTTTCACGTTGTGAGTATAGCAATACCAGACCTCCCGAGATGGCAAATTCCTGCAACATACCTACAATCCTAACACTCCACCTCACATCTACTGAGGTCAATAGTCATGTAGCCTCAGCTAGAACAAATTACAGTGCCAGACATGTCCACATGATCACTTGAGGTGGTTTTTGTTTGTTTGTTTGTTTTCATCTCCTTCTGTCTCAAACTTTTCTTATCTAATCTGGAGGATTCCCAGAGTCAGGGTGGGGCTTTGTGTTCCTATTAGTGCTGTCAAAGTTCTATGCATTTGATAATTTTGTAATTTAAAAAAAAAAAACTTAAGAAATAATAAGCTGGTGACAGAATTGGTTCCTAGAACAATAAAAAAAAAATGGTTCCATCTTCCCCATCATATGTTTAAGTCCTTCTAAATCCTGAGTGTGACTCCACAGGCTTTCACAGGCAAGAGAACTTTCAAAATTGGTGAAAGTAAAACTACCAACATCAATATCTTTCACTTAACATCCTTATCATTGTTTTTAATCTGGACGTAAAATGAGACACTAGCCCAGACATTTCTCCAAGTTCTGATTAACAAATCCATTTGAACTTTAAAAATACTTGATGACCTTTTGTTAGCTATATGTAGAATAACTTGTAACATTATAATTGACAATTTTTAAAAGAAAAATACATAGAATAATGGCGAAGACCACTGCTATATTTAGAAAAAAATTCATTGTGTAAGCCATTTTGAGTGGAAAAATAACTGCTTTTTGATCACCTACACCGGACTCGGATGGGAACAAAGATTAAACTTTTATTGTTTCATTCATATACATACATATGTATATGTATGTATATGTGTGTATGTACATATAATAAGCCCATACATAGAGAATTATGGCAGTATCAATGTATATATGTTTTGTTTTAATTTAAGAAGATAGAAACAATGATAGAATTAGAGTAGTAATTAGGACAGACCTACAAACTTGAGTCAAAATGGAAACTCATTACAAAATACAAATGATAAAAATCTCATCTCTGTGTACTAGTTAATAGCTAACAGATAATGTTTGGAATAATAAATCTAAATGGTAGAGTCTTCCTTCTGAGAGCAACAGTATTGAGGAGGAAGCTTGTTCAGCACGCATAGTGGACCAAAGCAAACGTGATGCTTGTATCTTGCTGCAAAGAGCTAAACTGCTTCTGATACTAAATCAAGTCACAGAAGTATAGAATGGCATTCTTGTTAACTTAAACAGTGATTTTACCCAGGATGATTTACAAAAAAAATTTCGGTATTATTTTGTATTAATCTACTAGAAACAGATATTCAAAACAAATTCACTTTCAGCAAGCACCAACTCGGAGGCAGGAGTCTTTATTCTGATCAAACCTACATTTATCTGATGTAATCTTCACAGGACCAGAAATTCAAGGAGGGCCTCTCTTAGCAGCTGGAGTAGTGTCACCTTAGTCAAGTGATGTACTGTGACAAAATACCAGGCACATCTCCTCCTTGCCCTTTTCCTCCTCACCTCTCCTCGTGTACTTATCACATCTTTCCTTTGTCCTCATGTCTGCTTGTTGAACATTTAATTGGGTGCAGATGTGAAGTGCTAAGAGGCTCACATTTCACATCGACTCCAAAGAAACAGGATAAAGCCATCAAAACTGTACTCTGCCAGGCCATGAAAAGTAAAAAAAAAGAAAAGAAAGGAAGGAAGGAAGAAGGAAGAAAAAAGAAAAAATTACTTATACAATATATAATATCACTTCTCAAGGCTGATACATGTCCAGTTGGCTCTCTTGAAAGATCCTGGGTAGAAAGCCAACAAGGACCCTCAAGATCCTATGCCCCTACATCTATCACAAACTCAGGAAGGAAGAGCTCTTTTGTCCCTTTTGAACATATCTTTAAATTATAAATGAGTGATTTTGTGTTTTGTGTTTTGCTTCAGTTTGGGGTTTGGTTTTTTGGATTTTGTTTTGTTTTCTGCCTTTTTTTTTTTTTTTTTTTTGAGACAGGCTTTCTCTGTGTAGCGCTGGCTATCCTGGACTTGCTTTGTAGACCAGGCTGGCCTCAGACTCACAGAGATTCATCTGCTTCTGCATCCCAAGTACTGGGATTAAGGTATATGCCACCACTGCCAAGCTAAATGAACAGTTTTGGATTTAAAGGAAGCAGCTAAAAGTTCTAACATTGAAAGAATATTTTTAGGTTTTGGGTTGAGTATTGATTTGTACAGCTTCCAGTACTAGAATGTGCATAAATAGGAAACTTAATAGAAAACACACATGCTAATGGGTACAAAAGAGTAAGCAAGACCCAATACCAGTCTCTTGCCCAGTGACCTCAGACATTCAAGAAACACAACCACACCAGTTTCCCTAGTTTTTTTTTTTTTTTTTTTTTTTGGCTCATACATTTCAGACACTGAGCTGAAGAAGCCACAAACCCAGCAACAGTAACAGACAAGGATAAAATAACAATTTCAATGGAGACTTGCTCTTCCAAGCCAGAGAGGCCAAAGAGAGTGGCAACCTAGCAAACCGAAAATAGTTTGAATCGTAAACTATTCTCCTCCAGTGAGACTTAACAAATAGCCCACATTAAAGAACCAAGATACAACGAGGAACCTGGGCACCGTGCAGAGGTGGTTTAGAGAAGGTTCAGTGGAGAGCCTGAACTTCCACACCTACATAGAAGGACCAGGGTTTCTATTGAGCTGGAATTCAAGCCTGAGTACAGTAAGGACTTTTATCACTGCCTGGTAGGACCAGAGCTACCCACTCTATCCTATGCCCCTGGGGTCAGTGGTGACCACGTGGGAACCAGTAAGGAGGTATTCTTTACCTCTACCTGAACAGAAAGTGAGCATGGGAGAACTCTAAATTTAATCTGACCCAGAGGGTAAGACAAACAGGAAAACCAGGCATTACTCTTAGGAAGTTAAAATGCTACATCTTCTATGGAGAACAGTTTGACAGCGCTTTAAGAATTTAACATGCATATACCAAAACAATGCATATCGTAAAAATGAAAAATTGTCTTCCCACCTCCAGGGGCATGCCCAGAAGCAATGAGCTGCTTGCTGGTCCCTGAGCTCGATTGTCCAGCTCATAGCTCTGTCTGCCTTCCTGAGGAGTTCTGCCAGCACCAGGAACATCCAAAGTAGACCCCTTCCCACCAATCTCCTGCCAACCTAGTCCCCCTAAAGCACAACTGATGGTGGTAAATGACAAGTGTGCCCCTGAACCCCATTTTCCAGCCCACATCTATGCCCAAGTCCCTGGTGGCCAGCCAGCACCAGAGACAACCAGATGGCTAAAGGCCAGCATAAGAATACAATCAACAAGAGCCAGAGCAATATACCACCACAGCCAACCTACCCTACTACAACAAGCCCTGGATATCCTAACAGAGCTGAAGCACAAGAAAATGACCTTAAATCCAATCTTTAAAAGATGATAGAGGACTCTAAAGAAGAAATGAATAAATTCCTTAAAGAAATACAGGAGAATACAATCAAACAGGTGAGGAAAATGAAGAAAATTGCTCAAGGAAAGGCAGGCATGGTGGTGCACACCTTTAATCACAGCACTCAGGAAGGCAGAGGCATGTTGATCACTGTGAGTTTGAGGACAGCCAGTCTACAAATTAAGTTCAAGACAGCCAAGGCTACACAGAGAAACCATCTTGAAAAACAAAACAAAAAAGAAGCAATAAAGAAAACACAAACTGAAGAAAATCCTGGACATGGTACACTTAGGGAAGAAAATAGGCACAAGCAACATCAACAGAATATAAGAAATGGAAGAGAGACACTCAGGAAAAAAAAACTATTAAAAAATCAATATGTCAAGGAAAATGTTAAATCTAAAATGTTCCTGACACAAAACATCCAAGAAATCTAGGACACTATGAAAAGACCAAGCCTAAGAATAATAGGAATAGAAGAAGAAGATTCTTTTAGTTCCAAGAGCCAGAAAATATTTTCAACAAAGAAACAGATGACAATAAACATATAAGAAGCTTACAGAACATCAAATAGATTGGACCAGAAAAGAAAATCCTTCCACCACATGATAATCAAAATGTTACATGTATGGAACAAAGAAAAAATATTAAAAAGTGAAAGGGGAAAAAGTCAAGTAACACATAAAAACAGACCTATCAGAGTTACACCCATCTTCCCAACCTCCTCTAAAAGCCAAAAATGCCTTGGCAGATGTCTTGCAGACTCTTAAGAGATCACAGATATCAGCTCAGAACCTAAAAAAAACCTCTAATCATCATAGATGGTGGAAACAAGATATTCCATGACAAAACAAAATTTAAACAATATCTATGCATAAATCCAGCCCTACAGAAGATACTAGAAGGAAGACTCCAACCCAAGGAAGTTAATTACACCTAAGAAAACAAATGAAATAAATAAAGAATTCACTGCAGCAAAACCAAAAGAAGCATACACACACACACACACAAAACCACCAACAAGATCAAAATAACAGGAATCAACAATATTTGGTCATTAACCTCTCTCAACATCAGTAGACTCTATTTCCCAAAGAAATGACACAGGCTAATAGAATGGATGCAAAAACAAGATCCATCATTTGGCTGCATACAAGAAACATACCTCAGCAACAAAGATAAACATTACCTCAGAAAAACGATTAGAAAAAGGGTTTTCAGGCAAATGGACCCAACAAGCAAACTGGAGTAGCCATTTGAGTATTGAATAAAATAAACTTCCAACCAAAATTCATCAAAAAGGATTGGATAGACTCAACAACAACAACAACAACAAAAAATCCACTAGTATGACTTCTCAGATGAAAGGGTACCCATATTGGTTTAAAAAAAAAAAAACAGTGCTCAAGCATAAATTAAACATCAAACATCAAACATTCAATACCCCACTCTCATCAGTCATTGAAATAGAAACTAAAAAGAGAAATAATGATACTTACAGATGTTATGAATCAAATGAACCTAACAGATATCTGCAGAACATTTCACCCAAATACAAAAGAATAATCCTTCTCAGCACCTCACGGAACCTTCCTAAAAATAGATGATATAGTTGGTCACAAAGCAAGCCTCAACACATACAAGAAAATCAAAATAACCCCTTGTATCTTATCAGATCACCATGGGTTAACGGTGGAGTTCAACAACAACAGAAACAACAGAATGTCTACAAACTCATGGAAATGGAACAACTCTCTACTCAATGGCCACTGGATCAAGAATGAAATTAATTAATTAATTAAAGACATTCTACAATTAAATGAAAATGAGGGCATGTCATATGAACCTATCAGACACAATGAAAGCAGTGCTAAGAGAAAAGCTCATAGCACTAAGTGCCTTCATAAAGAAATTAGAGCAATCTCACGTGAGTGATTTAATAGCATACCTGAAAGCTTTGAAACAAAAAGAAGAAAACATATCCAAGAGGAGTAGACAGCTGGAAATAGTCAATGTCAGGGATGAAATCATAAAATAGAAACAAAGAGAGTAGTACAGAAATCAACAGAAGCAAGTGCTAGTTCTGAAAGGAAAGAGACAGTATCTAAACTAACAAAATCAGAAATGAAAAGGGAAGAACATAACAACAGACACTGAGGAAATCAAAAGAATCATTAGGTCTTACTTCAAAAGCCTTACTTCAATATTCCAGAAAATTGGAAAATCTAAACAAAATGGACACTTTTCGTGATAGGCTCCAAAGTGAAATCAAGATCAGGTAAACAATTGAAATAGTCCTATAACCCTATGGAAATAGAAACAGTTATCAAAAGTCTCCTAATTGAAAAAAAGGCCAGGGCCAGATGGTTTTGGGGCAGAATTCTACCGGACCTTCAGAGATGAGCTAATACAAATACTCTTCAAACTCTTCCACAAAATAAAAACAGAAGGATTACCAAACTTGCTCTATGAAACCATGGTCACCCTGATGCCTTAACCATACAAAGACTCAGTAGAGACAGAGAATTTCAACATTGGTGCAAAAATAATAAAATACTTGCAAACTGAATCCAAGAACACATCAAAAACATCATCCACTATAGTCAAGTAGACTTCTTCCCAGGGATATGGGGATGATTCAACATATAAAAATCTATCAATGTAATCTACCGTATAAACAACTAGTAATCATCCCATTAGATGTTGAAAAAAAACCTTTGACAAAATCCAACACCTCTTCATGTTAAAAGTCTTGGAGAGATCAGAAATACAAGGCACATACCTAGACACAATAAAAGCAATATAGAGCAAGAAAATAACCAACAATAAATTAAATGGAAAGAAACTTAAAGCAATTCCACTAAAATCAGGAACAAGACAAGGCTGCGTACTTTCTCCCTATCTCTTCAATATAGTACTTGAAGTACTAGCTATAACAATAAGAGAACTAAAGGAGATCAAGAGGTTACAAACTGGAAAAGAAGAAGTTAAAGTGTCTCTATTAGCAAATGATATGATAGTATGCTTAAGTTACCCCAAATGATCTACCAGAGAACTCCCACAGCTGATCAACACCTTCAGCAAAGTGGCTGAATACAAAATTAACTCCAAAATATCAGTATCTCTCCTGTATACAAATGGTAAACAGGCAGAGAAAGAAATCAGCAAACATCACCCCTCACAATAGCCACAAATAATATAAAATATCTTGGCATAACGCTAACAAAGCAAGTCAAAGACCTGTATGACAAAAACTTCAAATCTCCAAAGAAAAGAATTAAAGAAGATATAAGAAGATGGAAAAATATCCCATGCTCATGGATATATAAGATTAACATAGTAAAAATGGCCATTTTACCAAAAGCAACCTACAGATTCTATGTAATTTCCATCAAACCCAACACAAATGTTTACAAACCTTGAATGAACAAATCTCAACTTCATATGGAGAAACAAACAAACAAACAAATCCAGAATAGCTATAACAGTCCTGTATAATAAAAGAACTTCTGAGACTATCACCATCCCTAATCTCAAGCTGTACTACAGAGCAATAGTAATAACAACCACATGGTATTGGCATACAAACAGAGAGCTTGATCAATGGAATTGAATTAAAGACCCAGAAATAAACCCACATACCTATGGACACTTGATTTTTGTCAAAGAAGCCAAAACCATACAATGTGGGGGGAAAATCTTCAACAAATGGTGCTGGTCTAACTGGACATCTGTATGTAGAAGAATGAAAATAGATCCATATTTATTACCCTGCACAAAACTCAAGTGCAAGTGGATCAAAGACCTCAACATAAAACTGGATACACTAAATCTAGTAGAAGAAAAAGTGCTGAATAGCCCAGCACTCACATTACAGGAGAAAACTTTCTGAACAGAACACCAACAACTTAGGCTTTAAGATCACCAATCAATAAATGGGATCTAATGAAACTGAAAATCTTTGTGGGAAAGATTAAGCTTTGTCACAGGTGGAAACAATCTTGGCGGGCTTTACCCCTGGGGCACCCCATGAATACCTTGTGACAGACTGAGTGGAGCCATCCTGGGCCTAAAATTCAGGAAGCTGACCTGGGAACCCCACCTGGACTATTGTTTTTCTAATTGACCCTCAACGGGAGAAGACTGCCCTTCCCAAGTGACTCAGGCAGGTGGGGAGGGAGAACAACAGGTTCAGATGGGGCTTGAGCGCACGTGGAGCAGTGAACAGGCTGGACCAACATGCAAGCTAGAGAGACACCTAAGGACTCGTCCATGGAACAGATACCAGAAGGTTCACTCTTTTGTCCCTTTAACCTTTTTTCTTTCTTGTGTAAGCTAGTTGGGTTGTATAATAAAGTTTAATTGTTAAGAAACAGAGCCAACAAATCTTCTGTAAAGTAAAGGACACTGACAATAGAACAAAACAACAGTCTACAGAGTGGGTAAAAAGCTTCACCAACCTTACATCTGACAAAGAGCTAATATCCAAAATATATAAAGTACTCAAGAAATTAGACACCACAAACCAAATAACACACACACACACACACACACACACACACACACACACACACACACACACACAAGGGTACTGAGCTAGACAGAGAATTATCAACAGAGGAATATAATGGCCAAGCAACACTTAAAGAAATGTTCAACATTCTTACTTATCAGGGAAATACAATCAAAATGACTCTAAGATTCCTTCCTACAACTGTCAGAATGGCTAGATGAAAAACTCAAATGACAGCATATGCTGGTAAGGATGTGGAGCAAGGGGAACTGTCCTCTATTACACAACCACTGTGGAAATCAATTTGGTGGTTTCTTAGAAAAATGGGAATAGTGATATCTTAAGACACAGCTATAACACTCCTGGGCATAAACCCAAAAGATGCTTCACTATACCACAAGGACACTTGCTCAAATATGTTCATAGCAGCCTTATTTGTAATATCCTGAAACTGGAAACAACCTAGATGTTCCTCAATAGAAGAAGGGATAAAAAATAAAGTTTTATATTTACACAACAGACTATTACATAGCTATTAAAAACAAGGACATTGTGAAGTTTGCAGGAAAATGGGTAGAACTAAAAAGTATCATTCTGAGTGAGGTAACCCATACCCAGAAAGTGGATATTAGCCACAGAGTACAGGATAACCATGCTATAATCCATAGACCCAACGGAGCTAAATAATAAGGAGGGCCCAAGGGAGAATGTTTGAATCTCACTCAGAAAGGGAAATAAAACAGACATCAGAGGTGGATAAAGGGAAAGAATTGGGTGGGGGAGGGGAACAGGAGGGATCAAGAATAGAGAGGACTGAAGGAAAGAGAATGGAAATTAGAGGGGTGGAATATCTGGGATGAGCCAGAAACCTAGGACAAGGGAAACTCTTAGGAATCTATGAAGGTGACCCTAGCTAAGATTCCTAGCAGCATGAGATATGGAACCTGAAATGGCCACCTCCTCTCACCAGGCAAGACTTCCAATAAAAGGATAGAGACACAACCCACCCACAAAACCTTCAACCCAAAATTTGTCCTGCCTACAAGATGTGCAAGGATAAAGATGGAGCAGAAACTAAGGGAATGGCCAACCAATGACTGCCACAACTTGAGACCATGGAAGAGAGCCAACCCCTGCCACCATTAATGATATTCCGCTATACTATGCTATTCAAGCATAACTGTCATCTGAGGGGCTTCACCCAGCAACTGAAGGAAACAGATACAGAGACCCAACGTCAAACATTATGCAGAGCTCAGGGAATCTTGCAGAAGAAGGGGATGAAGAATTGAAGGAGCCAGAGAGGTAAAGAAAATCACAAGAAAACCTACAGAATTAACTAACCTGGGTCCATAGGGTATCACAAAGACTGAACCACGAAACAAAGAACATGCATAGGATGGACCTAGGCCCCCTACACACATGTAACAGATGTGCAGCTTGATCTTCATGTGGGTCCCCTAACAACTGGAGCAGGGCTGTCTCAGACTCTGTTTCCTGCCTGTGGATCCCTTTCCTCTAACTGAGCTGCCCTGTGTAGCCTCAATGGAGAAGATGGACCTCGTCTTAATGCATCCTGATATTCCCAGGTGGGTTGACATCCATGAGAGGCCTCCCCTTCTCTGAGGAGAAAAGAAGGGGGAAAGACTGGGAGGAGAGAAAGGAGAAGGAAGCTGCAATTGAGATGCAAAGCTAATTAATTAATTAATTAAAAAGAAAGAAATGTGGTACAGTTATACATGGAATATTATTCAACTGTTAGCAATGACATGAAATTTGAAAAAGAGAAAAATTACCTTCCCATAAAGACCTGTGCGTAAATGTCTATAGCAGCCCTATTTACAATAGTCTAAAATGGAATTATCCAAATACTTTCCACAGGTAGACTCTGACACATTCTTGTTTCTCTCTACACCACAGAGCATCAGTTAGCAATAAAATGGGATCTAACAACTGACGCACAAAACAACCTGGATCTTCTCAAAATTCTCTCAGTGAAAAAGGCTAAGTCCAAAAGGCTATCTATACTAGTTTTCCTGTATGGCATTCTTTAAATGACAAAAAATGGGAGTGGAAAAAAAGGATAAGCACTGTCCAGTGGCTAACAAGCACAGCAGAACAATGATGAGCAATGTAGATGACCCTTGGGAGGGTGGAAAAGGTTTGTCCTCACTGTATCAATGTAGATGACCCTTGGGAGGGTGGAAAAGGTTTGTCCTCACTGTATCAATGTAGACACCCTGATTATTAAAGTGTGCTTCAGTTTTACAGTACATTACAATATAAAAAATAACCACATATATGATTTCCCTACTATTTCTTAGAACCGGGTGGGGAGCTCCAATTGTTTTAAACTTTATAAAACCGTGCTTTCTGGGACAGTGCGGGGTGAAGTATAGCAGGCCAAGTTAACTAGAAATCCAACAGTTGGTTGCCAAGTGTACTTTTATACTCAGTGTGCCTTCCACAAATCTGGTTAATACCTCTCAGCACACAGAATGTGCTATTATGATTACTTTTGATATTTTTACTTTACAAAAACTTTGTGATTACTTCTACTATGTTCTCAGTTTCCGGAGGAGAAAGGAGACGAAGTACATGTAGAGTGTCTGTATTAACTGGAAATGGAGCTATAGTCAAGACTTATGGCTGTGCCATTGCACAAGAGTGACAAACAGAGGGATATAAAATGCCAAAAATCTTTTTGCTGGGAGCATTAAAATCTACTGTAAATCAATTTTTCAATCCAAGATACAACACTTTTCAACTATTAAAATGTCTAGTCGGTACCTCTGTTAAATGGTCTTGAGAATGAGAATGGGTTTCTATTGAATTCTCTCATTGAGTTCATAGGGTCAAGAGAGGTTTTTTTGATAGCTCGATTACTGGTCTGCAAAAATTTCTCGAATTTTTATTCCTAGATATGACATAGCTATTCTTGATAGTTTTCAATGTGATATAGTCTGTCTTGGGGACTTTGCTTTTCCTGTCAGTTTTATAACTTCAGATACAAAGTCACAGTCCCTTTTACTTTCTGTCCTCTACGATTTGGCCAGGCATATGAAAAGCTATCTCAAGGACACAAGCCGTGGTGCCTACCCTGGCTGAGGCAGAAACAATGCAGCAGCACCTATACCAAAATCAAGCTACTGCCCTTGCTGAACGGGAAGCACAAATTGCTTTATCTCTGCCTTCCTATTTCCCTTGAGCTTGCCTCCTTTGATACAATTCCTGAGGCCGCAAGACTAACTGAACCGCTCACATGTGGTGAAAACACTAGGTCCTCTGGTGTTTAGCATCCTGGAACTACCATTTCACCTGTTAACTCTTTTGTTTTGTTTTCTCTCCAGGAAAAACACGAGAAATATATTCTATATGGTGTTTTCCTGACAACCCAATTAACTTTCTTTCTTTCTTTTTTTTGTTTTTGTTTGTTTGTTTGTTTGTTTTTTTGTTTTGTTTTTGTTTTTGTTGTTGTTGTTTTTTCAAGACAGGGTTTCTCTGTTAGCCATTAGCCTTGACTGTCCTGTAATCCCTTTGTAGACCAGCCTGGCCTCGAACTCACAATAATCCACCTGCCTCTGCCTGTTGAGTGCTGGGATTAAAGGCGTGCACTACCATGCCTGGCACCAGTTAACTTTCTGACAGATGTAAATCTGCCCAAAGAAATGCCTTGCCTTACAAGCACTCTAAGAGAAGTCTCAGTCAAATGCTGACAAGGACTGTCAAGAATCTTGTTAGGAGTTCCATGGACTCTATTAAATGTACTTAGGCTTTTCCATGTCCAAGACACCTAGCCTGGAGGAGGTGTTGGAATAGCCCTGCTATGACCCCCTACCACAAATGCAAATAGCTCGAGTGACCTCAACATCTCCCCATTTTCCCTTTGATAGCCAATTAGCAGAAGGTCAGGGTACACTAAGATTTCTGTGAAGAAGAGTCAAGAGTCTTGAGTGAGCAGCAGGATCAAACTGGACTTACTGAGAATAAATTTCTGTGAGGAACTGCATTGTACCCATTGCTTACAAGACTAATAGTTCTAAAATGTAATCGTACCACATTGGAGACCCATTTCTCCTGATTCCTAATTTAGGGACGGAGACCTGAGGCACTTGCTTTGTTCTGTTCTGTCAGGAAGTTATATATTATCATAGGTATAAAAATTGTGATACACAGGTACTTCAACTATATTTAAGGACATCCCAGGATGAATCACACTTGCATTAGTGCAACATTCCTTAGGAGGAGCTACCAATAGTCTTTTTAAAAATAGTGTCTATTTTTTTATTTTTACTTAATTTTTATTTTATGCGCATTGGTGTTTTGCCTGCATGTTTTGTCTTGTGGGGGTGCCAGATCTTCAAGTTACAGGCAGTTGTGAGCTGCCATGTGGGTTTTGGGAATTGAACTCAGATCTTCTCGAAGAGCAGTCAGTGTTCTTAACCACTGAGCCATCTCTCCAATAGCCTTTATGAGAATAACCCGGGGACTAATAAGAAATTCGGAATTCCTGGTCATGAGTTGAGATCCAAGAGATAAAACTGACTACCTAGAAGTCGGGAATCTGTGTGTTGTTCTCTGTCTTTTGTTTCTAAGCAGTTTCTAAGGTCTCACTATGTACCTTAGGTGGACCTTGAACTCTGAATGCACTGGCCTCAGTCTCTAGAGTGCTGAAATCACAGGCGAGCACCTCCGTTCTCAGCTAGGAATCTACATGTGCAGGAGCTGATACAGTGATGGCTGTGTTCACCAAGAGTTCAGAAACATCTTCTAGGTTTTTCTTTTTTAAACTGACCGTACACATCCATCAGTCTTTGAACGTAAATATAGCTTTAGCCTTTGAGGGAAACGGAACTCTTGATTGATTGTTTCCCTACTAAGAGAAATATAAAAAATACTACAAATAAACAAAATTACATTAAAATATACTAAATGATAGTCACCCTCTTTCTTTCACAATCCTCTGTGTGGTTATTTAGTAAACTTCAGTGACAATCTAGTCTGAAAAATGCAGTTTTCTAACAAGCCATTTGTCTGCACACCTCTTTATTGAAAATGTGATTTTGCTTTTGCTTTTGCTCTGAGGGCTGTATTAACTGATTCTTGTAATTAAACTGAAAAAAAAAATACATATAGATTTATTTGTTTCAGTCATGTTTCCTAACGGTCTAGCTATCAAAAGCTTTCAAAAAAAAGCAAGGTGAACCAGAAGATGAACTCATTTGCCAAGTCCCACATTTGGTTCTCAGGACCAACCCAGGGGAAGGAGCACACACACACACAGACACACACATACACACACACACAAACACACACACACACACACACACACACACACACACACACACAGAGTCATCCATGAGCCTTTCCTCCTCTCCCACAATAAACTAAGACTTGTCATAAATCATTTTCAGTGAGATAAGATTTTTTTAGTTGATAACATATGTCCTTCAAAGATGGGCCTTGTAAACAAACCAAGCCTTGTAATCACTGTATTTCATGTGAAGAGTTTGCAGTAAGGCAGGTGTGAATGCTTCAAAAATACAACCTGCAGGTTACATTTCCTTTTGAACAAATGGGTTTTCAAAGTAAAGAGCCGGCAATATATCTGCCATAGGTTCTATGTGTCCTGTGCTGCTCGAAACAGTTTAAGTCATTTTCTATTTTATACTAACATTGGCATAAAGAATAAGAATTTAAAGCAGTCTATTCTGGATTGATCAACTTCAAGTTCTCCCTGGGGAGTATTGTAATTTTTTTTTTAACCATAATGTGAAAAATCCCTCCCTACTTTAGATGGGACAAGTTTCAAAGACACAAATCATCAGCTTTCTCCAGAAGACTTTTACCCCAAGAGATTTGAATCCAAAGATTTCTGTATTTGAAAATCTTCTGCAAAGAACTAAGCAGCTGTGGTGGGTTTCTATAAAATAAGAAATACATCAAATTTACAAATACCTTAAGCAAGTGTGAGTGAGGAAGCAAGGGCAGGCAAGTTTTGACAGAAGAAAGCTCTCTTTGTTTTTTTTTGTTTGTTTGTTTTTTGTTTTTTGTTTTTTTTTTAACTATAAAACCATGCAGGTTTTGTAGTTGGTACGGTGTTGATAAGCAGCAGAAAAGTCATGTTAGGAACAACCTCAGTCTCCTTGTCATTAAGGAATTTACTGTGAGTATCAATAATAAATTTATAGTCCATATGTGCCGTCTTTATAGATTTGAGAAAGTTTCCAAGTTTCAAAAATTACTATGGGGACTAAAGTAGCTTTAGTAAGGCCTGAAATGGTATCTCGATGAGTGGGTAGCTGAGATAGTTAGCGGCTCTTATATGCTGTGGTGCTTTCCTTCACCCGCATTTGGCTACAGAGAGTCCAGTACATTTTTCCTCCTTGCAAAACATTAAGAACTGTGCAATTCTGGCTCTATTTCTGAGTATTGAATATGTGAGAATTCCTACCACAGACAGGAACATCATTTCAATCATTGGACAGAGACGTGAGAAGACACGAACTTAAATGCCTCAGATATAAAATAATTGCTTGCCAAGGCTCATGCAATCAGATAAAGTGGCTGATTATTATGTATAATTTATTTTATCTTGTCACTTAAAATGGGGAACACAAAATTCCATTTCTGTAAACAAATGCTGGCCCCACAGGAGGGAACCAGGCCACTCTGGGGCTCCAGAGAGTACTAAGGCCTTCTGAGTGTCCACTTGGGGCTGGTTAGAGGCAGGATACAGTCTGGCCGACTTACCCACTAACTAGGGAAATCTGACTGTCACTGCCCAGTGCTCAGTGGGAATTCAGCAGAGGTACATCCTGCCTGTGCGAATTGCACTCAGACTGGAACTTTTGAGACTTTGTTATGCTTTCCAAGAGCCAGAACTTGCTCTCACTGGCTTCTGATTTCACTTCTCCCCAGGGGACGGAGCCATTTATAAGAACAGCAATGTTTATGCAGAAGGGCTCAGGAGTGAAGGTCTCAGAGAATGAAATATGCATGCTGGCCAGTGGAAAGGAAAGGCTCATCTCCCCAAGACTCATGAATAACCCTTGTTTACCCTACAATGGCTATGAATTTGTCAAATGTGTTCCCCCACCTCTCTCTCTCAAGGATTATGACTGATGAATCTGACGCTACCATCTTGTTGGAAGAAACACAATTTATGTTTCAAAACAGTATTTTGATAGCCTGGAATTATAAGAACTAAAGATGGTGATAATCTGGTAATTAACAGCAATTTCTTTCATCACCACAGAAATGGCACCATGCAACAGCAGTGACCTATAATTTCCCTCACACAAGATTTGCATATATTATCACCATGTATGTTTGTAATTACCCCAGCAGTCACCCAAAATATCTTATCATTTGTTCATACGACGTTAGGGATGTTCAACTAGACTGGACTGCCTTCTCTTCCGAAGCAATTGAACAAAAGGTCATTGCAAAAGAGAACATTAAACGTGATGTGACACGTACAGCAGAAAGGTAATTAACACCACCATTAGCTCTTTCTCGCTGACTGTTAGGTAATACAAAAGTATGGACATATGCAGACTACTTTTATGCTAATTCAGTTTGCATTTGTGTTGTTTTCACTACAATTAAAACGTGAATTAAATAACAGAAGGTTAGAAAGCTAAATAAAATAAAGAGTAGCTACATCCTAATGGCATCTCATCCCGCCCTGGATTTGTGCCTGAATCTCTTACTTACGTGGTGGGATTCTGTGAATGAACACCTTGTGAACAGACAGCCTACATCTGAGCCTCCCAACTCAGTCTTCCAGCTTCTCCGAAGGGCATTGTACTCGTCGGGACCTCATTAACTATCTCTTCGCTTTCAAATTGTAGCATAATCAAGTACAAGGCTAGGATGTGCTTGAACCAAACCTTTAATGCCTACCTTTTGTCATCTATACTCTATACATTATGTCAAGGGTATTTCATCTCCCGCCATTAAAAGAACCTCAGTGGGACTGGGTTCAGTGCTTGCTGCACAGAGTAAGGATCTGAATTCAGACCCCAAGACCTATGTAAAAAGCAAGCACAGTGGCACATTCCTATGCCATTCAGCATCCAGCAGGTGATCTGGCGTCTGTGCAGCAGACCTGTCCAGGTATCGCTGGCTTCCAGATGAGAACAGACAGACCTCAAGATCCAAGGTCCCATTTCTCTCAGGAACAGTTAGAATGCTTTTAGGGTGAGGCGTGTGTGCGAGGCCAGGGTATGGAAAGAGTTCTCCACGGAATGTTACAGTTCTCTTTCAGAATGAAATTGCTGGTATCAGACGGCAGTGGAGACTCAGGGTTTCCATAATCCTATGATGACAGTGAAAGTATTACAACTCTTCGCTAAGTTTTCATGCATGCTAAGCACAGCAGAGGACCCAGACAGACACTGGAACTGGCCAGAAGGCAGACCTGGCCTGTGCTTCACTGGAGGTCAGTACCAAGCTATGATAGAGCAGGTTTTCGTGGCTGTCAAGGCAGTTCGTCACTGCTGCTTTGCCTGCTTTGACCTGCTATCAAGCCCCCGGGCATCCAGCAGTGATTCTTCCCCAGAATAAATGGAGTCTCAGATGGTCATGGTGGAGGAATGGCATGAGCATGAGAGAGCAAG
Organism: Acomys minous; assembly: GCF_964271855.1. Taxonomy (NCBI): domain Eukaryota; kingdom Metazoa; phylum Chordata; class Mammalia; order Rodentia; family Muridae; genus Acomys; species Acomys minous. The sequence continues at coordinate 38,793,069 of NC_140486.1, forward strand.
CCAGCCGACTGACCTTTACTTTCATGAATCAAGGATTTATAAACCTTGGGCAGTGGGGGGAGGGGTTTGAGAGTGAATGTGTCTGATTCTCTTGGGGCTCAGGGTTCCAGGATCCTTGATTTACATGTGCTGGTACAGCACCTCACTTACATGTAGTAGCACAGTGTCCTATCACAGTACTTTATTATCCTATGGATGGGGGAAGAACTTCCAGGTACAATTAAAGGTCATTTGCTGAAGTCTATGAGCTCCTTATTATAGGGTGGGGTGCCAGGGATCCCCAAGTGCTTACCGGACACATTTTATCAGGAAAGAATCAGACCTGTAATCTTCCCTGAGGGCTATGTGATGCTCCTTAGGGGACCTACAGGTCCCCAAATCAGAGGAAGAGAGAAACACACTGAAAAAGAGAGTCCACCGTTATAGACCAAGTTCCGTGGCTATCCAGAAACATCAGACTTTTACCTTAGCTGGCAGAGTCCCACATATCTATAACCTCAGTACTGTAGAGAAAGAGACAAGAGGATCTTTGGGGCTCCCTGACCAGCTAGTAGTCCACATGGGCATTTTTTTTCATTGTATTTCCTACCAATTTCAAAAGGTTCCATAAATAAAGACTATGTTACAAGGTCAAAGTACTTTGGATTGGCAAATGTGAGATGGCAGTTTTTGTTTGTTTGTTTGTTTGTTTAAGTAGGGTAATTTCAAGATACCTGAACATCACAAAGACAGCCAGGAATGTAAATTGATGCATTGTTTCTAATTACAAAATCAGAAAACTATCAAGATTGCTTCTTTCTAGGATGTGGATTAATTAAACCATGATACAAACACAAAATGGAATCTTGAAAGCATGAAGAAGAATAAAGCAGACACATGCACCCACCTTACAGTATCCTGGTTATAGCACTCTGAAAAAGCATGGTGAGGTAAAAGGTAAAACGTAGTTTGCCTTTGCTTTGAAAAGATTATTCTTCCTTCCATGTGCATATCTGTGGAGTGGGGGAAGAGAGAGAAGAGAGAGAGATAATCTGCAGGATCACGTAACTGATTGCTAGCAGGCTTTCTATTATATAAGAGTAGAAATAAGAATAAAACAAAACAGTTTTGCTTTTCTCTGCTCAACTCCTTTATATTATTTAATTTGCTTTGTCACGTAAAATATTTCTCTTCTTAAATGTGAAAAAAAAAACCTATCCAACTAACTAGCCAAACAAAGAGATGACAAACATGTGTCCTACACTTAATATCTTTGATATGTGAAAAGGGTAATGTAAATATGACACTCTGATTTTTGACGCCTTTTATCACTTCAAATGTGTGGGAAGTCCTAACAGCTCTATCACCGCAACAACTTCCCAAGTGGGAGAAGAGCCTCATTCAACTTTATTATTCTTTAAATGCAAAAGTCTGATAAAAACAGGTTTCAGATAGTAGCTGTGCAATCACCAATCCGCTGTGAGCATCCGCTGTGAGAGAAGTGCTTTAGAGAATGCTGGCAGATTTAAAGACAGCCACGAGTCTCTGTTGCAGACTTGCAGCGCAGCAGATAACCAATGGCACTAACAAATTTTAAATTACTCACACAGATTCTTTTAAAAAGCAAAACAAACAAACAAACAAAAACTAAACTTTTTTTTTTAACTTTAGGTCTGTCTCCAGGGAAAATAAATCTTTTGAACTTCTATAGAAATAAAAGGAAACTTTCTAGTAATAGAATTTGGGAAGGATATAGATTATTAAACCTAGAGGAATTTTTGCAGCCTGTCCCTGACCACCTATACCCACAAGAAAGACATATCTTCCCATAAAAGCATAAAAACCTAGAGAAGACACGGAGAAAACAGTACTCACTAAGCCCACTCAGCATATTACCCTGAGATGATGCTTCTCTCTGCATGCACAGAGCATCAGCACTCGCACCACCAACCCTGGAGGAAAGCCAGTAGGCTGGCCTGCTTCTTCAGGGCATTTCCCCATGAAGGCCATGCCACAGAAAAGCTTTGTTGAACGCATTTTGGTGTGTGTGTGTGTGTGTGTGTGTGTGTGTGTGTGTGTGTGTGTGCGCGCGCGCGTGCGTGTTTCCAAGACAGGGTTTTTCTGTATGTACTCCTGGTTGTCCTGGAACTCACTCTGTAGACAAGGCTGGCCTCTGCCTCCTAAGTGCTGGGATTAAAATCATGAGCCACAACTGTCGGGCTGGTGTATTTTTTTTTCTTATCCATCTTTCCTTCCAGAGCCTCTTTCGTGAACTTACAATGGCATAAGGAAAGGTACGTCTACAAGCCAGACATTTCAAACAGAAGCAAGTAACAAACAAACTAGGTGCCTCTTGGACATGTGTAGGAGTGGGCACCAGCCCCAATAAGAAAATCAAAGCAGCTCGTTATCTCAGCAGCTCATAGCCTTCAGTACAGCAAGGAGGACAAAACAGCACAAATTCTAAACTGGGAAAGAAGAACATATGCCAAGGCAATAGTTTAAAAACTGAGATGCGGAATGTGGAGAAAACAGGCTGGCAAGCTGGAAGGAAACTCAAAGGAAAGGCATGCAGCTCGGCAGAAAGCAGCAGAACGGGCGATGGAAGGAGGACTGTAAATCTTAAGAATTTTGAATTCTTTGGGTACCACTAAATAAGCTGAAAAAGAAGAGGTTTTTCTCCGAACTAGAATCAACAGAAAATGAAAGGATGAAATCTTCACATTTGCTATCAAGGCATCCAATTAAAAGGTTTTAAATTGTAGTTAACTCACTATCGAAATCATTTGATCTTTTAGTAATTCCCCCCACAATTCGCATATCCTTCTCTTCTCCTCTTCCATTTCCATCCACTTCCTCTTCCATCTCCATCCCCTTCCCTTTCCCTTTGCTTTTTTGGTAACTGTCATCATTAGGGGCACTTGTGTACAATTAGCTACCATTTCTTCATGCATGGGCAATAAGGGTCCTTGCTTTTATTTCTCCCATGCATCATTTGGAAACTTTCAGAAACCCAGTTCCAGGCAGCCGATGCTCCTAGTTTTACCCTGGTATCATGACAGAGAGCATTTCAGCCCCAGCCAGTGGTGTGCCCATGGAAACTGGGGTCATTGTATCCTAGGAAACTATGGCAACCAACAGAGGCAAATTGAAAACAGGCCATTGTCATCATTTTTTAACGAGTAAAAGATGTGAGTATCCTCCACAATGAATTCAGCTGCCATTTGCCAAGGAGAAGATGCAATTCAGGTTGGTCTCAGTAACTAGGACAGATAAGTGTTTGAAAGCATATATGATTGACTTTATCTGTATTATTTTTAATAATAAACATTTATTAGGCTTGTTCCTAAAATAGCCAAGAAAATCAACCGATATGATCAGCTCTTATGAGCAACTTTTCACACGTTTATTGGATGCATTGTACCATCCAGTATCTAGCAGTTTATCCAAAAGCATGGAAAAGTGCTCATTATAATTGCACAAAAGATACCCAGAGATTATTCTGATTTCTTCTGTGGCTCTATGCATTTGGAATTAATTGAATAATAAATTTAGATTCTTAATTTTCAGTTTTGGCTTCTCAACTTACAGTTCCCAATTTTATTGCGAAGCTTCCTCAGATTCTAAGTAGTTTAGCTGTCTAATCAAACTGAGTTAATGAGAGGCCGTATAGGTCATTCATGTAGACACAGCAGCTATTGTTTTGACAAATGAGTTACAGCAGGAAGGCAGAATCTCACTGCCTCCCATTTTGTTTGAGCTCATTTGTTTTACGTATCACATGAAGTTTAATTCCAAAATCTCTCCCCTACTCCAAGAAAAGCTGCGTTATGCTATTTCTTCCAAACACACGCCTCAGAAAACCAATGCCTCCATGAAGTCTGTATATTTTAAGTTATATGTGTGCGTGTGTATGTGTGTATGTCACACACATACACACACACACACACACAGAGGGAGAAAATATCCCAGATAAAAAAGAAAAATTATTACTTTGAAAATCTCATTTATTTCACAGTATCTGGTCTATTCCTCAACTAAAGTAGTAAACAGAAAAATGATGTGTATATTCTAAGTATTTTAAGCCAAACACATATAATAATATCATTTTGGGGGGATGGAAGGACGCAGAGGGCTTAGCACCCCCCCCACAAGGAGACCATCAAGGCTGGTGTATCTGGACTCTGAGGGGCCTGCACAAACTACTGTACCAACCAAGGACAATGTATGCAGTAAACCTAGACCCCCCTGTTCAGATCTAGCCAAAGGTCAGCTCGCTCTCCATGTGGGAAGAGTGGGGGACTGCCTGTGACATGAACTCTGGGGCCTCCAAGTTCCCCTTGGTGGGGAGGCCTGGTGGGCACACAGAGGAAGGGGAAGCAAATTATGTGGATGAAACCTATGGTCATATGGTGGGGGAGGAGGTCCCCTTCTGTCAGAGACCTAGGGGAGGGCAATATGGTGGAAGAGGGAGGGAGGGTGGAAACAGGAAGATGCACATGAGGGGTTAACAATCTGGATATAATCTGAATAAATTATAATAAGACAATTTTTTAAGACAATTTTTTAAAATGTCATTTAGAGATGTCCTGACATACCACAGCCCTATTGTTTGTCTTAGGTACTACAACATGTAAAACTTTCAAGTTTTAGATCTTAAAAGAATATTGAAATTTTTATATTCTTGCAAAATAATATGCATACAAATTTTTATGAATGTTTAGGTTGCTGATATCTATTTTTGATGGCATTTGTTGTTAGCAAATAACCTTCAAATATGTGTTTCACAGGAAAATGATCTCTGTTTTCCAAATACACTCATTTGTGTATATATGTAACCTCGAGTTAGACTGCACAATATTTTAACAACTGGAATAAACAGGCTTGGCAATGAACACATGATCATTGGTAGTAATGAAGTGGAGGAAACAAAATCACACAGACACACTAGGAAGTAACCCGTATGCCTTCAGCAGTCAGCATGACATGAGCACTGACTCTCAGGGGCCACTGACACACAGGTGCACACGTCAACAGTCTCTCCTAGACAAACTCAGTTTCAGGGTGAAATGGAATGAGCCATCAGTGTGGCACCCTGAGGCACACAGAGCACCCGCGTGAAAGTTGAACAGGACTAGAACTTGTGCTGATTGACATGGCCATACACTTGTGTGCCTGAAATGTCCTCCAGTTGTCTGTTTCCTAAATTGAGAAGAGTACAGAGAACAGAGTCAGGCTAATCCAATCACGCTGTCTGTTGAAACATACCAAAATCTTAGAAGGCCAAAATCCGGCGCCATTCAAATTGGGCCGAGAAGAGGAGGAAAGAACAACACTCCAGAGATCCAGAGGAAAGGTACTGTGAGAAGATGGCTTCAGGGGACCAGCAGGCTCACAGTAGCATGATGTCATCAGTAACAGACTGCAGGGACAAGCATAAAAGAAAACAACAGATAAATAAAGAATCCTTGACTAGAGACTACATGACAAGAGAAAAACAGTAAAATTTGTTTTGTAATCAGCCACTAAAAAAGGTTATATATAAAAATAGAATCGGGAATAAAAAAACAAATAAATTTCCTAAAATTAAAAAAAAAAAAAAGGAAGAAAGAAGTTTACAGGTACCAAAGTTGGACATATGGTTAATTTGAGTTCCTGAAAAATAAATGAAACTACACTGATAGATACAATAGAAGTAAAATGTCCTGAATTTAGAAAAGAAAAAATACCAGTGTACACAGGAGGAAAAACTACCACACTCCTTTAAAAAGCAACTAATATTGTTCTGTCCTTCACCAGTTTGTTCCACTTCTAAATCTGTGCTTTTTCTTTTTCAGATCGCTTCCATGAAACCCTTTTCTTTCTTCTGAAACTTGGCTTATTGCTGTGGATGTGGCTACTCACGTGCCATGGAGTACATGTAGAGTCAGAGGACAATTTTGTGGGATGAGTTTTCTCCTTCCACCTTTACACAGACCTGAGAGATGAAGCTCATGTTTCTGACTTACACGTGAAAAGTGTCTGTACCAACTGAGGTATCTTGCTGAACCTTGAGAGATTTTCTAAAACTAATTTTTAGTATGTCACTTCAGCCAGACTCACTTTTGTAGCAATCAGAATTTATATCCTGGTTTAGTTTAGTTATCTTTTACCATTGGCATAGGGGATAGTTGGTACCAGCCAGAGACTATCCTTTCCACTGATTTTGAGACAATGCAAAAAACAAAACAAAACAAAAAACAAACAAAAAAATCCACCTCAATATAACCCCAGAAAAAGAAACAGGATTTATACTTTAATAAAAAATAGCAAATAAATTAAAAATTAAGATATAAACACAAATCTTCCCAAAAACCACTACCCTTAATGACTAATGAACCAAGAAGATAAAAAGATGAATTAATGGAACATAAATAAACAATTTTACTTTCCTTTCTGTTGCTATGAAAAAACACCTCAACCAAAAGCAGATAAGGGAAGAAAAGGTTAATTTGGCTTCAGTTTTGTGATAACTTAAGGCTGTTATTGTTTGTTTAGCCTTGACCCTATGTCCAGTGTGTTGGTATATGACCTACTGTACACAGTCTGTCACTGAGGGAAGTCAGCACAGGAATTTAAGCAGGATCTTGCAAGCATAAACTGTGTGTGTATGAACACTGCATGACGGCTCACCCAGGTTCCTGCTACTTCCTGTACACAGGCCAGGACTGTCAGCCCAGGGAATAGTGGCACCCATGGTGGGCTAGACCCTCCTACAGCAATTACTAGTCAGCACAGTCCTCCACAGATATGCCCATAGACCAGTCTTATCTGTGCATCCCTCAACGGAGACACTATTTTCAGTTGACTCAAGGCCATATCAAGTTGGCAATTAAAGAAAACTAGGAAATATTACCAATACATGGGGTGGATGGGGTACCAAAAAAAAAAAACAGCCTTATCAGAAAACTCAGGCCTCTTAATTTTTTTATTTGAAAAGCTGTAAAATTACTATAGAGAAAAAGGGGATAGTGAGTAAGTTCAGAACTGGAGGAGGGACAGCACTAACAGTATGAGTGTTTATCAGCCAAATAACACCATGCAATGCTGTTCACACTTCACGTTTCCTACAAACCTCACAGCAGCTCTGTGAAGCAGGAACTGTGCCACCAACTCCCACAGAAGCTGGGTTATTCCGTCAGTAAGTCTGTGACAGAAGAACTGAGGACAAACCTCACGTCCCGATACTTGAATGCACCCACTGAAGACAAGTTTAGAAAAAAATTACCAGGAAAGCGAAGGAACTAAGACAGGAAATGTAACTAGAGTTATGGTAATGTGCTACAGGTATAAGTTATAGTGCTTAACCCAAGAAGAATTCAAATATCTGAATAAAACAATTACCAAGAAGTTAAAATGCTGCTTTTGTTTCTGTTTTTGTGTTTGCTTGGGAGTTTTGTTTTGTTTTGTCTGGCTTAGTTTTTCAAGGCAGGGTTTCCCTGGGTAGCTCTGGCTGCCCTGGACCTCGCTCCGTAGACCATGCTGGATGGACCTGAACGCAGAGATCCATCTGCCTCCTCCTCCCAAGTGCTGGATCTAAAGGCATGCACCACCACCACACCCAGCCACTGCTGCTTCTTAAATGACAACCAGCTCTTGAGTACTTTTGACTGATACATTCTACAGTAATTAGTTTCAGAACATCAAAGACAGAGTATGACTCAATTGACATTGGCATAGACACCCAATGAGATTGTGCTCAGTTGTGAAAGCACACGAAATCTGCAAGGAAAAGGAAGCAGTGTAGTATGTGAAGTGGTGTGACCAGTCAAAAGGAGAAAAATCACATGTCCCATCTGAAATGCACATCTTTTAACTCTCAGTGTTTGTGTGAATGTAGACATGAGAGTGTGAGAGTGGATATCAACTATGAAATTACATACATACTGTGACCAGCATGGCTTGGGTCCTAGAAGCCTGGCTAGGGGTGGTGAGGGAGTGGAGACTGGACAGATAAACTGATTAATAAACTCAGGATCACAGGGCAGTCTTCTAACCATTGTAACCTGAACTTCCATGTGTTTGTTGAGTACAGCACTGGGAGAGGGATTAGCTAGCCTAGGTAGGAGGTCTCCCTAGGCAGCAGTTGCAGTCCGTAAATATCCATGAGAAGGACACTGCAGTCTCTACTCTTTGCACACATTGGTCAATCATTCATAAATAAACACTCATAGTCAGACTCGTGAGGAGAACTTTGGCAGCTCTCTTGAGCCCATAAGGGGAGCCAGCTTGTCCAATGTCTCATGCATCTAATGTCTTGAGTCCTTGACATGGCTTTGTCCATTTCAGCAATGCAGTATTCACTCACTCGGGCCTCCCTTTGACTCCTACAGATATGTGGCCTTGAGAGGGGAACAAAAGGTGTATGTAAAGAAGAAAAGGTCATAGTTGATGAGAGAGGGCAAAAGAGGCTACTGACACAGCAGGCACAGCAAGGAAGACAGAGAAGATGAGGAGAAGAAAGAGAGAAAGCAAGAAGCAACCAAACCAAATTTTATTAGAAAGAGGCCATAATAAAACTCAATACCTTTATGTTAGTTTAAAAATTAGCATACATAAAATGACAAAAATACCAATCATACTTCTGAATTTGAGTGGAAGATGAAATTTAGAAAGTAGTATCAGCTGCAAGAGAATATTTATAATTGGTGTTCATCTAATGGAAGTTAATAAAGCATTTTGATACTAAGAAATCTAGTGACAGATGAAAAAAGTAACTGTAAGACAATGTTCAAGTTACATCACATGAATTTAGTTAAATTTAAATTTATTCTCAAGTTATTGATCATCATCATAAATTTATAAAACTAGTATATTAATATTTTTAATGTAGCTGTGCACGATACTTGGGGCTAGGAATGAAACACAGGGTCAGAGTGCTTGCCTTGCACACATGGGGCCCTGGTGCAATCCCCAGCACTGCAGTAGCAGTGATAAGAAAGTTAAAGTTGATGTCATGCACTCTGATGAAAAGCTCCTGCATTTACCAGTTTAAAAAAAAAGAAAGGAAGAAAGAAAAGAAATGAAGTGAGGCTACCTACTATCACCAGTACAGTTTAACATGGCAGCACTGGGGCAACAGAGTCTAAGGGACATGTAGAGAAAGTTGTAACATATACAATAATAATAACAATACAAAACTGGCATTATTCTCCAACAGTAAAATACATCTTTAAAAATTCAGGTTGGTCCTCCCTCTTCTTCCTCCCTCTCCCCCTCCCCCCTCCCCCCTCCTAACCCTCATACACACACACACACACACACACACACACACACAACCAAGTGTAACCATTTTTAAATCTAAGACAGTAGACCATTGTCATCAGCAGTTCTAACACAAGGGAGTGACGTGAGACAGAGCCTAAGAACTACTGCTTTCTCAAATCCAGCATCGACTGTACAGTTTCCTCTAATAGCAGATGTATAATGTAGCCTTTTGGATCTTCCTATCTTGGTTGTGTAAAAATAGACTTATATCTGTATCTAACTCAAATTAAATGACAAAAGTACTTTCCTTTAAATCTCACCGTAGAGCAAATCCCAGACAGATGAAAGATAAAAATATAAAAATGTATAATCACACAGCTATCTTTTTGGTGTAGATTTTTCTTTTCTTTTCTAAAAATGTGATCATATAGAAAAAAATGTACAAAGAAATGATTGATCTGACTGTGTACTGCCTCAAAATTCCAAAGTGATCAATTACAGCTTGATGGCAGAGAAGCCAAGCGTAAAGCCAGATGTGGTAGTACACACCTGTAATCCCAGCATCCTGGTGCCTGAAGCAGGTAGATCATGAGTTCGAGGCTAGCCTGGGCTATTTGTTTAAAAAAAAATGCTACAAGCTGTGGAGAATAGGGTACTGAGACACTGGTTTTACACAGTAGGGCTACTGGTGAGAATAATTACTGTGTATAACAAAACACTGGAGGAGACTGTGTTGAATGGTTGTTCCATGAAGAAATGACAAATGGCTGAGGAGATAGTCAAACATTTAAATGCCTATTTAAACTGATTTATTAAGCCTCATTTAAACATTACAAAATGAGTGCATGCTCCAGAACATCACATAGCACCCCACAGATATGTGTACTTTTTATGATCATTTAAAAAGTAATATAAAAATTTTTAAAGTACACTAGCATTCCAGAGTTCCTCTTTCACTTAGACAGTAGAAAGCCGCATCCTAACTATAGGAAAAAGACAACGTACAAAATTGAAACAGCCATGGAGACAATCCTGTTGGGCATCCAGGGAGAGTTAGTTCCAGGTGCTTCCAGAAGAGGCAAAACATGCCAATCCTGTTACTTATAGCACAGCATTGAAAAAAACGAGAAACTCCCTACTAATAAGTCAGAGGAGATCCTTGAGAGCTTTCCAAAATTCCTTAAGGAAATCATCAAGAAATTGGTCAACAGGAGAGGACTGGTGCAAAAGAGATTGAACTCCAAACTCCTGGGAAATGGGTGCCCTGTTAGGTTTCCTCCCCCAAAACAAGAAACTTAAAAGATAAAAACCTAAATGAAGGCCAGGGTAACAAAAAGAGAAATTCTCACCAAATTGTACAATTACCCACCAAGGACACACGAGCTTGCACAGCTGTTTATGTCAGGGTAAGACGTAGACACCACAGCTGCCAGCAGGGGGCAGCAAACTCTCTTGCCCCTCTACCTAGGCCAACATCCATTGTCTCTGAGGAGAGGTAAAGACAAGTCTTCAAACCCATTGCTACAGAACAAAAAAAAGAAAAAAGAAAAGAAAACACAAGACTTTTTGCCTGAGGGAAAGGCACATAAAAGCTCATTCACTGCACTGCTCTCACATGTACCCACTTCCACCCTTCTAGTCAAACAGCAAGTTTAACTTAAGTTAGCACTTTTATTAACCTAGGTAGTATTTGTGTAATACACGATGCACTATTTTGAAAACATAATTCAGTGACATTGACTCATTCATAGTGGTTTACGACAATCACCATCTTCTAATTCCTAATTTCAAAACCTTTGTTTATTCACACCCTAGGAAAATAACATGCCAACTAACTAATCATACTCCATCTCAAAGCCCCTGGTAACCATTCACAGTCTATAGACTTCTCTGTCCTAGATATTTCACTTAAATAGAATAACATAAAGTGTAACCCTTTGTGTCTAGCTTCTTTTACTTAACCCGCTGTTTCCAAAACCCATGCATGTTGTGGCATGTATCAGTCTTCGTTGTTTTTAAAGGCTAAATAGTATTCCACAGCACAGATATTCTGTGTTTGGGCAACTTATTCATCAATTGCTAGGCATTCATTCACCCTCACCTTCTGCTGCTGCTGCAAATATTCACCTACATATTTCCACACTGGCTGTACACTCTACCCACAGTGCTCTCCTATTCAGTCTCTGCAGCAAGTCTCTTGCTTGTCATTCAAGTCTCAGCATCAATGTCATCTCTTCAGGTCACTCTTCCACAGCCAAATCCCCAACGGCCTTCCATTCCCTGGCAACCCAGCTTCTCAGCTGAGCACCTCTCCCTGTCTGCCATGATACGGTTTGCCTGAACGTTGGCTTCCCCACTAGAGAAGTAAAGGACAATTGTCCCTCATGTAAAAATGGATTTTTTTTGTCTTGTTTTATGTTCTCTGTACCCTTCAACTCCGTAATGTGTTAAATTCATGAATAAATAGAATAAAATAGTCAACGCATTTTTCACAGCACAGCTCCTTGCTTGGAAATGTGAAGCAAAGATAATGCATTTGTCTGAAAGATGTTTAGCATTGAAGCATATACTAAATTTATGTCAGTTTTCCTAAGTGAATTTTCATGATTCCTTTACCTATATTTAGTATCCAAAGTGTGACCAACAACTGCTTTTCTTCTCAAGACTTCCAACAAAGCATTATAGCAGATTTTCCCAGATTATGCTTAAATCTTTCCTGTCAAAAGTGAACAGTTCGGCTTGCTGCTAAACACCACGCAAGAGTACAGAATCCATGAATGAACCAGATAAAAGGCAAACTCTAGTAGTGAAGAGTTAGGCAATACGCAGAGGCACTGATCTAGGATCGGAATGTAATCAGAAAGCAAGCTAAGCAGTGAGAGGCCAGGGTCCAGCCTAGGCAGGTTTAGAAGGGCCTCAGCAACGATAAGGCCAAAACAAGTGCATACAGTTAAATGAAGGTGAGGGGTGAGAAGCTATGTGAGTTCAGGAGGCAGGTTCATGTAAGTAGAAACAGGGTGGTTTGGGGCCTCTCTGTGGCCTCTAAGGTGCTCAGGAAAGAAAACACGACCAAGCCCCAGAGGCAAAGTCCAGCCCAACACAAGGTGACAGGCAAAGCCTATGACTTAAGTGACCATGGCTCAGCTGGGGCTCACCTCTGGAGCATTACCTGCCCAGCTAGGGCAGTGTGACACTCAGCTCAGAGGACTGCTGTAGACTTGCCACCACTGAACTCAGCAATATTAGGGGTTGGATGCCAGGAGGAAGAGATGAATTTGTGATTCCTCTCAAGAGGGAAAAGGGCAGAGACTGATGCAGTCAATTATATAAACATGGGCAAAATTGATCCCCGATAGCACGAGGCTTACCATGGAGCTTCGAGAGATCAGTGTAGGAGTGGAGACCCAGAAACTGAAAGTGGTACCAAGAAGGGGGAAACATTTGGGCTTGAAAATGAAAGCTGGGTTAAGTCTTTGAAGGCCTGAAGGCAGTGTTAAGACTCCATGGTACAGGCATGGGCAGACCTGGTAGATTTTTATATCACCAGGGCCATATAAGGAGGATGCTTGAATCTCACTCAGAAGGGAAAATCCAATAGACATTGGAAGTGGATGGAGAGGGAACTGGGTGGGATAGGGTGTGGGGTGGCATCAGAGCGGGGATGAGAGGTGAGAGGGCTGGGAGAGAGAAGGGAAACAGAGAAGGTGCATCTCTTAGACAAGCTGGAGACCTGCAACAGGATAGGCCTCTGGAGGGATATGGGGGTGACTCCAGCCAAGACTCCTATCAGCTGGGGACATAGAGCCTGAAGTGGCCACCTCATAGCCAGGCAGAATTTCCAGTGAATAGAGGGGAAACCAACCAACCCGCGAAGTCTTTGACCCAAAATTTACCCTACCTACAAAAAAAAAAAATGCAAGGATAAAAATGGAGCAGAGATAGAGGGAATGACCAGCCAACGACTGCCCCAACCTGAGACCCACCCCATAGGTGAGAGCCAACTCCTGACAGTATTAATGATACTCTGCCATGCTTGCAGATGGGAGCCTAGCATAACTGTCATCTGAGAGGCTCTGCCCAGCAGCTGATTGAAAAAGGTGCTGAGACTCACAGTAGAACATTAGGCAGAGCTTCAGGAGTCCTGTAGAAGAGTGGGGGGGGGGGGGGGAGGGAGGATAGAAGAACCCAGAGGGGACACAAACCCTATGAGAAGACCAACAGAGCCAACTAACCGAGACCCATGGGGGCTTACAGAGACAGAAGCACCAACCAAAGAACAGGCACAGACTAAACCTAGGCCCCCAACACTTATGTAACTAATGGACAGCTTGGTCTTCATGTGGGTCCCATAGTAAGTTGAGCAGGTGCTATGTGTGACATAGACTCTATTGCCTGCTTTCGATCACTTTGCGCTAACTGGACTGCCTTGTCTGGCCTCAGTGGAAGAGGATGCTCTGGGTCCTGGTGCAACTAGATATGCTGGGGTGGGTTGGTATGGGGTGAGGTTTTCCCTTTTCTGAGGAGACAGGAAGGAGGGAAAGGGGGACTGGGAGGAGAGAAGGGAGGGGAGTGTTAGAGATGTAAAGCAAATAAATACATTTTTAAAAATAACAGAAAACAAAGATAAATAAGTCTAGGTGTACAGGGTGTAGGCAGGCTGGTGTGTGGCCCTACAGATACAAGGTTCAGACATTGTTTCTCTGATTCTCTTTGCCGTTTTCCCCATCTTTCTCTTGCTCTCAACTCCGGCTTCTCTTATGCACCAAGGGCCTTGATGTTGACAGTGAAGTAAAGAACAGCCACCGTGGATCTGAGCACAGCGACTGTAGGGATGCATTTGTAACCAGGTGGATCCTGGTTTAAAACCAAATTCGCATTCCTTTAGTGACTTTTTAAAAACATAGATAAACGATATTTCTCATGGTCAAAGTCCAGAAATTCTTTCTAGTGAGCAACCGCTTGGAGGACATTTGAAGAACTGTATATCTAAGTCTAAGAATAAAGACAAGTAGAAAATCATAGAGGAGGAAAAAACTCTCTTTGTGAAATCAATAAAAGAATAAGTTAATTACATGTAGGCTGATTTCTTTAAAGACCTAAGCACTAGGCCTTACTAAATAAACTGTCACTGTTGTTAGTCTTTCCTACCACGTAAGCCTCCAGAAAATAAATGTTTAGCTCACAGCAATGTGTCACCTCAGTGACAGTAGACATGGTCTGCTGTCTCAGTGTCTTCTCCTATTGGGCTTATGCTCATGCTTGTCACTGCTTTCACGTGCTTTAGTGTGCTCTGTCCTATGATGAGGAGACTTGAGAGTCTAGGGTTGTAGGAAACAATAGCAACAATGTCAGGCAAACAGCAGAAGGAAGGACAACATTCTGTGTAAAGCTCCCCTGCCATCACTAACTGCAACATGACCACGAGGCTCTGGGGCTAAAGCAGAGATAGTGTGTCTGCCTCCAGCAGCATGAGCTCCAAGGATTCCAAGAGAAATCCTTATTTGGAGGGATCTTACAAGCCTTGTGATCCACCGTAGACTTCAACTTGACCCAAAAGGCCCCAGGCCTAGGAACATAATCAGTTCCTTCTGAGTTATAATAAAAAGGGGGCAACAACTTTAAACTGCAGTCATTCACAAACGGCTGTGCTTAAAAGTGACATTTAACAAGTGGCCATCCCTCAGGTGGCCCTTCTGCCATCAGTGCTGTGGCCATCACCATCCATCACCCATGGAGAATTCTAAAAAGAAGGAATCACACATGGTGTACATAACCTGTGAGGCTCCCAGAAAGAATATGCTATTTTAGGCCAGGTAGCTACCTGAGGTCCCAAAGAGATGACATCAGTCTGTATATTAAGGTTTTATTTCTGCTCTGTTTCTGAAATGTGAACTTGTACCACAAATGCAATTTGAAATGCATGTTGCAGCAGCTCTGGCCCTTTTCTTCCCTCACAGGCACTGATCTCCTGGTGATGACTGGAGGCCACAATTAACCAACCAGCTGCCCTTGGCTAGCCTCTGCTCAGGGTGTTCAAAGTCCATCAGAGGAAGCTCAACATGTCATTATTATCGCTAAGCAACAACTGGCTAGAACCAGCCCTGGCTACAAAATCAAATGGTATTTCAGAAAGTCTAAAAATAAAAATAAAAGTAAAAATGATCATTGTGCAAAAATCCAGCAGATAAAGAAGGAAATATGCTGGTGAAAACAGTCACAATGACAGCTATTTTTTTTTTAACATATCCACAAATAAGAAACTCAGATACACTCCCTTGACATGTGTCAGTCAAACTGATGGGGTAGGTGTATGTAATCTACAGATATTGGTTAATAATCTATACATAGTCACAGTTATGAAAATTCAGAATACAATTCCCATCTAAAGATGTTCATAACCTAGTTGTAAAGAAGCAAATACACCTGAAACTGTGCAAGTAGGAAGAGAATAATTCAAGATAGAAGTTGAGAGGAAAAATAAAAAATAAAAAGAAATGAAATGGGAGTGATAAGGGGAAGGTGAGGAAGACAGTCACTGACTACTACAGCCAGAGAGGGGCCTAATCCTAACGAGAGTCTCCATGTTAGCAAAGGCAAGAGAATGAGGACGAGTGGGCTGAGTCGTATATCCATACAGCACTCATAAAAGCATATTTTTTTAAATCACTGTTTTCCTGAACATCTCTCCCTTCTCCTTTGGGGTGATCACCCAACAGGTGTTCAACAACGGCAACACTTAAAACCCGGAAGTGCTTGGCATCACAGATGTTCAGGGAAAGAGCTCTTTGATACCCTGACTGGCCCTGCCCCAGACCTACAGCTCAAAAGCAGGATCTAGCAAGTTCCCTACATGATTCTGGCATGCACCCACAGCCCCTAAGCACTGCCATAGGCTTTTTGACAGAGACAGAAGGGCAGAGGCATAGCCAGGGTGCCCTCTAGTCTGGTCTCTATTTTGGGGGGCACATGCCAAGCTGTGGCATTTGGCCCAGCCACTATCTCCCCCTCCACAGGGATCTATAGAAAATGGTAGACTAGAAATGACCGTTGTAGTCTTCTCACATGAGGCTTTTAGTTCATTATAAAACACACATGGAACCTGCACATGTGACATCCACGCAGGACTTCCTCACTCTTCTCACTCATGCTCAGCGTTC
The DNA here is from genome assembly GCF_964271855.1 of Acomys minous. Lineage (NCBI taxonomy): Eukaryota > Metazoa > Chordata > Mammalia > Rodentia > Muridae > Acomys > Acomys minous. The sequence goes on from NC_140486.1 coordinate 38,809,451, forward strand.
TTACATAAAGCACGTCTTAAGGGCAAAATGTGACGGCCGAATGTGTGTGTGACACCAGAAGTGTGAACATAGAGAAAACGGACAAATTGTAACCTCTTCCCCAGGACTCAGCACTTGCCTCTGGGAAATCCTTCGAGTCAGTATTTCTCAGCCTTGCTTGTTAAGTAGAAAGAACTGCTTTAGGGACCTCTTCAAACTCCAGGCCTCTACACCGAACCTCAGATGAATTAAACAGGAGGACTCTTTGGTCTAAATCTAGCCTGGGCGTCATCCTCAACGCCCTGGTTGAAGTGATGGGGGAACAACTAGGATGGCCAGTTGTGACCTCAGGCAGTGCATGGTCAGAGCATGTACCCCGGAGGCTAGGCATACAGGGAAACCCCCTGTGCCCTTTTAAAGAGAAGTCGGCCTTTATTTCCATGTTTCTCAAATTAAGCTGGCTGAGTTGGTTGCTTTGAGGGGATTAGCCAAAGAGACCAAATCCAATATCCTTTTCTGATTCCTCCGTCTTCCTTGGCTGCGTGTGCTGGGGCTGTGTAAGATGCAGGAGCAGCCACAGGGTTAACAACCACAAACGAAGATGGATCAGCCCAGAAGGCCTTGACCCTTCTCAGCAACTGGGAAGGTTTAGTCAGTCTCTGCTGAAAAAGCCGGGACTCGCATGCATCCACCAACGCTAGAGTGTGGCACGGAGGCAACAGTGAGTGAGGTAACCAATCTGTAGACAAACACCAGCAACATTCCAGACACCCTCTAGGAAGGGGGAGGGGAGTCGGATAGGGAAGTAGGGGTTGATGGGGGGAAGGATAAAGGTGGGGTACAGAGTTGGTTCTGTGATGTCCAGCACTTCTGGGTTATAAATGCTACCGTTGCCTAACACCTGCTGGATGACCACGCCCCAAAAGAAGGAAGAGATACTGAGCAGGTTCAGCAGTGTGGTGGCTTCACTGGCTCCAACGCTGTCTCCAGTTTTTATCAGTTGCACATCGCTCAGAATTTCAGGGGTACCGCTGGAGAGTTTAGTGGTGATGCCTAAAGCCTGGAAGAAAGAGGTCTTCTCATCCCCAGACCAATGTTCTGAGCAGGCACAGTGACCACTCAGGGGCCAACAGCACCAGGACAGGTGGCAGCCGGCACCTTATTGGCCAGCAGCATGTCCCTAACCCCAGTGAGGGCCTCCTTGGTGAACACAAAGCCCACATTGGCCCTGATGTGAGGCAGCCGCTTCTGTAGAGCTGGGTTCTTTCCCAGGTGGCCATGATTGGCTTTGGGGATGACGGTGTTCTTGTCCATCAGCACCACGGCCTTCCCTCGCAGGGACATGTACGTCTGCTGTATCTGCTTGGAGCCCACATTGTCTGCTCTCACAGTGAAGCATTTTGGGTTATTATCCAACAGTTACATGACCTTAAGGAAGTAGTTGGACTTTCAGGTCACCCTGTCTTTCCTGGGCATCAGGGCAGTGCATCAGGGATTAACACACGGGGTTTAAAGATGATGTCACTCTGAGGATGCCCGGCAAGAGAAGCAGAACCCCTTATTTTTAAACCTGATCTTCCAATCAAGACATTATACTTTTTTCAAAAAGCTCATTAAGTCTAGTATATATTTAAGTTTTTACATATTTATATATAACAAACATATTATTATTTAAATATATATTTTATATATTTAAGTTTTTCTAAAACTCATTAAGTCTAGTATATACTTATTGTACTTTTAACTAACCTTTTTAGCTTAATAACGTAATACATAAGGATGGCTGTGAGCTGCTTGGCTTAGACGCACTCGCAAAGCAATTTCAATATGAGCTGAGTCCACCCTAGTTTTTGACACATCTGTTGTGTCCTGTTTATTCCCCTACCAGCTGCCACCAACACATATATTCAGGACTGCAATCAAGAGAGTACCCACTGGATTCCAAAATGTAAGATGAAACGAGAAGAAATGAGAGGAGGAAGGGGCAGAGGAGCTGAGACCCTAAGTACCTTCCAAGGGTAATCTTTTATTAATCCTGTAGCGCCCGTTGATATGTTAATTAAGACAGAAGAATCTTAGACTGGCAGTGGGGGAGATCCTACAGATAAGACTTTTTAGAAATCAGTATTCCACAAGAGAAGCAGACAAAATACTTTCCGAAAGAATTAGCATCCTACAAAATCCTGCTGCAGAGCTCTGCTAGATGATTTGATTTCCCTGAAGTACAGCACAGGTGGCTGGAGCAGTGAGGACCAGTTCAGACCACTGCTCACCAAAACAGCCTGCACGCCTCCTAACGCTTCTGCTACATTCACTTGGCCTATTGCCAAACAGTGAGACCTTTTTTTGTTGTTGTTTCCTTTTGAGTTTCTTTCTTGAGATAGGATCTTTCTGTGTAGCTCTTTTTTTGCCTGGAACCCACATTGTAGAACAGGCTCGCCTCCAACTTGTAGCAATCTTCCTGCCTCTGCCTTAGGGTTATGGGATTGCAGGTACATACTACCAAGTATCAAGTAAGAACATCTAACTCCAAAATGGAAGGTCCCATTGCTACTATTGTCTATATTAAAAGGTTCAAAAGTTTCAACTGAGTCTGGGCCATTTAAAGATGAGATGTTTTGCATAATAAGATCGGTTCCTGATTGTCACTGGAAGCTGGTTAAGCTGTGACTTTCTTCAGAAGAGGTAGAATTGATACAGATTACTGGACAATTGGTTGAAACAAACCAGTAAGCAACTTGGAAAGGCACAGATGCAGATTCCTCTGCAGTGAGTTGGAGTCTCTGCCTAGGCTGAGGCAAGCTTTAAGGCACAAAGAAGGCAAATGGCCCTTGCTTATTCTTGCTACAGGTATGTTCTTTTCACTACAAGTTGCTTTCTTCCTGGCTTAACTGGATAGGTGTGTTCAAACAAGAGTGGTGAAGGAAGGTAAAAACTACAGGCTGGGTATGAAAGTGCACACCTTTAATCCCAGCACTTGGGAGGCAGAGGGAAGAGGACCTCTGTGAGGTTGAAGCAAGCCTGGTTTACATAGAGTGTTCCAGGACACACACAGAGAGAGAGAGAGAGAGGGAGGGAGGGAGAGAGAGAGAGAGAGAGAGAGAGAGAGAGAGAGAGAGAGAGGGGGGGGGAGGGAGGGAGGGAGGGAGGGAGAGAGAGAGAGAGAGAGAGAGAGAGAGAGAGAGAGAGAGAGGGAGAGGGAGAGAGAGAGAGAGAGAGAGAGAGAGAGAGAGAGAGAGAGAGAGAGAGAGACCCTGTCCCCAAACCAATCAAACAAACAAACAAAAACTAACTGATTTCATCCAGGTGCAATCTTATTTTAGTCTTACCCCAATAATTTGCAGCTTTATGAAAGTGATGCATGAACGAGTGGACACATACTGAGTCGGTTACTGGTCTCTAGTGATGTAATGATGTAACGATTCCATTTTAGCAAAATAGCCAGGGCAAGCAAAATCAATTGAGTACTGTGTTAAAGTAGGAATAAAACTGCTAGATGGATATGGTGCTATTGCTAGCTAAGTGACAAGTGAGGCAGACGTGAGTTACTAACTTGGCATTTAAAAACTCATTTGGGGCTGGAGACTTAGCTGGGGCATGGGGGCATTAAGAGCACATGTGGCTCTGGCACAAAACCTGGGTTAGATTCCCAGCACCCATGCGGTGGCTCACAACAACCATCCATAGCTCTCATTCCAAAGGGTCTGACCTTTGCAGGCACCAAGATCACGGTGCACATACATACATGTAGGCAAAACCCCTCATAAAACATGAGCAAATCAATTTTAAAAATAACCTCATTTATAAAACACATAGCTTTATATACTAAGAGGCAGTGTCCTGTCAATTAGTCATGACTGCATAGGTTCAAATCCTAAGCTTGCTATCTCTTGCTGTGTGAGCGCAGGCTACTTAGTGACTCTATAGCTGCTTTGAACATGGGGACAGTGATGCTCTACTGCAAAGGACTGTCTGAAGACTGGGTTATAATTTTAAATGACTTTATCTATTCGTAAAACTTAGATTGGCTCCTTCTACATACACATTAGTGTCATTGAGCTATTTGCTCTCACTGTTTTTATTTCATAAAACAGAGGAAACAGGTCAAATGTTAAGATATTATCATGGTGTCAGATTTGGAGGCATTTCAACAATTCAAGATAGGTCTAACTGCAGTTCCCTGCTGGAGTGGAAATTCCCAATCATGCTTTCTTAACACCTGAAAGCACTCAGAAGTCTTGTTTCCCATGAGTCATTTTCTGTTCTGTATGTCATTTTTTTTTATTTCCTCCATATTTAGGTATCAAAGACACCTCAAGCTTTTCAAGAGAAGGAAGTGTGGCTTGTGGCTCTATGATCTTTTTAACACCTCGCTAGCTGGGTAATATCTGGATGAATGAGTGAGCACACTCAAAGCCAATTAGCATATGCAGAAACAAGTCGGAAGCACCATGGTGTTCTAATTAGCCGATAAGGCTGGGAGTCTATGAAGAACAATTAAAATAACTTAGCAGAGTAAGACACCTGCCTAAACCTCAAACACAAGAACCTGCTTGATGAATACACTTTTCAACGCGTCTTCATTTGGCCTCAGGACAACCTACCTGTCTAAGTTTCCCTCGGGTTCCTAGGCTGTTTATCAATCTGCACATCTGTTTTGATTTTGTTTTTGTTTTTTTGAGACAGGGCTTCCCTGGCTATCCTGAAATTCACTTTGTAGACCAGGATGGCCTCAAACTCACAGAGATCCACCTGCCTCTGCCTCCCCGAACACTGGGATTAAAGGCGGGCGCCATCATTTCCCAGCTATACCATATCCTTAGATTCCTCAAAATCATCCTCTTGCTCAAAGCAAATGAGCTTCTCATATATAGAAAAAGGTCTTCTAATAAATATCAAAAATGCTTCCCAGAAGCCCAGTTAGATTCTTCTGTGAACTATCTCAACATAACTGCATCCCCCGACTCTGAAAAATCTTGTGACTTAAAACAAGATAGCCATCCAGGCTAGGACACACAGAAAGACCTTGAGGGGCTGGGGGGTGGAGGAGCCGCCTTCACAGATTTCTTGACGGTGTAAGGTTGGGCTCTGTTGGACAGTTCCTGTGCAGAGTCCTGGTCAGATCTCATGCATGGTAGTGATAAAGCAGCCTCGACTGGCTTGTCACCATATGCTAGGATGTAGTAGCTGTAATGTACTCTGGCTGTCTGCAGGAAGATCACCAGTGGCTTCTGATGGAGCACCTATGTGCCTCTTTAGGTGGTTTGGATGTGAGAGGGAACGCTAGTAAGAGACTAAGCATGTCCAGAGGTAGGAAAGAGAGACTGCCAGCACCTTAAAGGCAGCACCTGCAAACTGCCTATAGCCACTAACTATGTCACCAGCTCTTTGTTTTTAAATTGTGGTATGCTGTAATCAAAATGCTTGAGCTGTGATTTTTTTTTATCACTATACAACAAGATTAAATTAAAATAATATAATCTGCTGGGCATGGTTGTGCAAGCTTTAAGTCCCAGCATTTGGGAGACAGAGCAGGCAGATCTCTATGAGGTCAGGCCAACTATATAGTGAGCACCTATCTCAACAAAAACAGCAATAATAATAATTTAGAAAAAAGATTATGGATTCAAATTTTTTGAAAGATTATTATGAACCAAAACACATTTTTTTAAAGGTGGTGTTAGAAGCCGGGCATGGTGGAGCATGCCTGTAATCTCAGCACTCGGGGAGACAGAGACAGGAAAATCTCTGTGATTTCAAGGTTAGCCTGATCTACAAAGCAAGTCTAAGACAGTCAAAACTACACAGAGGAACCTTGTTTCAAAAAATAAAAACAAAAACAAAGATGCTGCTGGGTGCTGGAAATTAAACCCAGAGTCTTCTACACCCTAGACTCACACTCTAGAAATTTCAGTTACCGCACTTCATCTAAACACCACAGTTGCCTGACTCTTCAGATTTTCAGGGATGCTCACCCAGAATGTCTACAGCCACTGTTGTCACCTCATTTCTTCTTAAACAGGAGTTTTACTATATAGCTCAGGCTGCCTTTAAATTTTCAGTTCTCCTGCCTCAGCTTTCCAATCCCTAGGGTTACAGGTTTAGAGCACAAAGCACAACTGGGTTTGTGTATCGTTAAATTATTTTTTTATTTTTATGTGTACTGGTGTTTTGCCTGCATGTATGTCTCTGGGTGTCAGATCTTGGAGTTACAGACAGTTGTGAGCTACCATGTGGGTGCTGGTATTTGAACCCAAGTCCTCTTGATGACAGTCAGTGCTGTTAAGCACTGAGCCATCTCTCCAGCCCTCAGGTTTGTGTATCTTTAAAGGAGAGATGTACCCAAGAGCAGTCAGAGATGGTCCTCCCCCCATAAGTATAAATACTCTACCACCTTTACTCTTAGATAAGACAATTCTAAGGTTCGTGTTTAGCATTGTTTCCTATGGTTTCTCTACACAATTAAGCTACCCCACTGTGGGAGGAGGTTTCAGGGTTTCCCAGGTACTTTCTGCTTCCATCCCTACATCAATTCTTCTTTTCTAGGTCAATGTTTTTTGAGCTCGAAATAATATCTTATACTCAAGGTCAGCTTCTAGGGGACTCCAAACTAAACTATCCAATGAGCACACTAAAGCAACGTAGATTAGCTATGACTAATATGTCAATAAGATATAAAGTTAATCTAGTCCGATATAAAAGTTGTGATAAATAAAACATAAAAACAATGGGTGTCACCTGACACTGTCAAGATGTATAAACAACAGAGCAGATTTTACTGGACTCGCTGACTGCTTAGAAGTTGACAGGCTACACTAATCAACAAAGAATATAATACAGGTAAAACCTAAGAAACCAAGCTCTCCATTTTTTTTATCTTTTCTTTTTCAAATATTACAAAACAACGTGGTAGGAAACATTCCCCTAGGGACTCTAGACTTTCCATTACTGACCTTACTAAGAAAGCTTGGTGGACATCAGAACAGGATTTGGGAGTGGAGGATGAGGACATCCTAGTTAGGGTTACTATTGCTGTGATGAAACACCCTGACCAAAAGCGACTTGGGGAGGAGAGGGCTTATTCCACTTAAAATTCCACAGCACTGTTCATCATCAAAGGAAGTCAGGACCAAACTCAAGCAGGACAGGAACCTGGAAGCAGGAGCTGATGCAGAGGCCATGTAGGAGGGCTGCTTACTAGTTTACTCGGCCTGCTTTCTTATAGTACCCAGGCCCAGGAGCTCCAATATGGCCCCACTCACAATAAACTGTTCCCTCCCACATCAATCACGAATTAAGAAAAATAACCTACAGGCTTGCCTACAGCCTAATCTTGTGGAGGTATTTTCTCATTTGAGGTTTCCATCTCTCAATGACTAACCTATGTCAAGTAAACATAACAGTGGCCAGCACAAAGGGCACTGTGCGACAAGGAAGCAGTTAACTGAGATGGTCAGAATGGGACGGACAGTCCTCAAGTGATATATAGCAACCATGGAGGTTTTCAGTGCTGAAAGGACATGGGGATTAGGCACTCAGAATGGAGCAATCGGTGCATCACAAGTCACTTAGGAGATTGAGCCCTCAGCTTCCTCAGTTCTTTGAGCACGCCCTCCTCTATGTTATGAAACACAAAAGGGAAATGCGCTCAAGGGCCAGCATCCGGACTTAACTGCTACCAAATGCAACTGTAGCTTGACCACTTGGCCTCTGGGAACTCTCCTCTACCTGCAGCTTTTGTCCCTCCATGATGCTCTATGGACAAGAACGAGAAGATAAGACAATGGTGGGACATCCTCGTCCTATTAGGGTCTTCCCAGGGCCATAGCCCCAGGGATCTGGACAGTGGAAAGCCTCCATCGAGCTCTCCCACACAAGCCTGCCGAAAGCTACCAGCATCTTACCCTTGTCGTATACCAGCTACACTCCAAGCTCTTGCTCTATTAAGACAATAAGGCAAGAGAAACGTTAGCCCGAGGTTCCAGCAACATGGTGTGCGAATCTCCTTGACTTTTTTTGTAATAAGGAAAGATTCATTTGGGTAGAAGGGAAGTGAAGAGTTGAAACCTGAGTGGTCCATGAGGGTAGAGTGATAGAGAGACAGTAAGGGGCAGAGGGCACACTTAGAGAAAGAGCAAGAGAGAAGTGCAGGAAGAGGAGAGCGACAAGGTGGCAGGTAGTCCCTTTTATAGTCTGACCCAAACCTAGCAGAGGCAGGCAACGACATCATCGGTTGCTAGGCAGCCAAGAGGCAGGCTTATGAAGCTGCTTATATGCTAACATTCCTCCTTTTTCAGATAATTAAAAATTGAGGATGTTGGATTTCTTTTTATGCAAGGCAGGTTAAAGTATATAGATGTAGGTACATTGGAAGCAGCTATTGGTTGCCATTTAAAGGGGGAAGAAAGAGGGGGTGGAAGCAAAAGCAACAAAATGGTCAACAAGAAGGAAAAGCCCTACCCTAGAAAGTTCAGTGTAAAGAGCAGGGTATGCCAGCCACATCCTGCAGCAGAGAGGGACCGAGGAGTGCTGGGAGAACCTGGTATCACCCTGGTCATATTACTTAGTGACTGTGAGTTACGACTTCTCCTGTACACATTTTATATTTAAGTGAAATCACAGCTAGCTTGATGACAGGCGCTGAGAAAGCATTTGATAAATGGTACAATTTCTCCTCCCGAAACGTTCAGCTAGCCTCCACCAATATTCACTTGGGTCCAGTTGTGCTTTTATTAAGATAACCGTGGCCTCAGTCTTAAGTTCCAGAGTTAGTCAATGTTGTCTTACTAGTACAGCGAGAGGCTTCTTAGAAAATACTGATGACTGTCTCATATCAACTGAAATTCAGATGGGTCTTCAACTGAAAAGAAGGTTTTCAAGGTTCTCCTAGTGAGTCAGATTCGAGGGGGGGAGGGGTTGGCAAGCATCGTTGCATCCAGAGGTAGCTAGTCTGATGCACGGAAGACTGTATCCTATGAGAAAACAAGTGTGTTTGACATCGGGGAGGAGCTTGGTCGGGGAAACTTCTGGAGGGTCACAGGAATTTTTTCAAAAATTTGAAGGGACCGAAACATCTATTGTTTCCTAAGAGTTGATTAATCCTGTGCTTTGAGGGTTTTTGTTTTGCTTCGTGATGTAGAAGTTGCAGGTATCCAGGTTTTATCAAAATAAGAAACGGCTTCTAGCGGTTTAGCCTTGCGAGAGAAACCTCTCTAAAACATGTTCGTAGTCAGCAGAAATGCCCGGGCAATGCGGGATGACTGTTGTCAGGATTAGACAGATGATCCAAAATGCTTTTGTAATGGAAGGCTTTATAAGTTGGGTTAAGCGCCTGAATGTGTTACCTTCTTGCTCTGCTTACTTCTTGTGTGAGAGAGTGTCCTTGTATGTATGGACACCATGTGCGTGCCTGGAGCCTGCACAGACCACAACCGGGCACCAGATCCCCTGGAACTGGGATGAGGGCAATTCTAAACTGCCACATGGTTGTAGGGCACCAGACCCAGGTCCTCTATAAGAGCAGCAACTGGTCTTAACTGCTGAGCCATCTTTCTAGGCCCCAACTTACTCTCCTTTGCTATGGCCAAAGGAAGGCTTTCAAAACAAGTAGACATTTTCAGATAATTGAGTACGTAAAATTCATAAACCCAATTGTTCAGTGCTTAACACTCTGAACTTTGAATGACAAAAATTAAGAAAGGTAAATAAATAAATAAAAAATGAATATTTTTCCTCTTAACATACCTTTATCTTCATGTTTCCAAGAGTTTACTTTTTTAAACCAAAAATAATCCCTTTAAAAAAATAACAAACAACCTTATCACTCTCCCTAGATGCTGTAGCTGTTATGAAAATACAAATCTCTATAAACCCTAGGCAACGGTTATCTTTGTGGGCTAATGCCCACAGCACACATGCACCTGATAGCATCTTTCTATTGAGGAACTCACACAAAGCAAACAATCACAGGGTCAGATCCCTAAGTCCGCAGGAAGTTATTTAGAGAAAAGGGATTAAAAATCCCTGTCAGATGTCAGTCGACTGTCAGAAAAACCTTTTCAGAATTCTAGCCCTTTGGTAATGAAATCAGTCAAAGGGTTTTATTTATTTATTTATTCACTCATTCATTAGTCCACTTATCCATTCATTCATTCTTGATACCAACAATTCTCTCTCCAGCATACCTGGAGGTGATGATGTGATTTGAAAGGGGACTTTTTCACTCAAGTATTTGGTACACTTCTCTACAAGAAAAAGTACTGGCTCTTGTATCTGCCTGTCAGAACTTATTCCTCTTTAACAACAGGAAAAAGAAAAAAAGAAAAAAAAAAAAGAACGTAATAAACAAGAGTCACCTTCAGGGATTGGTGTTAAAAGGCAAAGGCAGAATCTGCAAGTTCAAGAACAGAGTTTAGAAACATCAAAAATGAAATGTTCTGAGCTTCTCTTTCCCACAAGCAGTGGGCTTTAGCTTGGGGAGAATACTAATGAACCCCTCATTTCCCTCTCTCTTCTGTACTGCTAGCTTTCCTTATTCCTGGGCATTAATTCTGATGAATGGAGTAAATTTTTCCTCTGAGTTGTACCTTGTTTCTTTTTCTTTGCTTTGTCAGTCAAAAGAGTTCAGAGACACGGGGTCTGATTGTCCTCGGCACTGGAACAAATTGTATTAGATGGATGTGAATCATCGGGGGACGCACAAACCCGCACTTTCACTTTGTTCAAGCTCTGTTCTCCCATCCATCTTGCTCTGACATGCTGGCTTCTTTTCTGCCTTTGTAGCAGCAGGTTCATGAGCATTCCTGGTGTCTGTGATAAAAAACATCTATAGAAATCTCTGAAGTTAAAAAAAAAATCAGATTTCTGTTATTTCTATTACTAAGCAAAACAGTTTTGTTTTGGTTTGGTTTGGGTTGGGTTGGTGTTTGGTTTTTTGAGTTAGGGTTTCTCTTGTACAACTAGCTGTCCTGAACTCACATTGTAGACCAGGCTGGCCTCCAACTCACAGTGATCCACCTGCCTCTGCCTCCCAGGTGCTGGGCTTACAGGAGTGTGCCACCATATCTGGCAGCAGAACAGATGTTAACGCCAATAGAACAATGGTTCTCAACTTTCCTAAGACTTCAGCACAGTGTCTCATGTTGTGGTGACCTCCAAGCATAAAAGTATTTCCATTGCTACTTCATAACTGTAACCTGGTACTGTTAAGAGTTGTTATATAAATATCTGATATGAAGGCTATCTTACATAGGACCCCTGTGAAAGAGTCGCTTAACCCCAAAGGGGTTGTGATGCACAGGTTGAGAACCACTGCATTTTAGAAGGAAGAGAGTGCCAGAAACACCCCCATTCAATTGCAGCAGATTTGTGAATGTATCTATATTAAATACTTATTCTGGAGAGGCAAAGGTCCACCAAACCTTCTTATAGATGGGGCTCACATCTCCAGAACAGGTAAACCCAGACTTGCCTGGGTCTAACTGTTTATTGAGACACAGAAAATGCCACCAAGGTGGAAGACAGGACAAAAGCAAAGTCTCAAGGAGCCCCACACAGAAGGAAACTATCTCAACTCCAATAGGACTGTACAGAAAATAAGCAAGGGACTCTTTAATCACGTAATATTTAACTATGCTACGTTAATAAATAGAATCTGAGATTAATGCCCATTCCATCAAAGATGGCTGTCAATGATTGATATCACCTCTAATTCTGTAATAAAACACTCTCAAGTCATGAGAGAGATAAAAACTAACAAAGACACTAAAAACAATTTTTTCTTTCTTTCTTTCTTTTGGGGGGCGGGGTGGTTCAAGACAGGGTTTCTTTGTGTAACCTTGGTTATTCTGGACTCTCTTTGTAGACCAGGCTGGCCTCGAACTCACAGAAATCCAGAAATTCTCGGGCCTCTGCCTGGGATTAAAGGTGTACACCACCATTGCTGGCTCTAAAAACACTTCTTAAGAATAGAAGAATAGAGCTCAGCAGATAGAGCATTCTGCAATTCCAATGCATGCAAGTTTGATTCCCAGCAGCACAACCACCTGTTGTAGGCATAAGTTTATTGTGTAATTCAAATGTTGATCTGTGTCTTCCCTCCCCTAATATCTTGGCTACAATCCTTGTTCTGAGACTCTCTTGTCTCAATGTTGTGTAAACATTGCTACCCCAGTTGTCCCCTGATATACCAATAAAGCAGCTTACAGCCAATCTATGAGCAGGGAAGAGAAAAGGGCTGGCCTTCCTGCCATCCAGGGGAGGAGGAGTGAGAGGAAGAAGAAAAGATGGAGCCATGTGAGAGGTCCAGGAGACATCAGGAGAGAGAGCTAGAACAAGTAAAGCTACAAAGTGCAAGTATCTTTGGGAACTAAATTAGCTCAGAGGGTTAAGAACAGATTAATAACTGCTCAGTTCTTGCTAAAAATAATATGATAATATAAAAGATTCTCAATGATTTGTGTGATAGCTGGCTTAAGGGAGAAACTGAGAAACAAGCACAGTTCTATAAAAACAATGTTAACAACATGTAACTCCAATCCCAGGGGATCTGACACCTTCTTCTGGCCTCTGCAGACACCAGGCATTCACGCGTGAGTTGCACAGACATGCATTGCAGGCAAAACACCTATACCCATAAAGCTAAAAATAAATAAATCCTGTGTGTGAGTGTAGGAGAGAGAGAGAGAGAGAGACAGAGTCAGAGATAGAGACAGAGAGAGACAAAGACAGACAGAGAGAGATAGACAGAAAGAAAGTCTTTGGGAAGTCTCAAAGAACATTGAAAATCTTCATCATGAGCTTAAGAATAGAAGTAGTGGATAAGGCCATGTTGAATTGCTTGACTAATGGAAAAAGTTAAATCTCTGTAGTCAAGCAAATGAGATGAACTTTGGCCATCATGCTAATATCAACGCTGGTAGTGTTATTCTGTTTCGAGTGATTCAAATAGATGGAAAATAGTATGTGAGGAGAGCAGAACAAGTGAGCTTAGTTGAAACATTGCATTAAATGTATCTATACTAAGCCTGACTCATCCTTGGTATGGGAAAAGAAAACATGGCTGTTTTTTTCTATTCCAAAGATGCAGTTCATGGGGTGGTCATGAAGTCCATAGTTTGTCTCTTCACATATATGCACATCTATATATACACACACCACCTATTAATAGAATTCGAAGATCTACTAGTACTGATTATTCCCGTTATAGGAGATCACAAGCCAAGTGCCCCCACACACACACACACACCTAAAAGAGGCCACAGAAACAGTTCTGGGTCTCCTTCTGCCTGTGCCCTGGCTCAGTAGCCCAGCCCTGCAGCCCAGCCCATGTAGACTCCTTAGCAACAGCTGCACTGCTACCTGGAGTGTCCCAAGGAATACATCCCGGTAGGAATGTCTATAACCCTGTCACTGTAGTGTTAGCTTCCCTGGCACGGACAGAGAGGGGGCTGTGTCCCTTCTATCTTGGTCGGTTCAGTTCCTGGCAGGCAATGCATGTAAGCGGGAAAAGCCTCTGCCGTGAGTTTTCATACTTTGCCGGATCAGAACTGAGACAGGCACAAGGCAGAAAGTCTTCTCTGATCTTCTTTGGTAAATACCAGATCTGCAGAAATACCGTTTTCTTCCTGCAAAATCAGAAGGCAAGGCCCTCAAGCAAACAAACCTCAGAGCAAAAAGGAAAAATAACCTCAGACAACAGAGGAAATGATAATGGAGCAGCCCAGGAGGCTGTTTGTGTGTCTCAAAATACACGGGCATTCCCTCCTTGCCGCGTCAACCCTGAGAGAGGGCTGGCTTTGCTGTCCCCTCACACACGGGTCTTGACATCAGCGCATGACTGTGGCTCCTTCTAACTCCACTAATTTATACCATTGACTCTGCTCCCTGCTCCATAATTTAGCTCAAATCTATTTTTGTGTTGTGTATCAAAAGAACACTGGTTGACACAAGGAGCACTCTGAAAATTGCTTCAAGCCTATCACCAGAAAAAAAAAAGACAGAAATGAAGAAGTGTTACATTTAAAGTGATGGAGAAAGGTCAGTGTTAAAAAAAAAAAAAACTGAGACGAAACAAAAGGTGATGTTTTGAAGCCAAGGAGGGAGAATACACAGCTTTTAGATCCTGCATGTTAAAAGCAGAACCATAAGACAAGCAAGAGTTATGAAAAGGGACCCAATACATGCATTTGCTGAGCAACATAAATAAAGCTTATAAGAATCACATAGAAATAAAAATATATTTACAGATTTTTTTGAAAAAATCGATGATCTCAGAATTAAGCAATACTCAACTGATTTTTTTTTTAAAAATCTTAAATATTCTCAATTCTCTTATTAGGGTATGATTTATCTAAACATATCCAGTTTAAATATACAGTTCAGTGATTTCATGCATATTCTGAATGGCCACCATCTCAGCCATGATCCAGAACATTGTCACCACCCACAGATGTCCCCCCCCCCTTTTTTTTCCCACTACAGATCAAACTGAAGACCTCAGAAACCCTAGACAAGCGTTCTACCATGGAGCCTCACACTCAGCCCTCTCATTTCTTCGCAACAATCATCCCCGCTTTCTATTTTCATTTCATCTTGTTTTGCTCGTGTCATTATAGTTTAGGTTTTTTGTTTTTGTTTTTGTTTTTGTTTTTGTTTTTCTTCTCTTGACTTTGAAATAAGTAGAGCGATAATATGTGCCCTGGTTTTGGGTTTCATTTAGGTAGACTTTCTAATGCGCATCCGTGTTTGTCATGCACTCACAGTCTGCTCCTTTTTATTGGTAGGGGGTCAGTAGGCCACTGTATCCACTCCACTAGCTGTTTTGTGATTCCTATGACATGCGGCTTGTTTTCTGCTTTGAGAAATAGTGGATAGAACTACTGTGAACAAGTACACTTTATATGGAGAATTACATTTTTTTAGGGTTTTTTTTTTTTTAAATATTGGTGCTAAAACTGAGCAAGAAACTAGCCTAGCTTCCCAGGGCTATTTCACCATTTCACAAGCCAACCAGTGCATAACAAAGTCCATGTTAAATTCTTAGTAGCATATTGAACAGCAGGTCTGGTCAGTTGCTAACAGATAGGTGATAGTAACTCATTTTTTATTAAGTTGATTTCTTTGGCAACCAATGACTTACAATATGTCTCTATGTATGCTTTAAGGAATATCAACTTAGTTTTTTATTCATTTTTATGAGTTATCTACTTCTTACCACTAAGGTTGTAGAAAGTGTCCCAGCTAGTTTTTTCATCAATGTAACTAAAGCTATTTGAGAAGATGGAACCACACCTGAGGAAATCCCCTCCATAACACAGGTGTATAGGCACATCTGTGAGACATTGTCTAAATTAATAATTAGTGGTGGAAATCCCAACCAAATGGTGGCAAGGCCATTCCCTGGCAGATGGCTCTGGGTAGTAGGAGAAAGCAGACTGGGAAAGCCAGAGAGATTGGGCCAGTGAGCAGCACTCCTCCACGGCCTCTGCATCACTTCCTATCTTGAGTTCCTGAACTGATTTTCCTGGAAGAAGGATTACAAGCTGTAAGAGGAAATGTACCAAATAGACTTAGGTCACAGTGTTTTAAGACAGCAATAGAAACCCTAACTAAGGCAATACATTTTCAGTATTTGCTAAAGAAATCTTTTAATATACATTAATTTGGAATAATGTCTTCCTGTTCTTGGCTCTTTATGAAGTCAATAGTAATCTTGGGGAGCTGGTCATACAATTTAATAGCAAGGGCACAAACAACTGAATGAGTAATAAAAGATGCCAATGCATTACAGAGAGGATCAGTAGATCATAAAAATGTGAAATGGCACTCCTCTCTCAGCCCACCTCCATTCCTTTGTAACTTTTAATTAGGGAAATACAAATTAAAAACAACTTTGCGGTTTCATTTCACTCCCAATCAGAAAGGCTGAGATCAATAAAACAACTGACAAGTGCTAATAAGGAGGAAAAAATAGGGGTCCCTCACCCACTGTTGATGACACTGCGGACTGGTACAGCCACTCAGAAATCAGCATTAAGAATTCTCAAAATGGTAAAAATAAATCTACCGCGTGATCTAGCCACACCACTCCTTGGCATACGGCCGAAAACCTCAACATTCTTTTCCACAGACGCTTACTCAGCCATGCTCATTGCTGTTCTGTTCACAATAACTAGGAGATGGATGGAAGCAACTTCAATGTCCCTCAACTGGCAGATGAACAATGAAAACGCAGTACATAAGATACAACAGAATTCGACTCAACTGTAAAGAAAAATTAAATCATGACATTTGCAGGTAATGGAGGAAGCCAGAATGTGTTGTACTAGGTGAGGCAACTCCGACCCAGAAAGACAGAGTCCCCATGTTCTCTCTAATTTGAGGGTTCCAGTTCCAAATATTTAGTTGTGAGTATATAATCTGCTGTAACAGCAGAAACCAGGAAAGTAAAAGAGACTATGGTTGGGGAGAGGTAGAGAGAGGAGTACTGTAAGACACAGGTATTATGGAGAGGGTACCAGAAAAGGAGAAAAGGGAAGCCTTAACTGGAGAAGGAGAGGGAGAAAGAAGGGAAAACTAACAGCAAGGATGCTTGGGGAAAAAACAAGGCTAGTCATTATTTTATATTTACTGGAACTTACACATAAATGTGGGGCGTGTGTGTGTGTGTGTGTGTGTGTGTGTGTGTGTGTGTATGTGTGTGTGTGTATGTGTGTGTGTGTGTGTGTGTGTGTGTGTGTGTGTGTGTGTGTGTGTGTGTTTAAAGACGGTATGATACCACTTGGAGCAGCAGTGGTCCCCACAAGAGCCATGGACTAACAGAATCCCAAGTCCCATGCATGAGAAAGCCTCTCTCGGGTAGTCATGGAAATCCAGAAGAAGAGCCCCCAAACAACGTAGGCTATGGTTGTTGCCCTTGGCTGGCTTCCAGAACTCAAGAGTAAAGCACTATTGCTGAAGACATGATGCATTTTGACTCAAGACTTAAAGTAACTGGCTGGATCTGATCTGGAAGACTCGACTCTGAACAGTGACTCTGGTGATACCAGAAAGTGCTGTGCAGGCTGCCATGGGAGAGGGGCATTCAGTAGTCCTGCCCAATTGTAAAGCCCAGTTAAGCCCAAGGAAAACCTATCTGCAGCTAGTGAAATCGCATGTTCTTGGAGGTAACTTGCAGTGGCCTAATTGGATTTAAGTCTCATGCAGCAGAAGGGAAAAAAATCATACCCGGTACTTCAACTACACATGCCTAGAGAAGTCATAGGCCAATGAGGAGATCTTAGTACCACCACTTCCTAAACTAGTATGATTTTCTAATTGAATTCTACCTTTGTGCCCACAGACAAGTATAAACCTCAGCCCTAATCAAAGAAGCTTCTTTTTGCAGCAGAAGACCACGAAAGAAAGCCACCATTAGTCACAATGCTGCCTACATCAACATCATGACTCTTGGACCTAAGGCTCAGGGAACATCACCGAAGAGAAGACAAAGATTCCAAGATCCAGAGGAGCAGGAATTCTGCTGTGGGGCTGCTCCTACTGGCTATAGCAAGGAAGCTATGCCCATGAAAGCTCAACACCATGGCTGCCTAACCAAGACCTGGACAATTCCAACAACCCAACACGGATAGAGAAATCTCACCAGGTCTCATTCCTCCATGGAGAGCTAAAGGCAACTAATAACTGCTGAGAGGGGGAGAGTTCACCTTCCTAAGTAATGAGACCCCGATTGGGTCTACATAATAACAAGTAGTCAGCCCCATAAAAATATACATGCAGGCAACACTGAACATGCTCAGCAGGTTGTATTTATATACTCACATACACACACATACACGCTTATTTATTTATATGTATAAGTAACAACAACCATGAATGTGAAGGCCCTATTGGTTTGGGAGGGAGTGGGAAAGCAATAAGTGCATGGAAAGGGAAAAGGAGGAGAAAGAAAGGGGGAATGGTGTAATTATATTTTAATTAAAATTTAAAAATTAAAGGAATATTAAATGATTATTATTATGCCAGAAATGAAACTCCCCACAACATAGGATACTTCAAACACATAAAAAAAAAAAAAGGAATATTAAAAACTGCCCGAGAGAAAGGCCAAATCATTTATAAGAGAAGGCTCATCAAAATGACATATGATTACTTGCTAAAAACTTTTTCCTTTAAAAATGTGTTTGTTAGCTGGGCATGGTGGTGCAGGCCTGTAATCCTAGCACTCAGAAAGGCAGAGTCAGGCTGATCTCTGTGAGTTGAAGGCTAGCTTGGTCTACGAAGCAAGTCCAGGATAGCCAAGGCTACACAGAGAACCCCTGTCTTTAAAAAATTTTTAAAAAGAATAAATTAAATAAAATTAAAATGTGTTTGTTTTAATTTTCTTTTTTATGTATGTGTACATCTATGTCTATCTATGCATGCATCTATACACACACACACACACACACACACACACACACACACACACAGGGTACAGGTGTCCACAGAGGCCAGAAGAGATGTTAGATTCCTTGGAGCTGTAGTTACACAAAGCTGTGAGCTGGGAACTGAACCTCAGTCCTCTGTAGGTGCAGCAAGCACTCTTAACCACTGAGCCATGTCTGTATTCCCTAGACAGAAACTTCAAAAGTGAGAGGTACCTGAGAAGATAGACCCTAGTTCTACACGACCTTAACTGACAACCCAGACTACCTTATCCAGGAAAACTAGTGAAACTGAGAGAGAAGCAGAGTGTGATGATGTGCACCTTTAATCCCAGCACTTTGGAGGCAGAGGCAAGGAGATCCCCGTGAGTTCAAGGCCAGCTTGTTCTACACAGTGAGTTCCAGGACAGCCAGAGCTACCTAGTGAGACTTGTTCTAAAACAAACAAATGACTTAATTAATTGAAATAAGATTGAAGGAGAAATAAAATATTTCCATGATAAGACCAGATTAAAGAATCTGTGACCACTATAATCTAGCTGTATGGAGAAGAGTGGTAAGAATTGTTCAGGCTAAAGGGAATTATAAACACAATTAAGAGGTCACAGAGAATAAATAATATCAGGATAATTGGTTAAAAAAAAAGTACCTACGAAAAATCTATAAAAATCACAAAAGTCAAGACTCAACTTTCAACAACTCTATCAATAGTCTCAATTTTCCCAATTAAAAAAAATGCGGCCCAGGAGACTGAATAATAAAACAGGGTCCAACAAAAAGTTGCCACCAAGAACATATCTTTCCATCAATGACAGACACCACCTTGGAGTCATAGGTATTGTCATGGGAAAAGGTATCTAAGCAAATGAAACCAGGGCGTAAGCAGATACAGGCATTCTAGAACTTGTCAGGGGAGATAAGGTCACTGCTGTAGTCCTCAGAAGAACAACTCACCAAGAAGAGATTACAAGTCCAAATACATACACAATGAACAAAAGAGAAGGCAACCTCACTAAGTGAACACTAAATGTAAAAGCATAGAGTGACTCCAATGCAATGATTGTGACTTCTAACACCTCCCTCTCACCAACAGAGAGGCCATCCAGACAGCAGCTGAGCAGAGAACCGTTACAGTTAAATGGCATAGATCAAATGGACCTAACAGACTTCTACAGGACACTTCACTGCATCACTAAAGGATGCAATTTCTTCCCAGCAGCCCACAGAACCTGCACCAAAGCTAACTGTATATTAGAAATAAAGCAAGTCTCAAAAAAAAAAAAAAAACTACTAGAAAACTGAAATAACATCCTGTATTCTGTCATAGCTGTCTATATATAACCCCAGTTTCCGGAAATCCAATGTCTTCTTCCAGACTCCACAGGTTCCTACACACACATGTGCACAGGCCCACACCCAGGGAAATATGCATACAGCATTAATATTTCCAAGAACAAAACTTGCTGTGAAAGACTTTAAAAGGTGAAGCGAACAGTAGGTGTGGTGGATCGCCCCTTTCATCCCAGCACTTGGGAGGGAGAGACTGGCGAATGCTGAGTTTGAGGTCAGCCTGGTCTATAGAGCAAATCCCAGGACAACCAGGACTATGCAGAGAAACTCTGAATTGAAAACACAAATGGTGGGGGTGGTGGGGGTGGTGGTGGTGGTGGTGGTGATGGTTGTGGTAGTGGTAGTAGTAGCTGTTGTCAAAACAAAATATGAAGCACAACCAGTGAGATCACTCAGCAAGTAGAGGCACTTTCTACCAAGTCTGACAAACTCAGGTGGAGCTCAAGGTCCCATATGATGAAAAAAAAATTTTTTTGTCCTCTTTCACATGTGTGCTGTGGCACACAGAAGCCAGTGCCCATCTCACAGAGGCATATACAGCAAACAAACAAACAAACAAATAAATGTGATAATAAAATGATGTTTTAAAATATAAAAACATAAGCCGTAGACTGGGGAGAAAGTATTAACATAGTCTGACATCTGATAAAATGCTGTGACAAGAATACTTAGAGATCTAAATTCAACAAAGAAGAAGAAATATGTCAGAAAGCATGTGATGCTTTGGATAAACACCTCAAAGATAGTGGGTAAGCCAAGTTTAATCCATCTGTACAGTGGGATAGCACGCACCCATATAAAGGAAGATAATTCACAATTCAACTGTTTCTTTGTACCTTAAAGTCACACTGGATAAAAGATGCTAATACGCCAAGCCAAGAGCTACACATGTACTGATTTATCTACATTAGTTTCCAAGTAAAATAAAAATAGTTATTATGGATAAGAAAACAGTGGCTGTGGCTGGGTGATAGTGATGTATGCCTTTAATCACAGCATTTGGAAGGCGGAGGCAGAGTTACAGGACAGTCATAGCTACACAGAGAAACCCTGTCTCAAAAA
The DNA here is from genome assembly GCF_964271855.1 of Acomys minous. NCBI lineage: Eukaryota > Metazoa > Chordata > Mammalia > Rodentia > Muridae > Acomys > Acomys minous. Next base: position 38,830,267 of record NC_140486.1, read on the forward strand.
ACGGAAAGAAAGAAAGAAAGAAAGAAAGAAAGAAAGAAAGAAAGAAAGAAGAAGGGAGGTAAGGGAGGAGGGAGGAAAGAAAGAAAGGTGGTTGCAAAAGGTTAAGACTTTAGGACTGAGTATGCAGCTACTAGTGGAAAACCATGAGAAAATTTGTCTGCATTATGGAAAAATAATATTCCCTGGCTGTGGAGATTACTAAATTAATCTACACCTGTGGTAATATTGAAAATATCATATAACAATAGAGCAAAGGGAATGAGGATTGAAGCTGACTATTTGGATTGCTAAATCAACCCTCTGGTCTAAGAGCAGACCAGGTTGCCGGGAAGAACACACAAAACAACAAAAATAATCCCTATGTCTATTCTGTAATTGAAAAGCAGATGTTATTCTCCATATGCTTCAGTAACTATTCACCACTTAATATCAAATAATGTGTCTAAAGGTCAAGGTGAGAGTCTATCAATTTACCTGGAAAAGCATATAAATACTAAGTAACGATTCTATAACTAAGACTTGTCAAAAGTCCTCAATTCAAATATTTTCTCCTAGAGACTTTATGAACATGCTCATTCTTTTTTGGTTATTTTTACGTTGAGGAAATATGCTTACTCCTTTACAGTGTGTGTGCTTGATATTTTATTTGTAGAGTAAATTGCTTGAATTAACTTGGGAAGTAAATAACATCTGTTGAAAATTTAAATTCCACTGCTATGTGGCAATTTTGACCATTTTTAAACGAGATTTTTTTTAGTACACTCCATGTTACTGCTATGCACATCATATAACTTTTCGTAATTTTTAATTTTATATGTTCTAAATGTTGGCCT